>NW_027202937.1:17335000-17935000 GCF_024711535.1 Dipodomys merriami
TCAGGTGAAAAACATGAATGTTAAATTATCCCAATTATTCAGGAAATGGTTAAATCAATCTAAAAATTCACATGGAGACATAAAAAAACCTCACATAGAAAAGTAATCCTGAGCTAAATGTAGGAGGCTCACAATACTCAACTTCAAATACACTGTAGAACTCACAGTAACCAAAATAGCATGTTCCTGGCACAAAAACAAACAGAGAAAGCAGTGTAACAGAATGCAACACCCAGAATTAAACCACACAGCTACAGCTATTTAATGTTTGGCAAAGGAGTCAAACATATACACTGAAGAACTGATAGCCTGGAGTAAATGGTAGTGAGAAAACTACATGCAGGAGCTGCACCAGTAGCTCATGATTGGAATCCTTGCTACTCAGGAAGCTGAGGTCTAAGGATCATGGTTTGAAGCTAGCCAAGGAAGGAAAATCCTCTAGATTAATCACCAAAAACCAGCCTTGAACAAAACAGGCCCTAAGTTCAAGCCCTAGTACTGGCACCCAAATACACCCAAACACCCCACCACCACCACCACCACATTTCATGCAGAAGACTGAAATTAGAACTCTATCTCATCCTGTAAAAAAATGACTACAAATGTATCAAAGATCTACTTGTAAGATGTGAAATTCTGAAACTTCTCCAGGGAAACACGGAAAACTCTGGAAGATTTCACCATAGATGATTAGTTTCTGATTAGAACTCCAATTGTCCTGAAAATAAGAGTAAGAATTGTCAAATGGAACAGCATCAAATTACAAAGTTGCTACAATGAGTAAGTAACATTTACCAGAAGCAAGAGAAAATCCACAGAATGGGAGGAAATGATTACCAGCAATTTAACAGATAAAAGATGAATAGCCAGACTATATAAAGAGCTGAAATTTTAAACAGTAAAGAATAAAATATCTAACTAATGAATAGGAAAATTAGTTGAACAGACAGTTCTCAGAGGAAGAAGGAAAACAAATGGGTAATAGGTACATGAAGTAATGGTTAATATTCTTATTTATAAAGAAAATGCAAATTAAAAATGCACTAAGATTTCATGTCAACAAATCAAAAAAGCAATCTTCAAGGAAACAAAGAAATAAATGCTAGTTAGAATGCAGAGGAAAAAGGATCTCTCACACACTGCTGGTTGGAATGTAAACTCATGCAAACACTATGGAAATCCATACCAAAGCTCACCAAAAAGCAAACTCATTCTTAATGCTATCCTACCACTCCTGGTATTCTATTACATTGGAATGCCACAACAGGTCATATCTTCTACTATTCTCAATTTTATGTTTTGGCCTATATATAAGTATTTGCAGAGCCTAAAAGTTATTCTAATTAATAGACTATGGTAGGAGCATTACTATCTCAATTTAACACCTGGGATCTAAGGAGGCTTGTCAGTTTCTGCTTTTGTATTCTATGCTTTTTTGCTCTTCTATGCTTTTTACGTAGAGCCAGTAGGCAGTGAAGCCTTGTACAAAGACAATAGAGATGGACAGAGCCCCTTGACTGGCTACTGAAGAGCTGATAAACCCCACTGAAAGTCAACTTGGGATCTCAGACAAGCCTCCCAACTACTTTGAGCCAAATACACATCTATTGTATGTAAATAAAGAAGCCACATAGATACTGTAATCTACCATTCCCCTATGACACCATAACAGATGACAAAATGGATAATTTTAAGCCATTGTGTCAAGTGTATTGTTATATAACCACACATACTCAAACCACTCCTATTACCCTGGTTGTCTGAATTTAATGTGATAGACTTTATTTTTCACAAGCAGCAAAACAGAGAGCCTTCTCCAATCCAGATGCTCAGATTTTCTCTAATGCTTCTAGCCTCTGCTTCCCAGGAGAAACACCAAGGGAGTTTAGTATTTATTCCGAGGAAATAACTTATTAGTGGCTGTAAATAAAATGAAGGAAAATGCTGTGTGATGATCTGGTTCTTTAGAGAAATCTATATTCTCTATGGTTCTAAGATTTTTGGATATGATTCTATGATTATTAGAATTCTGTGATCATTAGCTAAACATAGAGAATTACCTAATCCTTATTTTTTTCTAGGAAAAGAAACTTGTTTGTATTTCTTCACTTGTTCACGAAGAAAAATTGCTTGGCCCTAAAACTTACCAAGAGAGAATGGGAAAAGATAAAAGTATTTGCATTCAGCAAAGTGCACTCAAATCAAGAACATATAATTTCCTTGGAGCCCAGTGATCTTTCTGGATTTAGTAACTTCCATATTTTGTGGATTATCTCTTTATTCATTTACTTGGCATTCAACAAACTTGCGGAGAATTATAATGTGTCACAAATACTGTCTTTTTTCCTACTTGAATCTTGTTTAAGAAACGAATTAAATATTAGGTGATTAAGTTCATTTACTATATTCCTCCCTTGGATTAAGTTCATTTGCTATATACCTCTCTTGGATTCTGGAAGCCAAATAGACTTTTGATAATCCATGAGAGTCAGGACATTGGTCTCCATTTTGTGTTTCTTCCAATATTTGCCATAGTGCTATTTAGAAAGAATGATTATAAAAACATCTATACATAAGTGAATGTATTGATGAATAAGTAAGTAAGGCAGAATTAATAATAGCACAGGAAAGTTCCAGTCTTAAGTATATCTTGTACTGAATAGCCATTGAAGCTTATCATTGGAAGATAAAATATACCCATATTTGGAAAGCAAGAATACTAACATAACCCAGGGTCTAAAGTCTTCACTCTTATGTATGGAAGTTAAATCTAAATGGTAGTTGCCTTAATCGTATTTTTGTTTATGTAATAAGCTTTTTTTGTTATTGCCAGGACTGTGAGTAAAATGGTGAGTGTAGTAAAGAAGGAAGTTACTATGCATGATAAATATTGCCAGAGCACGAAGACTTTTTCTGTAAAATTATTTTTGAAAGTAAACTAGGAATATAAATGTATGATACAGCACTCTAGGAATACAAAATCCCTACTGAGTCAGCGGGAACTTAGCAAGTTGTCCAAGAACATTTGGTAGAGAGAAAAGATTTTACTTGTATATTGATCATTTTCTATTCGGTCCATGGGATTCAGCCTCTACTATACTTTTAAGTGATTCCATACTCTTCCAAAATATTCAGATTTACAAAATTAAACTCTTAAAAGATTGGAAGTGGAAATGGATCATTGAAATCCATTGATTGGTTAAATTCTCCAAACTATTAGAGCAGTGCTTGTTTGATTGCCAATAAAAATGAATGCAGGGAAAGGACTCCAATGTTATCAGATACATAAGAAACTTACATTGTCAATTTCTGTGCAAAGTTCTAATTTCAAATATTTGTAATCTTTGATCCTCAACTTGAATATTAATAAAACAAGGGCATAGAAACACTTTGAAGCAGCCATATTTTATCTTACATATATCATATATATGATATATGTAATGTGTATATATATATGTATATATATATATATATATATATATATATATATATATATTTCCCTTAATTCAACAAGCACTCTGGTGCACATTATGGGAGCCAGGTAATGTGCTACCACACAGCATCCTGGCATCCATCCTTTGTTGCAGGCACGTTCTAATCTACAAGTGGAGGAAAAAAAAAAAAAGGCAAGTCTGGGATTTGAACTCAGATGGACTGACCGTAGAATTTATGCTTCTATCCAGAAGCTGAAACAGAATGTTTACCTTTGTTATCACATTGAAAATATGATGATGCCCAGCATGATGGATTTTGAAGAGTTTAGAATAAAATTGTTTACATTTTAGCCAGCTACAATTGATGTAGTGACTACCCTAAGAGAGCCTTATGATACTCTTTACATAGTTACTTCATGTTGAAAGGCCTTATATCCTTTTTTATCTAATTTGATTCAAAATTTTCTAAATGGATTTATTCCCATCTCACCACTGTGAAAAACAAACACATAACAAAACATGTTTAGGCTTAGTGAAGCTAACTAATTTATTTCATAAAACTGATAGGTACCTCAGTCTGAATGATGACAAGGATCCAGCTATTAATTCCCAAATTATTCCTGGAACCTCAGAAATTCTCAACATCAAGCAGTAATTCACTCACTCACTCACTCACACACACACACACACACACACACACACACACACACACACACACATACACACACACATATACACACACACACACATACACACACACACACAGAAATTTGGGATAGCTTTTTTAATGTCATTTTTATGTGTGAACAAGATTCCTGAAAAACAAATTTTAAGCTGCAGTATGATTTTTTATTTGAAATAAATTTCAGAGCTATACTTTTAACTCCTACTCTCTCATTTTTATCTTCCTCTAAGTTGGAGGGACAGGGGTACAGCTTAGAGACAATGGCAATTGACAAGATTCTGTTTTATGGGTATTCATAAACAAGCATGCAATCCTTAGGAATGTGATCTCTGCCAAGTGTATTCCAGCAGACAACTGATTTATAGCCATAACTTTGGGGACATGACATGACATGATGGAATAGAGTACATTGGGACCTAAAGATAGATGGCAGTTAGTGCTTTGCCTCCTGAACATGTCTCTATTATTATTATTATTATTATTATTATTATTATTATTATTATTATTATTATTATTGTTATTGTTATTGTTATTATTATTTCCCCTCCTCCTCCTCCTTTTTCTTCTTTCTCCTGCTTGTGTTCCTCCTCCTCCTCTTTCCTTCTCCTTTTCCCCTTCCCTTGCCCCTTCCCCTTCTGTTTCTCCTCTTTCTCCTTCTCCTTTTGGAGTTTTCCTGCATTTCTCTATAATAATTTTATTTTTAATTATATAATGCATTTTATTATTATTGTAAAAGTGATGGATAGAGGGTTATAGTTATATAAGTCAGATAAAGGATACATTTCTTTTTTGTGGGGGGAGGGTCCGGTCGTGGGGCCTGAACTCTGGGCCCGGGCACTGTCCCTCAGCTCTTCAGCTCAAGGCTAGTGCTCTACCACTTGAGCCACAGCGCCACTTCTGGCTTTTTTCTTTTTGCTTATGTGGTGCATGCTCATGCATGCAAGGCAAGTGCTCTACCACTGAGCCACCTTCCCTGCCCCAAGAATACATTTCTTTTTGAACAATGTTACCCCTTCCCTTGCTCACTCCAAGTTTTTCCCTCATCCCCACTCACAAGTGATATAGTTTATATTCAACATAGTGTCTAGTGAGTATCACTGCTGCATTTGTTCACTCTTTGTCCTAATCATGATCTAAAGTTTAACACCCCATTCCCAGTCTGCCTCCGAGATAATTCAAGCACAGTGATTGGAAGAAGGCATTTTCTGCAAATAAAACCTGGACTATCAGAGTGCGCACAACATAACATCATTAAAAGGAAAAAAATCTAGATGATTTGAATGACACACTAGGAAAAAAAACAGGCAGGCAGGTTTGGAAGGTAAATATTCACATTACACAGTAACAAGAAAATGACTGTCTTAAGTCCTACATTCCTTTGATTCAATCCTCCATTTAGTGCTATGACCCACCACAGTCAGTTCAACTCTTAGTTGAAACTAAGTGAAGACTTGACAGGATTTGATGGGTGAATCCATGTTTGTAATTTCTGTGACCTGGGCATTTAGAGCAAAAATTGTTTCCATTTTTCCCATTTCATGCATCATTTCAGAGCTGTATAGTCACTCCATAGAAGCTGTGGTTGCCAATTTAAACAGGAGAAAAACAAGAATCATAAAGCCTGTCTTGCTTGCATCTGCTTCCCTCATTTACAAACCAGAGGATGGGAGGTAACAAGAGCATCTAAATTTAACAACAGTGGACCTTGTGTTTGCATAAGTGTCCCATTTTAACTAAGAGGCAACTGTGTGTAATCCCTTCAGAGCATCCCAAAGCTGGTTGGCAGGCCACTGGGAACAGAAGCACCTGCACAGCAAAGGCCTACAATGCTCTGTGAAGGGTGCCAGCCTTGGCCAGGCCACATCACATGCTTAGCATCTGACCACGGGTGTAAGTCATTTCTAAGGGCCAGTTGGCAATGGCAAATAACCACAGCTCTGTAGAAACTCTCTCTCTCTCTCCCTCCCTCCCTCCCTCCCTCCCTCCCTCCCTCTTTCTCTCTCCCTCTTTCTCTCTCTCTCTCTCTCTCTCTCTCTCTCTCTCTCTCTCTGTCTCTCTCTCTCTCTCTCTCTCTCTCTCTCTTTCTCTCTGCTTTTCTCTCGGAATCTGACTACCCTCTTTCATGCTTTGCCCTATCTTATGCAGTTGAAGCTGGAGCCTGAGACATTTAACCCATATCTAACTCTTAAATACAGAAGGAAACACCGAGGGTTGTGTAGATCATGGAAATTGGATGGCATTTTGTGGAGCTACTTTTGAGCGTGAAATAATCAAACACGAGGTTGCTCTTGTGGTTTTTAAATCATTGCAGGATTCTCTTCTAGCTTCTCATAGGCACCATGAATGAGTGTAAGAACTACCACATGAAATGATAAAGAATGGAATGCTAATTAATATAATTGGGCCTAGATATGGACTTGCATTTTTGCTTTTATAATTATGAACCTACATGGGTGACTTTCAGAGAGCAGCTTATTCTTAAGTACTACATCCCCTCCTTTCCTTTTTCATCTTCATTTTTTCTTTTTATGTCTCTTCCTCCTCTCCCCTTTACTCCTTCCTTTTCTCCTTCCCTACCTCCTTCCCTCCCTTTTTCCCTTCTGTCTTTCCCTTTCCTCCCTTTTTCTCTCCCTCCCTCTCTTCCTCCCTCTCTTTCTTCCTTCCTTCCTTCCTTCCTTCCTTCCTTCCTTCCTTCCTTCCTTCCTTCCTTCCTTCCTTCCTTCCTTCCTTCCTTTTCTCCTTAATGTATTAAGAAAGCAACATCTTAGGTGACAGACCATCTGTCTCTGACAACAGACCTGTTGTGCCATTGAAACCAAACAAACACTTTGATAAAAATGTGAAGTTCTTTTCTCTAATGACAATCTACCTCCTGTTAACTTGATTGAACTTAGGAAAAAATAGTCACCTCATGCTGATTCTCTGGATCTAAATCAAAAATTTAACCTTCATGTCATGAATGAGCAATTTTCAAGATGCTTTAGAGTCTTCCAACCAGAAGTCAGCCATAGATAAGAAAACATACAAAACAATACCTGTGTTGCTCAAGCGGGAGCCAATTGTTCAACAGGACATGGGTGCTATTACAGCTGGCCCATCAGTTATGCATTGTTCAGATTACACACTTATGATTGAGTAGGAAACAAAAGAAAATGATGCCAGTTGTCTTGTGCTACACTGAGCTTAAGTTCCTTTCTGGAACATTCTCCACAGCAAAAGAAAATTTCATCTGATCTTGAATTTACCACATGATGTGAATGTAGTTTCAGGTCCTCCATCTCATTGAGATAGTCTCACAGGGGAATTCATGGCACATCTAACCTAAAGAGCTAGTGTGAAACTACAGAGGAATAAAATTGCTACACTTACAAATAATCCTATAGGCAGCGGTGATGATAAAATTATCCCACATTTGTATGTGAAATATACTATTAAAACATTAAGAACTAATTTCATTGGTGTTTAGCCAACTTTTGGAAATGGTGAAAGAAGTTTAGGTGACTGACATCATGCATTATAATTACTCTTGGAAATTTCCATTTCTATTACCAATCTCACATGGCACCTTCATTTGTTCCAGTCCCCTTCTAGCCAATTCACTGAGTTTTGTTTATCTTATTTGTCATGACAATATAAAACTTTCAGTGATTAGATTTTTAGCAGTGAGCCAATTTTCCCTGAGGAAAAAAATGTTAGGAAGTTACAATACATTTTGTATTAAAACTCATCTGTTGCTATCCATTTTACAGGTGTAGTTAGGAATAGCAGCAACTTACACAACATTTCCTAAAACTATTTCCCACTTGGAGAGGTTTTCAAAAGGTTGATTGTAAGTGGTAGAATAACAGACATGTTCAGATCACACAAGACTTAAATAGCAGGGCAATAAGCATTATTAATCTCTTGCTTGGCATCTTCTCCATTCAAAGAAGAGATCTCACTTTGAATTTTTGAATATAACATTAGTGCTAAACGTAATTTTAAAGTGTACCAACTTCTACATCACGTAAGTGTAAGTATCACATAAGTTGGGAGGTTTTGTTGTTGTTTGTCAAAACTGAGCTTGATCTCAGGGTCTTGAATTCTTGCTTCATTTGCTTGCTATCACGTATCTATCACTTGAACTACATCTCCAGCCCAACTTTTTCTTGGCTAGTTGGAAATGGAGTCTCACAGACTTTCTCCTAAGGCTGGCTTCAAAGTCTAATCCTTTGGACCTCAGCCTCCTAGATAGGGAGGATTATAGGTGTGAACCACTAGTTACCTGGCTGAGGAGTATTTCTTTAAAATCACCAACTACTAGAGCAATCGCAACCTATTTCAATTATATGATTAGTGTTGTTTTGATGTTTCAAATATAGACAGTAAGAAGTGAAATCTTTAAGGTGCATGGAACACTCTACTGTGGATGAAATTTGCTAAACTTGGTATCTGGTATTCTAATCAGAATATTTGCTACCCATGAAAACAACAAGTGAGCCATGGAAATGCCTGTCTTATTAACTGTGAAACTGAAACAGAGGGAAAATATAATCTGTTTCAAATATAGTCTAGCGTTCAGAGAAGTGAAATATATTTGGAAGGTCATAACTGGCACATATCCTTGCTGTTTTCTAGGACGTGTTTTCAAATAAACACAGTGCCAAGATAAAGCAAAGGAATGGCCTGATTCTTGAAGCCTCTAAGAGAGAGAAATTTGAACACAGTATTTTATTTGTATTTCTAGGAGTTAAAGCAATATCTTAAAAACAGATTCTCTCTATATATATTTGTGTGTGTACACATATATATGCATTTTATACACACACAAAAGGGCTAAAATTAAGCTTCCTCTGTACAGAAGTGTATAGTTACCTGCATTTAAAGCTACAGCATATGTATTTCTCAAAAGGAGTATACTCCCTCCACACACAGAGATACACATTAGGAAAGCACAGACACATGGGAAAATTGTGTTTTTTTCTTTGCATGAGCAAATAGATGCTTTGTTTATTTCCAAATTGATGTTTGATTAGAAACATGTGAGATCTGATCATTTTTATCTAAAAGCAAATAAATAAACTAAATAGCCCATGGAGGTCCAGTGGATTGAATTGAGGAACACCAGAAAGCCACATCCTGTTGTTGTCAGTTTTAATTACATCTCTTTTCCTTCGTAGCTATTACTCTTTCCAATGATCACATCTCTCTGAGTTATTATACTCTGAGTATGAAACTGTTTTAAATAATACATTAATGATAGAAAAACACAAGCTAGGAAAAGAAAATCTCCAGAACATTTCAGGATGGAAATTTGGAAGATTTTGATATTTATCCAAAGTTATAACAAACAGGAGGATGTGTGAAGGGTGTGGGCTCAGTGAAACCAGATACATACATATATATTTATATATGTATATTAATATATGTCATATAATATATATTATATAATGTATTATATATTTATAACCCAGGATACGCAAATCATCTATCTGATGATCTGAACCATCAGATTCAGCTGTAAGTGCCTATAAAACCCAGTGATTCGTGAATGTAAATTGTAAAGTGGTAACATCTGGATGATCACTTAAGAATTCTATTCTATCCATGTATTGTCTTTTTTAAATATTTTCAGAGCTTTTGAGGAAAGAAAGTTAACTTTTTCTTTTGTTGCAGATGTGCTTGGTAATAGGCTTCCCTGTGGCCATCACTTGTTATTTTTCATTTTTGTCTCCATTCATGAGTTGGGCACATAACCCTCTTGCTATGAACACAAACTTTAAGGAAGTTATACAAAAAACATTTTCCTCTCAGAGTCCTATCTTAAAACAGTTGAGACCTCTTCAAATATATTAATGATAGAAAAACACAACACATGCAAGTTGGGAGAAAGGAATTTCCTGGAAAAGTTTACCAAAACTGAAATCTAAAAGCACGAGCAATTAAGTATAAATTACGCTAATATTATTGTTCAAGGTAAGTCATGAAAAGTAAATGTCAGTTTGTGTAGGGGGCTATCAAGGAACAAAGTACTTGGTTGTAATTAGAAACCAAGATGGTATGTAGGAGTGAAACTCAGTGCATATGCTCAAGATGAATGAAGCATTGGGCTCAATATCTAGCAAGAGGAACTACAAAAGTTAAGAGTAACATTTCCCAAGATGTATATAGAGAAAGTCAGGCTATAAATTACCTAACTAAATAAACTGGACTTGCCAAGGTAACACAGACATTAGCGTGATTAGATCCAACTGGATTCTATATACTCATACCAATCCACAATTTTCTTCCTCTTAAAAAGAATGGGTCTACCTTACAAGACCCTACCTAATTGCCTCTCATGCAGTGGTACCAACAAGTACTTTTGGTCAATTTTTTTCTTACTGGTGTTCTTATTCCCCACATTGTTTAGGATGTATAAATTTCTCTACTTTGAAGCATGACCAAAGGATTCATAAGCTATTGTAACAGGCCTGTCTGTCTCAGTAATTGCTTATATGTAGTCATTTGTATGAATATAAATATACTGGATATACACGCATGTATACACATATATTCATATGTAAATGTCATTGTTACATAGCGAATACTTGTCCTCCCACTACAAACTTGCACAGAAAAATATAAAAGTAAGCTTCTGAAGTTTTAAAGGTTTTTCTATTAGTAGAGTTGCCTTCTGCAAATATTAATCTTGCAGAAGGCAAGATTATATTTTTAACTCAACCATGAGTTAAAAATATTTGAGTGAAGGATTATATCTGTAATGAGCTGGTACAGAATAATTTTTTTGCCAGTATGATCTAAACAATGTAACATAAAACCCATTTACATAATATTTGTAATATAGTACATACTATAATCTACAGATGATTTACATATGGGAAGATGTACATGGGTTATATGCAAATACTATACTGTTTTATATAAAGGAATTGAACATTTAGCATACTGGAATGAATCTCATGATGATAGAGAGAGACAACTAAGCTTTCTATAGAACTGATAGAAAATAATCCATTGCTTTGGCCCCATCAACTCAATGATACATAAAGGACACTAAGGCCCCAAGGATAGCTTCCTAAATCCATCTCAGGAATTTCCAAAATTGAGATAGGAACTCATATCTCTTAACTCTGTTTGATCCATTTTTATATTCCTCTTGATTCTGCTCTCTATATTTCTCTTTCTTTTTGTCTATCTGTTTGCTTTGATGTGTTTAGGTATTTTCTCTCCAGTTCTAACATTGGTAAGTTACAATAGTATACTTCATCATTCAGAATTTTTACCAGTCTTTTATAATGCTCCTCAAGTCTAGTTTATGCTGTTACTAACAAATGTTTGGTTAAATGTAGAACACAATAAACAATTTAATTTCATCAAAAGTCTAGTTTAATTAATCACAATAATCCACACAGTTAGAGTCAATTCTCAACAGAAAAATCCTATAAAAGCAATTTACTTAAAATGCTCTATATTTGGTTTGTTTTGTATGATTGAAGTCAATAGTGACAAATGTATCTGATCATAATTAATTAAAAGCTACAATATGACAGTGGTTTCCCTGGGCAGGATTCACTCTAAATGAAACAAATCAAAAGGACCCTGGATGTCTGAAGTGAATTTTAGAGACAAAGCAGAGTACAGAGTCAGAAAACTGTTTTTCATTATTTTATATCAAATTTGAATTAGCATCATCTTACCTGAATATACACAAATTAGGTGCTCAAAATGTTGCTCTAATTATCAGACTTATTAGGAAACACTGAAAATCTAAGCACAACATTTCTTTAAATTGGTATTCCATGTAACTTCTCATTGAGTTTTATTATTATAATCAATAAATTGTTTCCTCAGTTTGGAGTTAGAAACTATTGACTAATAGGTATTCAAAAATTATTCAGGGGCTGGGAAGGTGGCTTAGTGGTAGAGTGCTTGCCTTGCATGCATATGGCCCTGGGTTCGTTCCTCAGCACCACATAAGCAGAAAAAGCCAGAAGTGGCACTGTAGCTCAAGTGGTAGAGCACTAGCCTTCTGCTGAAGAGCTGAGAGACAGTGCCCAGGCCCAGAGTTCACGCCCTACAACTGACAAAAATAAATAAATACATAAATAAAAGTTCAGAAAACTAAACTAAAAATGTACCATGTGGGCTGGGAAGTTGGCTCAGTGGTAGAGTGCTTGCCTTGCATGCATGAAGCCCTGGGTTCAATTCCTCAGCACTACATAAGCAGAAAAAAGCCGGAAAGTGGCACTGTGGCTCAAGTGGTAGGGCACTCACCTTGAGCTAAAGAGCTGAGGAACAGCAGTTAGGTCCAGAGTTCAGACCCCACGACGGACAAAAAAAAAAGAAGTACCATGTTCATTTTATACATTGTATAGAGATAGAGAGATATAGATAAATATATACTTGTACACATCTGTTTGTATATTCATAATCTTTTCATGGGGCTTTAATAGCAAAACTGATGTCAAATTGAGAAAATTCTAGTCATTAGAGAGTCCGTAAGCTGAAAGTACAGAATTGTAGACTCAGAAGTCAGAGCCCAGTTCAGGTCTTAATCATAGTCCTATGAACTTGTATTTGTCAATGAATTATTTAACTCTTCTGTTTTTTTTACCCCCTTTATATAGTGGGGAGTCATGAGCATACAAAGTGCATTCCTGATAGAATAAAGGAACTTTGGTATTCATCATCTCTGTTCAAATATAATTTGACTTGCAAAATAACAGCAACACCTATGAAGAAAGGTAATAAGGCATTAAGGAATTCTCTTCAATAAGTTAACTCAGATTTGAAAATACTGTATGAAGGAATACAATAACATATATACTTAATATTTCATGTGTGTGCATGTATGTGTGTGCATGTATGTGCATGCATGTGTGTGTACTTGTGTGTGTGTACATGTGTATGTATTGGTATGGAGCTCGAACTCAAGGCCTCACCAGTGTCCCTGATATTATTTTGTTCAAGGCTATTGCTCTACCACTTGAACCACACCTTCACTTCTGGCATTTTGGTGGTTAATTGGAAATAATAATCTCACAAACTATCTTGCCTAGGCAGGCATTGAACCACAATCCTCAGATCTCAACCTCCATAATAGCTAGTAGCATAGGTGTGAGCCACTGTACCAGGCTTATATTTAACATCTATGAAATACTGTGGCTTCATATCAAAAGTAAAACTAAATACTGAATTGCTCATTGGAAAGGGCTGCCTAAAGGCCTTTTATTGTTATTGTTGTCACTGTTATTTGCATGTATGTATATGGGTGTCAGACAGTTTATAGAAAGCTGCTCAAAGGAACAATAACTACTCAAATACAAGGCTTGTTACAATGAGATAGTATTTAGTTCCATCCCTTTTCCTATGCATATCACTATTATAAATATCTGTCCTATGCAATGATTTTTAGAGGATGAGGGATAAGTATATATTATTTTGTCCCTTCAATGCCCATCTTCCATGGTCCATTTTCTTAATCCCTCCCTCCCTCCCTCCCTCCCTCCCTCCCTCCCTCCCTCCCTCCCTTTCTTCCTTCTTTCCTTCCTTCCTTCCTTCCTTCCTTCCTTCCTTCCTTCCTTCCTTCCTTCCTTCCTTCCTTCCTTCCTTCCTTCCTTCCTTCCTTCTTCTTTGTTCTACTACTGGGGCTTGAACTCAGAGCCCTGAGCACTTACTTGGCTTTTGTGATCAAGGCTGGAGCTGTACCATATGAGCCACACTTCCACTTCTGGCTCTCTTGTGTTTAATTGGAGATAAAAGCCTTAGGACTCTTTTGCCCAGGCTGGCTTTGAACTGCAACCCGCAGATCTCAGCCTCCTTGGTGACTAGGATTACAGGCAAGTGCCACCATCATTCAGTTCATGGTCCAATTTCTATCCAACACTCCAATTCCTCTGTCTTCCTGAGACAAAGGCTCAAGGCGATGATTCTGTGGCAGTGATAAACACATTACTTCTGACAGTAAGGTAAGACATAGGCTTCTTTTCCTGTCATGCCCCTTAGCTATTCCTCCAATAATTATCTTCAAGAAAGGGAACACAGCTATCACATGATTAGAAATGGATTGTCTGCCAATGCTCTGGCTCAACAAAATGAGCATAGTTCAACATAGTCTAGGGTCATGAATTACAAAGTGAACAACAGATAGAGTCAGTCCACCAATAACAAAAGAACTATTTAAAAAAACACCACTCCTATGAAAACAGATATGAGTGTAGGGGAATTTGATTTTCATGGAAAATGGCTCAGTAAACATTCCATCACATTTTATAGGAAATAGGTTCCACTCATTGATGCGAAACCTAGTCAAGTTGTCTTCTAGGTTGCCTCTACCTTTTAAAACATTATATAAAAATAAATGCAAATATCGACTTTCCTTCATTTTTCCTTCCTTTTCCTTTCTTTCAAAATTTCCATGTGACTAGGATTTCTCTTAATATTTCTAGCCTCATTAAGCCCAGTAATATTCCTTAGATAAACAGACACTCCCATCCTCTGGAAAAGGTAAAATTCAGTTCACCAAATAATGCTTTCAAGCCATGGAGTGGGGGGCAAGGTTATTACTAGAAAGTCAAGTGAGTCCCTTTGCATTCATTCCAACATCTGCTTAATATGAATAGAGGCCAAGAAAGGAAAGTTCAAATAAATATTCCAATTTAATATTATTATCCAGGGGTCAAAAAGACACTGTATGCATAATATTAAAAAAGTGAAGCCTCTTATTTTACAGGCCCTAACATTCTTTAGATACAAAAATGTTACCGTTTTCAACCTGCATTTTAATGGAGAATAGATGAGTAAATTAAGAGTCTTGCCTATGGTCCAACTGGCCAGGAAATCATCAAAATCAGAAGCAGAATGACTTCCCTAAGACCTTCAACAGTGCCTTTCTATATCTCATGAGCCCTGCTGAAAAGCTGAAATTCTCTGTAGCTAAATAATATGTTTACCAGTGCAGAGATCTTCACTGATTGCACGTATCATCTACAGCTATTTACACTTCTCTACTCAAAATTCATCCTATTGGCTTATTCGAGAATTGGATTTTGAAGATGGGAGTAGTGTGTGGAAAGTAACAACAGATCTCCTCCTCTCTCACCCCAATAAATACAATTTGAGACAACCAAAGCAATCATTATCTGAACAGGTCTTGTTTCTGGGAGGAAAAATTCAATTTAAATCTACAAGATGTGTCTTACATTTTAATTGTTGTTAAGTATGGTGCATTATTGACAATCCCCATCATCTTCAGTTATAAGCCATTACATTACTCAGATAACTTGCTGAGGAGGGAGGGAGGGAGGGAGGGAAGGAGGGAGAGACAGAGGGAGGGAGGGAGGGAGAGAGAGGAGAGAGAGAGAGAGAGAGAGAGAGAGAGAGAGAGAGAGAGAGAGAGAGAGAGAGAGAGAGAGAGAGAGAGAGAGAGAGAGAGAGCACCATTATGTTTCTTAAAGAACTGAAGAGGTATTGTGCCTAATGCATTAGAACCCTGGACCGTGCTCATAATGATGAATGCATCAATTTTCTTGTATGAAACTTTGGTAACAAATAGCACAGCCAAGTCTTTTCCAGCACTGTTATTCTGTTTTAAAAAACACTGACATTTTCTTAAACAGACATAATTTACAATTTTAAGGAGCACAACAGTGCCTTGGTGTTTGAGGGCCAGAAAGCAAACAACACTCCTTTCAGTTCGATTTTTTTTTTAAATGTGTCTCGTGCTTAGTGAGTTCACTATAGCTTAAGGCCAGAGAGACAGAGAAGAGGGAGAACAGAGCCCTAGTGCAGCATGTGAAGGTCATGACTAAGTGGTCACATTGCATTCAGGGTCACAGCAAGACTGGGGGAACCAGAAGAATGAGAGCCGAGAGCAGAGGAGCAGAGTTGTACCCAGCACAATACTTGAGCAGGCTTCATTGCAAGGATATTCCCTTGCCTAGGCAGAAGGAACTGAACATTTCTTTCTACCAGCCCACTGAGAGGAGCAGCAGCTTTTGTGGATGTTTCTGTACTTCAGAAGTCCCTCGAACAGGCTCTTCTATAAATTCTACACAAAGGCAGCCTTGCTTCTGCCCATGTGCATGGATCAATATCAGTAGCAATGTTCGATTTCCAGTGGGGTCAGCTGAGCCCAACTAGATAAATGGAAGTCTGTGTAGGATGCTTGCAGGTCTGTTGTTTGCATGAGACCTCAGAAGCTGAGGGTATGTGTAATGATTAAAACTCCCAAGGTGTGGAGTTTTCTCTGGAATTTTTTTGTTGATGTTGTTTGTTGTGTCATTTTTTTTTGTTTTTGTCTTTGTTTTGCTATGACCACTGGTGTATTTGGGTCCCCTTGTGAAGTTTTTCTTGCTGTATTTTTCCTAATAACCCTTGTTTAAATAGCTGTGTCTCATGCATGGCTGGGGAAATTGTACCTGAGATGGAATGAGTGTATGCTTGTGATGATATAACAGCCGTATATTGTGTAATGTTACTCACTAGAGCGACAACATGTACAATGGGAATCCCATGGGGTACAATGGAGCTGGAACATTCCCATCACCCACTGGTGTCATAACCTCAAAGTGCAACACATCACTCATGTGTTTGGGGTAGAAATGACCTACAGTACTGTCAGCCCTATAAAAATATAGCACTTGAAATTGTATGCAAAATATAATTCTTGATAATGACCATAAAGGACTATGTAGCTGTTTATGTATTCACTGTACAACACTTATTATTATTATTTGTAGTACACTCCTTCTACTTATTAGAAAAGTTGATTGTAAAATATATGCATTGAATGCAGCTTTGCTCTGGCAGCCTTGTGTCTTGTGTTTATCCTGAATTTTCATCACTCCATTTACTGTCAAGTTTCACCTAGATTTGTGTTGTTTTACCACAGCTCTAGGAACAAGAGATTATGCATATGTGTGTGTATATGAGATAAATCTCTGTGAGCCTTTTTGCATACATATAAAAGCACATGCAATATGGTTTAGGTATGTACTACATTGTACCACAAAGGACTATACACTGCTATGTCTGTGCAATATATCTGCACTATTAAACCATGCACAACTGCACTGATGGGTGTTCCTGCCAGTCATGCAAAGTGGATGTAAACATTAGAGATACATATTCAGATACATATTTCCCTATGAATACTGTTTTTCTCTTGATGTCTACTTATATATCTATGTATCTGTATACTTACATAGATAAATACATATATCTATTTGTATACTGAATATCTCTGTATACATATCTGTTTCCATATATATATATATATGAATGCCCACAAAGAAAATGGAAATCACACTTCTATATTTGTGCATGTGTGTGTGTGTGTGTGTGTGTAATGTGTATGCAGTATATAGGTCTACATGTATATATGTGTGTCTATATATTCACATACCTTTATAAGTAGATGCATGTTATATATGTACATATAGTATAAATACATACAAGTATGCATATATAACATATACATATAATGCTCATACTCATTTATGTATAATACATGTACTTATCACATATACATGTATCTACATATATATGTAAATATATATTATATATATTATCTACCTTAGGATAGCCAAACCAAAAATTCAGAAACCAGACCTTATATCACACTCCTAGGCGATGTGAGGATTCCCTGTTCTTTAAAAGTCAGTTCAGTTTCTACTATATTCTATTCACTGCCCAAAACATTGAGCTCAGTGTGGATTTCTTGTGTGGATTCACGCCTTGCCTTTGGAATGTAGTAATCCCACAGACACAGTGATAAGCCAGCGTGCTCACACAGCAAAGAACACATAATGTACTAAGGAGGCGGTGATAGTATCTTTGGGGCAACAGAGATGGATCTTCCTTGAGAGAAAAGTGTTTGGAAAGATGGGAGAAAATGGGTTTCTAGATAGACAAAGAAATTTAATCGAAAAATAGGAAAGTACATTTGCAATGGCCTAAAAATATTGTGCATAATTAAGCAGAATGTAAAAGGTTCAGAAACTACAGGATGAAAAACAAGACTGGATATCTAGAGACTATAGATAGAAAAATGCACTAAATAATTTGCTTTTTCAATCTGTGCAATGACATAAAATATCTCTGTGGACACTTATACTATAAACTGTTAGTATATTTAATAACTGAAACTGGGAGAATAAATTATATGGTCAAAATATTCAGATTAAACCAGTTTCTTCACTGCAGAATTTCCAGAGCTATGAGACTGCAAGTCTCCAACAGGACACTTCACTGCTAGTTTTTTTAAAAGTATATTTGGCCATTTATTGAAGTTCCCCTCTTGTTCTGGTCCTTAGGATATAGCTGCTAAACAGGCAGCAGCATGAATTAACTAGTGGAGCAAGAAAGCCCTTATCAGTCTGGTATTCTGAAATTTTCTGTGTCTCCCTCTGGTGACAATGTGAACAAGACCAAGTCTGGCAGCAAGGGGACTGATTAGTTAAGAGATGACAAATGATGAAAAATAAGGTCCTTGGCCAAAGAGAGAAATAGAAGTAGGAAAGAAAGAATAATACCAGAAAGTAATAGGTTGAATGATTTTTACACACTATCCCTGGATTGTGTATATGAGCATATATGTACACACACACATTTTGAAATGAATCTTGGGTGACATGTGTTGAAACTTAATGTATCCTCAATGTGTCCTGAAGGTTAGTGATGAAATTTATTCACAAAATTGGTTGTTTGTGTTCTGCCAACATTCCTCCTGGAAAAATAGGATTTTGAGCCAAGAAAGGCTATTCTTTATTCTTCTCCCCATAGTGATGGATGAAATGTAGAGTTGAGAGCCATCTCAAAGTGAAGTAAGGAAACCACTAAGACTAGACAAAAGGCAACATCCCAAGCTAGTGTTGGTGGAGCCCACATAACAAATCAAGGTCACTGGGCCCAAACAGTTAGCTGAGTAACCTTCTATTTCAAATATAGAGTGACTCAAAGTCACCAACTCCGGAGTAAAGTGGATTGGCTGACCCAGGAGAGCTCACTGTAAAGCCAGAGGTAGCCACATTCAGTAATGAAGAAAGCAAATGGAAGATCAGGTCCACTTTCTCAGGCCAGAGTTTAAAAAAAAAAGCAGAAAATAAACTTTAGATATCCTGTGCTTTATCCTGGGGGAAAAAAGCATGAATCTTCAGTGAAATCCTATAAATTCCAAATGTCTTCTCCTACATAGGTAACATGGATAAAATTCTTCCTGTTACAGAGAACAGTAAGGGGCTGACATCTGAGGTTGAAGGTGACTTTGAGAATAGAACTAGGAAAGCAAAATTTACAGCAATATGTTTTAGGAATGCCCATAAGAGAAACCCAAACAAATCACACATTCTCTGCAAATTCTACTCACAAGGTAAGACTTTTCTTTCTTTTCTAAACTCAAACTAAGGCCTAAAGAACATGGGTAATCTTTCAAGATAGGGTCTTATTTAGAAATGTAGGTCTATTCTCCATCCAGTGAGCAGGCCTTGCAGATTCCTTCATTCGCAAACTGCAGGTTGGTCTCAACCAAGTGCCCTTTAGCAATCCTGGTGTAAGAAACATGTGGTACACGTCAAAGTATTTTTCCATTTTCTTCAGGGATTTCTCTTTCTGCAGCTGCGTGCATAGGTCTGTTTGATCTGGCTGGGCTGCATGACACATGAGAGGCTTCTCGATTCCTTGCTCTCTGTCTATCTCTTGCCTGTTAAGATTATGGAGAATTTGAATTTAAATGAGGATTTTTTTTAAAGTGGCTGAAGCCAGTCTGAGCTGGGGTTTTTCATGGGAATGTCTGTACTGAATAAGTTCAACGGATCAAAGCCACAGGCTGTGTTCCACGGGAGCTTTTGAAAACTATTTAGAATAAAACAAGTAGGGGGAAAAAATCCTGCCTGTGCCAGACTGCTTCTTAAACTCACATCAAGGCAAAGCCGGAAAGCTTCCAGTTAGCCCAGATATCAGGCCAAGAACCATAGCCTTGTTTTGAATGTTTTTTTATCCTTTCCTTCCCCAGAAAGAATGAGGTCGGCGACCTAATGTTACACCTGCTCCCCGTAGCTCCCTCTGAAGACTACTGCTAGCCTAGTGTATCCTGTTCTCAGAAGCAGTGTGGTTGAAACAGTTTGGACGAAAGGAAGCTGACTTGGGAATTACTTTTGTCCCCTAAACTATTCAAAAATACATGCTCCAAGACTGAGCTTTGTCCTTACCTCTAGAGAGAGCCTAATGAAAATGAAGACATTTCAGAGATCGTTAACCAAGACTTTCTGCAAGAGACTTTGATTATTTTGCTTCTTCGGTTTACTGTCAAGTTTTGCACAGCTTTTCTCCACTACAGTAATCAGATCTTTTTTCAAGTCATCTAGAATGCTACAAGAAACTTCCTTCCCTTGTTTTCCAGTGTAGAATACAGACTAGAAAACCCAATACTTTCTGTTTTGCTGTGGTACAGGGTTTGGGAACTAAAATTAGTCACTAATTCCATCATGCAGCTTTATAACGGGAATGAGGTCAGTGAAATGCAGAAGTCAGCTTGGCTCATATGTGATTCCCTTGCTTCTCGTTCCCCCCAAACAAGGAGCAGTGCAAAATAGCAGCAGCAGAAATACAATCTTTGGGAGAATGGGGAATGTTTCAGATCAGCAGCTGCAGCCCTACAGAAAATATTCAATAGAATGTGAAAGAGAGTGGCCTTAGAGAGCTTTTAAGAAGGCAAAACTTGTCTGTTGCTCTCACCTCCATTTCTATCTTCATGGCAGCCCTAGTACTGCAGTCTTCTAAACATCCTGAGTTACTAGTACCCTCACTAAAGGATTGCCAGGGTTTCCACTGCGTTCTCTTCTGCTTACTTTTAGTATCCAGGGTATCAGCTGCAAACAAGGCCGAACTAGGTGCTTGGGCTACCTAACTTAACTCTCAGGTACATATTACCATCATTAGTAAAATGTAATGATCTAGCTGGGACTGATGGTTCATGTCTGTAATCTTAGTTACTCAAGAGGCTGAGATCTGAGGATCTCCATATGAATCTAGGTTGTAAGACTCCATATGAATCTAGGTTGTAAGACTCTCATTGCCAACTAATCAGCAAAAAGCCACAAGTGGAAGTGTAGCTCAAATAGTAGAATTCCAGCCTTGAGTGGAAAAAGCTAAGGGAGAGTATGAGACCCTAAGGTCAAGCCTCAGTAAATTCACATACACACAGACTCACACACAAACACATGCAACTTTGTGATCTGATTTTTAAAGGTATATTGAAGTAGTCTGTTTTCAATATTCTGTTCCTTTAAATGTATAATTTTTTTAAAAAACACATTGCATTATAAAACAAATGTCAGTATTTTCATTCCACTTTTTTTTGTGTGTGAGTTGTGGGGCTTGAACTCTGGGCCTGGGTGCTATCCCTCAACTCTTCAGCTCAAGGCTAGCGTCTACCACTTGAGCCACAACACCACTTCTGTTTTTTCTGGTGGTTTATTGGAGACACAAGTCTCACAGACTTTCCTGCCTGGCTGGCTTTGAGCATGATCCTCAGATCTCAGCCTCCTGAGTAGCTAGGATTACAGATGTGAGCCACCGGCGCCCAGCCCACATAATTTCTTATCACCACCTTTACTCATGTTGTCATTAAAACAACAGTCACAAATTTGGAATGCATGAATGTCAGAGATAGTGCTAAGAACACTACATACATTAGTTATTTAAACCATATATATGAACTTCATGAAGGAATCATACATTTGTTTTCATGTCACTCAATTTGAGTTAATAGTCAAACCAAGTTACAGTACATCTGTGATGATACAATAAATGATTTCTTGGAAACATCACCAACAATGGGTTTGGATAAAGGGTAAAGATTCACCATAAAATAGAATTTTAATCTAGAAGATATTTATTTGCCTCATTTCTACTAAAATGTGATTTTTTTCAAACCCCAAGCTATCACCATCCTCTCAGAACTTGTTAAAAATGTAAATCCATTGTCATCTCTAGACAAATTCTGTCTTACTTTATCATCATGTTCAGTTGTCAGTCTGGATATTGGAAATACGAGAGGAAGGTAATTCACAGAAGTTGTGAATCCCAAAAAGTGGGTAATATATATATATATATATATATATATATATATATATATATGTAGTATATATACATATATATATGTATATATACCCTATATATTGTGAGAATTCAGACACTTTTGAACCATTTCAGGCCATAATTATGAGACTGTTTCTTGGAACAAATAAGATGATTTTCTTTTACTATTACTATGCAATTTTTCCTCACATAATAGATACCTCAAGTATATTCATATATGAAAACTTGAGGGCCTTTTCAAATTCAAAGGAATATACATATTCTTAAATACTTAAGGAAGATGGATATATTTAAACCCCACCTGATTTTGGCATTTCCTTAAGAATATTGTTGACAAGTCACTTCATTTATGTTTAGGGATTAGCTACATAGAGCCACATTTCTCGTCAGGCAGCTTATTCATTTTTTTTCAAAGGTCTCACTTTCAAATCTTCACTTAATGTTGTGCTGCATTACATCTTAATGGGATTCAGCATACAATAACCTAAAATGTAACTCCTGAATCATTAAAAAAAATGACTAAAACGGAAGATCAGACAACCTTCCCCCATTTATCTCCTGTGAAAGGGTTCAAGAAAGGTTTTCTGGACTTCCACTAAGGCATATTATAAGACTTTCATTCAAGGGTTGCCCCTCAATAAGTAGAGAAAAATAGCATCTTTATTTCTGAAGACAAAAGGACCCAGAGAAAACGCTTAGGAATATCTCAGCCATCAGTCTTTGCTAAATTTTCTTTAGTTTGTTACCATTAGCTCATACCTCCTTTGTCTGGTTACATTTCTCCAGACCTATTTATTCTTCATTAAACCCATTAGAAAAAATCTATAACATATACTCATTACACTTTCTCTAGGTCTTCATTTTTGCTTGAAGGCTCCTCTGCCATGTAACACTTATGTTGGATAATGCATATACGTTATGTTGGATAATGCATATACGTTTCTCCTGACAGTCTACGTTATAGGGGTCACAGCTATGAAACAACGATAGATAGAAAAAAAAGATAATTTCCTGTCCTTACAATCTAATTGTACCAATTACAGTTTCTAGAGTGAACGCGAACTTGGAAGCCCAATCACAAGTCACTTCTTCAAATGCCTGAAAGGCATAATAGTATTTTTAAAATTTTATTTTCTTCTAATGATGCTCTACAGAAATGTTACACTTATATCAGTAAGGTAAAGAGTACATATCTTGTCAGGAATTATAACCCCTTCCATTGTTTTTCTCCCACATCCCATCCCTCCCATACCTTCCTCCCTCCCCTCCCTCAAAGTTGTAAGGTTTCCAACATAGTTGAAGACATAATAGTTTATGTTTACCTTTGGCATAATTTTCAGATAAGGGAATTTTTCCCTTTAAAATACAAGATCAAAAAAAAAAAAAAAGACCACTCAGTTCTCAAGATAGAACCTTCACTGGCACAGATAAAGGTGTCTTCTTCCTGGTTTGAGATACTATATGTAGATTATGGCAAACTTAATTACAGCCTGTGATATTTCCTTAAAACTAAAAATCAGCCAAGTATCTTGGCTTCTCAGCTTCCTCCCCTTTGTGTGTTTGATTCCATTTAAAGCATAGGATATCCTGTGAGAGGGACTCTACCAGCTCCTCTAGAAAGGAAGGTGGACCTGCCAAAACCTTGGTTCTTGCTAATGAGACCTGTATTGGACCTGTGTTGGATGTCTGATATCGAGAACTATGATGTAAGACATTTATGCTTCTCTTAGGTACTAAGTTGTGTCTTGTTAGAGAAGCTACAGGAAGCTACTGAAGCCTAAACTTTATGTGCAGGTGGGTAACTAAATGGGTTTGAGATTGATTTTTAGCATAATTTGGTCAAGTTTCAGGTCCAACAATGTACATATACTTAATAAAATAAAAGACATGTAGAAGTAAAAGTAGCATCCATGTATCGAATATACACACATCACTTCATGTAATGAGAAAAGCAAGTGCATCTTTAGTGTTCACAGCAGCTTTCCACTACTTTATAAAACTTGTTTGTGTTCTGCACTCCCTTCACATTTCTTAAGAATTAAAAATTAAACTGTATATTCCATGATCTGAGTTCATACAAAGAGTGAGTCATCTAAATAAAAGTGCGTTTCAGTGAGAGAGAGCCCATTGCTTTTCAAGTATGCTGAGAATCCTTGGCTCTCTTTAGCCTAAATTTTCAACATGGCTAATGCTTAGCCTCATTTTTCCAGTGGAGGGAAGTCCTATAGAGGTGTATTAAGTTACTAGGGAGGAAAGTGTTAAGGCTAAGGACTTGTCATTTAGGCTTGCACTTACTTCATGGATCCAAGGCCTGAGGTTGAGAAGAGAACAAGTGATTACATTCAGTGAAATGGACAAATAATGCCAGAACAAGAAATCTGTGACTACGTTGGATGTATTCCCTAAGGCAAGTAATGCTGTAATTATCATAATATACTACCTCTCCCATATAACTGTGAAGTATAAAACACAGCAACTTACCTATCTTTAATTAGCTGTATTTAGTATTTTTATGGCTACTGAACATAGTACTTCTATTACCATATATTAGCATATCATTTGCATTCAGACCTCAAGGTATTTGATTTTATTGCTATTACCTTTTGTGGCCCTATTTCTGTAATGACTCTAATGAAATACAAAGAAGAGATTTCTAACTGAATTCCCTTTATAATTTTGTGGGCTTTACAATGGAAAGTTCCCTATTTAAATATTAAAAACCTTCAAAAATATGACTGTGCTTTTTTTGCATGGTCATTTTGACCCAGGTACTTATCAGGCAAATGCCTAATAGATGCCCACATGAAAGCATTTCCTTCCATTCTGAGTTCAATAAAGATATGCATTATATGTACGGCTGGGGTATAAATTGCTTCATGTTTGCTTAAAAGAAAGTTGCACACACAATTTAATGAATCTTACCAGTCTATCAGCAGCTAAAGGCCCAGAGAAAGAAAAATAACAGCTGCAGCTAGAGAATTTGGAGAAAGGTCAGAGGTCAGTGCCTGCATCTGCATTCATGGGGAGACACAGAAGAAAAATAAAGGGGCTCTCTTTGTTGCAAGTCAGCACTATTTTAGAAAGTGCAGATACTGACTTAATTACCAATGTTCCCTCTTGCTCTGGGGTGCTGCAGCGGGCTATAAATCAATACCTAAGGTCACATTGCTAAAAGCATGGAAAAAAATCCCAGAACAACATCCTACTCTTTCCTGCACTTGGGAGCATTGTTTTCTGCTTCTTTCTCAACCTGCCCAGTGTTTGATATGAAATAGTGACAGAGGCTAAAGACTACAGAGAGAATCAGAATTGTGAAAACTGGAGTGGAATGCAGGCCATTTGAACTCTGGGCAACTCTTCAACTGGGTCAAATTTCTCACTGTTAATTGATTTTTGTTTGTTGCTGATCACTTTACTTTTAATCTTTACAACCAATCCTTAACTATAATTGCATAAATAAATTTTAAACGATTCACTTGCCAATTCAGAAGTACAGTCAGTTAACCTTTGATATGTGTTTTTTCAACTGAAAAAAATGCAATGTGTTTCAGAGTAGTTCATTTTTATTCAGTTTCCTGCCAATCTACTATGAAAACTGCTTCATCAGATTGTAGAAAGAGAGAATGGTCAGTTAGTTACAAAATTATCACTAATCATAAAAATTGGGAATTATCTTTGCAAACATGGAACGCTGGCAATACATGGAAAAGGTAACACACACATGGAGACAGGAGTCCTTCCAAGGTAAAATAGTCTTGGAATAACTCATTTTGATGACTAAAGAGTCATAAAGGATTTCTATTGCATCAGAGGTACTGCTGAGGTATGGGTCACAAGACAATCTCGCCAAATGTATAGGAGGATCAATCAAGATTTTGACCATTCCAATAACCAATTTGTGCCATTGTCGATCAGATCAACCATGCAACAGAGCAATCAGGCTGCTAAAACAAATGAAATAACTACATTGATTGTACCAAGGGGAAAATGAACCACCTAATAGATATAACATCTTTAAAAATTTAAGTCTTAAGTCTTGGCCTACACATTTAAATTGTGCACAATCATTTCATTTTCAATTTGTGTTCTATACAGTTAGTTTTTTTTTAATAGAGAAAGTACATATATATGTGTGCATATATAATTTGCCAACAATATTAATAATTCCTACAAGACATTCACATTTTCTATATTTGTCCTCACAGTTAAAATGTATTAAGTGAAGATATTTTCTCAGGAATAATTGATTTGATCCACCATCCTATTTTTAGATGTATTATTTATGTTGATTCATATGGAATGTGTTTTTTTCTAAAGATTTCTAATAAAAAGCACCTTCTTACATGTATGTCATTTGGTCACGATTCACTGATTCCTACAATTCTGAGCAGGAATTTCCCTTAACAGTCATCTACTTTAGTGATCAAAAGACAGAGGCCATGTCATTCAGCTACTGCAAGAGCTCATCTGAAAAGAACACTGCAATTGAGTAACTCATTTGTTTGTAGGGAAATTTTCCAATAATTAGGAGGCAGCACTCAATTCCTTGCTTTAGGGTGGCAAGTATTTATTTATCTAATTATCTCTACAAAGTGTCCTGCTGACACTGACACCTTTCCAGTGTGGTCAAGGGGAGACTTAATCTGCATAAATGTAGAATAGAGAAGGCATATTTTCCCAGAATCCCCCACCAGAAAAATGTAGAACAGAAAGAGCATCGTTTGCTATTCTCTTATGAAAATGGGAAAAAGATGGAAAAGGCTGTTCATTCTCTTACCATAGTGAGTTCTCCAGAATGAACACACATATTATTATAAAACACAAGTGATAATTGAAGGTAGTATCCACCCTAACTACTGAGGGCAATCTGCCCTGGCACCTACTACCCATCTTGCCTTTAGGGATCCATTGAGCATATGCACATTCCATCAGCCAGAGTCTGCCAGCACATAATGTCTCTCTAGGGCTTCACCATTACCCGATTTGAATGCTGAGAAGATGCTCATAATTGCTTATTATGACATTAGACAAGAGAATTCAAGTCCCATTTGATTGTAATGAGTTTGTGGAGGCTCTGCCTTTTGTGGGTCCAATAGCATACAGAATTGAACTTGAGGCCTGTTTGCTAAAACGGAATTACACTTGAAAGGTTGGGCATGGGGTTTGGACCATGTTCATTGAAAACTGTTTCTTTTTTACTTTTGGCACTCTACTGACAGAAACAATTATAAAAATATATCAGCAGAAAACTCAAACTGCTTCATAAACTAATATATATTTTCAGAGATTACCACTGAAATAATTCAAAATTAATTACTATCTCCCTCCTCTAGATAGCAAATTAAGAGGCAAGTATATAATATATAAACATATGTATATATAACTATAATACAACGATAGTTATATGATTATATTGTGATTAGAATTACATGCAAATACTATAATAATGATGCACAGAATAACAGTATCCATTTTATATATAGGATAAGATTTAATGAAAGGAAATAATACACCCATCATGTGAAGGTACCTGCCTTGAAATTTGGTAAAAACATCTTTGTGGCTATTTTAGAATAGAAAGATTAAAAAATGTACTAGAATGTCTCTAACTTATTTTTATAAAGATGGAAAGGTTTGCTAAGATAACATGTGGCCTGGCTACAATTTAAAAAAGAAAAGAAAAGGTAGAAAGAATGACAAGATTGTGTTTGATTTTTCTAAGTGACAAAACTAGGAGCCATTTGAGGTGCTTGGGATTTCATCCTTCCATGCTTTGATAAAGCATCCGTGACTCCCATTTACCCACAGTAGTAACCAGATGGCTGAAGGAGGGAAACAAAGATGAATTGGATTCTAATGGAAAGCACACAGAGACCCCAGGGCTTTCCATTCAAAGCTGGAGCTGAAACAGGCCAAAACGTGAAAAGCAGAGCACAATGGATAAGTGTTGCAGGGAAACAACTATCAGTGCACAGGTGCACTCAATGTCTTGCAGGAGGCAGGCAGATAGCATATTAATTGCTCACCATGTAGAGTATGTGTTTTCTCCCTATAAATTAAAATATGCTGCTGCAGCCATACTAAAAAAAAAAACAGCATACATTCTCAAGCTGGCTTTGAGTTTTTAAAATAAATATCTGATTGCCAGAGAGGAAAGCTGTGTGCTGTGCTTCTCTCTGTGAAGGAATCCTGCTAAGTATTTTTTTTAAATAAATGCAATATGTGTTTATTGTCCTGACAATTTTAGCAGGTCATTTCACTCATACATGGAACAGTTCAATATAAAAATAACTAGCCCAGAAATGGAATAAACATCTAGTATTTTCTATCTGTCTCTAATAAAAACAACCTGGCCCTAGGTAGTCTGTTTAATCTCTGAATTTGGCTTGACTCACTCTACATTCAAATTCAACAAAATGTTTTCTGAGATATTATGGGTTGTACACAACCAGTTGACTGCAAGATGCTAATTTTAATATGCTATATACTTTTACCTATTATCTCTTTATTCTTCAAAGGAAAATAATAATGATTAAAAAATAACAACAGCCACCAACTTTCAGCTGATGATGTGGCTCAAACAGTAGAGTGCCAAGTTCAAAGCCCTGAGTTCAAATCTCCAGTGTCTCCCCCACTCAACCCACAAAACATTGCTTCAAGTGATTACCATGTAAGTGGTTACCATGTCTTTTTCAGACAAGGGACTACAGCACTGGGAATACAAGTATGAGCAAATGGGCCTGCCACAGAACTCAAAAGGTAAGAAGGGACTGACACCCTTGCCTGAATGCTAAACAGATAATATAGCACCTACAGTGTTTTTTTTTCCCCACAAAGCTTCCATGAAGGCAAAGGACTTGAATCTTACACAAACAAATCATGTCACTTTTATAAGTTAACACTTCTAAATTCCAGTGTCCTCATCAGACAACAGAAATCATAGCAGTAGTTAGCTTCTGTTTCCTAAGAAGTTTAAATACCATAATTCATATATCTAATAACTAGTACCCTGCCAGACAGATGGTAATCAATCTACAAATATTAAACATTAATGAGTGTTGTCATCAAAGAGATGAGTACAAAGTGTTTTTTAAAAATGTAAGAAGGAATAAAGAGTCTTTCCATAGCAAAAGAGGGTTTACATACTCTGGTATGATAACAAGAAACACTGTGGTCTGAGCATTTGTGTGTGTGTGGTGAGGGGTGTCACTACCTTTCCCCGAAATTGTATGCTGAAGCCCTGATACTTTGAACATCACAATGTGATGATATTTGGAGATGTAGCCTTCAAAGAGTGCTTACAGTTAAACAAGTTCGTTAGGGTTAAATCAAATCATTAATCTGATCCAACTGATGACATTCAAACTAGAAGAAACTTATAGACACACCAAAAGACAGGAAGGATCCACTTGTATCCAGTGTACAGCCCATCAGAGAACCCAGTGAGAAGGCAGCCCATGTGAAAATCAAGTAGGGTCCTCTAGATAAATGAAACTTGTAAACACTTAGATCATGGGTTCTCAGTAAAAATTAATGTCTGACACTTAAGTCACCTTTCTGACATTCTGTTATTGTGTCCCTACCAAACTAATACAAGTATGTGTTGAATAATCTAAGGAAATGCTCATATAACAATGATTTTTAAAGCTATGTATATTTTTAAGTATTTTAGCATTTTAAGCTATGTATATATTTAAGTATTTTAGCATTTTAAGTAGATAAATATACAAATTAAGTTTCCAGAGTGAAAAAATGGTAAAAGCATTAGAGTATAAAACAAAAAGTAAGTTGTCTTTTTTCAAGTTGAAATGAATAGATGTTACTCTCAATATAGTTGGGGTAAAACATGCAGTAGGAAGATGTTTTAGCTGATACATAGATGGCTAATAGTTCATATGCCTTCAAGTAGGCTCACCAATTTATCTGCAGTCCTCATTTACCAGTTTATCACTGAAAAGGGAAATCCATTGCTTCCCAGAATTCAGAGTTGTCTATAGTAAGCTGAATATCCACACTGGTTTTATAGAAAGAAGATGTGATTCACTATCTAACATGTATGAACTCTGAAAACATCTGTATGTTAATTTTATATGCTTGATTAATTATCCCCTGGACAATAAGTTTTATAAACTAAATACATATGGTTTCACTGAATATAATCAATTCTAATTTTCAGTCAAGAGTACATGTGGGCAACTAGAGAATGAAGTCATACTTATGTACAATACTTCAATATATCTTCATATTCTCTTATTGAGTGCAACATTCTTATTTGCAGAGCCAAATAAAAAATTTGCATTTAATTTACACCGTTCTATGAGTGTTAAGAATCTAAAAATGAGGATTAACTCTACCTGACAAATAAAATCTTTGTGCCCAAGAATTAATCCAGATCCAATTACAATTTTTTGTTCAATTGTTTGAAGTTTCTCAGCAGTTTTCTAAGAAACAGCAGAAATGGAAAAGAAACATGGATACTATGTCAAATCATAGCATCTGCTCAGAGTGATTTGTAAGGCAGTGAGATAGTCATTATTCTGTTTCTCTTTTCTTTCTGTAAGTAGGAAATGGTACTGTCTCCCAATCCTAATAACATACTTGATGGCAAAACTGTTCCATGACAGTGAGTTCTATTTTATTTATTTAACATATTTTATTACTTTATTGGATTGGTGTTTGAACTCAGGGTTTCATACTTGCTTGGCTGGCACTCTACTACTTGAGCCATGCTTCAATTCTGGCATTTGGGAAGTTATTTTAGAGATAGAGTCTAGTGAATTGTGCTGCCTGGGCCAGCTTCCAACTTAGATTCTCCTGACTTCAGTCTCTTGAGTATCTAGAATTAATGGCACAAGCAAGCATAGGCCAGCTTAGTTAAATTATCTTATTTAATATTTCGATATTCTTTCATCATCAGTTCTTTCACTTTATAAATGACTTAAAAGTCTTTGTTGAAAAGATGTGTAAAATGGTTTGCCTTTTTACTCTTAACTTTCATAAATCTTTGGAGCAAAATTATTCAAAATTAATTTTGTATGTGCTTAATGTTTATAATTAGATCATTACTGTTACCTGAATAAATTATATGAAACATCTGATTAAAATATCTAAATGTTTATTAAAATGTAATTGACTTTCAAAAGATAAATATAGATTATGCATTTTTAAAATTTTCTTTATTATTTTCCATTAACACAAACTGGTTTCATTTGATATTTCCAAACATGTATATAATGTACTGTGATGTAATTCATTTTTCCATTGTTCTTTCTTGTTGCTTTAAAAATTGGTTTAGCCGGGTACCAGTAGCTCACACCTATCATCCTTGCTACTCAGAAGGCTGAGATCTGAGGATCACAGTTCAAGGCCAGCCCGGAGAAGGAAAGTCTGTGAGACTCTTATCTCCAATTAACCACCAGAAAACCACAAGTGGTGCTATGGCTCAGGTGGTAGAACGATTTTTTTCAGCTGAAGATGCTTGAGAATCTAGCACAAAATAGTAGCAAACTCTACCATAGTTGACCTTCCAACATGAAATACAGCTGTCTAGTGGAAGGTAGGCATGAAAAGAACTTTGAAGAAAGCATTTTAGTTTCTCTGACTAAAAATGATCAAAGATATTTTACCCATAAGAAAGAAAGAAAAACTATTCTGAACTTCTTAACACATTTTTCATAGATTGCATTTCCATCAATGCCTAGCCTTCTTTCTGTCCTTCCCCACCTGTGACTGGACCCAGCTTTTCCCAAAATATTGGTTTAGGTTATATTTGCATGGAAAGGGATTCCATGATAGAATATAGCTTTGGAAAACACTGGACTTTAAGAGTCAGACTTCTACACTTGGAAATGCTGAAAGGACTATTAAAATATGATAACTTTGGATGCTTCCCTAGCCTCAATGTTTTTTTCCCCTGGCCTTTCTTCCTTTTACATATTAGGAGACAAAGCAATATGTGTCCTGTGAAATTGTTTTCACAACCTTCCCTTTGGTCTACAGACACAGTATAGCCTTGCCTTAATTGTTTCTAAATTAAAGTGACTAACTTGTCCACATTACCCAACAATTTTCCTAGTTTGAGCCCTGAAATTCCATAGGTAGGGAATTTTCCCTACCCCATTCCAGCCTCAGACAAATCATAAGGATTGGTCACCTATCATCTCCCAAAGAAATCTTTTTCAAAGATGGTGCTGGTATTTATATTATTTTAATATTATTAGTTGTGTCATTTCCATCTCCAGTCCCACTCCAGATCCAGACACTTATTTAACACATATCATATAAAGAGGAGAGGGTTACTATAGGGAAGAGGAAAGGTTGAGCAGTGAAGGTTATTTTAGGAACAGATTCACTCCCTGCAGATAAGTGGAAGAGCATTAAATTTAGAACACACACAAGCAACCGCAACCCTGCTTCATACCACTGGACAGATTCTTAATATGAATCCTTTGGCTTTACCAAGTGAATAAAGTCTCTAGAGATATAGCCTTGACATTAGATTGAAAAAATCAAACTCCCTTAGGTATTGCTAAAGTGTAGCCAGTATTTAAAATCTTTGGTTGAGTGCCCTCAAGACAACAAACTCAACAGTAGAAGTTAGTTAGAAAAAAAAATTATAAAATTAAAAGATGATCGGAGGAGTCATAATTCGAATAATCTAATAGTCATTGGCATGACTTCACTCGAGGGTCTCTTATGGATATGATTGCTTCGATTGCTCCTTCTCACCTATAATTATCCTCTCTGTTTGGCTAATTTCTAGAGAGAAGTAATGGAAAGTCAAAGCATATTGTAGTTGATCCTTCCTACCAGATAACAGGTATAGTGAGTATGTCTTAAAAGAGTTGTTTGGAACCAGGCACCCGTGGCTCATGCCTATAATCCTAGCTACCCAGGAGGCTGAGATCTGAGGATCATGGTTCAAAGCTAGCCCAGGCAGGAAAGACCATGAGACTCTTATCGCCAATAAACTACCAGAAAACCGGAAGTGGCCCTGTGGCTCAAGTTGTAGATCACTAGCCTTGAGCTGAAGAGCTGAGGGACAGTGCCCAGGCCCAGAGTTCAAGCCCCACGACCGGGAAAAAAAAAAAATTGTTTGGAAGAATTTTTAAAAAAAAATCCAAAGCCAGGTAAAGAATATTTTTAATGTTAGCAAGTTTGTTTGCACATCCAGGAAATAGACTAACTCCTGGCAGGCTAAATGAATGTAAAACACACATGACCTTCAAAACCATTGATCTCAGAGGTTAGAAACAAAAATACCCAACTGACCCATTGGTTTGCATCCTTGGATTAAGAGGGATTTCAATGTATAGTTTCCTTTGCAGTGCCTTGCTGCCAATAAGGAAACCCACTTTAAAAATACATATATTGAACCGGGTTGTATTTGATCATTAATCACAGACTCTCCCCAGGAATTCCATCATAGATACTGCATTTGCATAAATTCCCTGATGAAAGTGCCTGCCATCTTTCTGGATTTTATGAAAAGCAGACACACATGAAAAAACAAATAAAGAAGAGAATCAAAAGACACAGAGGAAAGAAAAACATAGAAAATCTGTTGTCCTTTAAATGTACCTTTAAATACTATAAATATCTTAAAATCATTTTTAAAAATCATCTTGAATTTTATTTAAAATTATTTTAACAAAGCTTTGTATATTTTGGCACTTTGTCACATAGCCCTATAGCATGGCTATCCTAAACACAATACTATAATTTTTGACCTTTTTCTATTTCTCTGTGATGATGTGTATAATTTCATACTTTTTTTTAAAAATAGTACTTTATTTTATTTGAGAACATACTGTACAGAGGGGCTACAATTACATGGGCAGGATAATGCATACATTTCTTACCAAGCATTGCAGCCTCCTCCTTTGTTTACCCTTCACTTCCCTTCCCCGCCTCCCCCCTCCCCCCACCCAATTTTACCCCCCTCCCCCCACCCAATTATACCCCCCTCCCCCCCCAACACACAGACATTGTAAAGCTGGTTTTGACATGACATTTTGTACTTCTCATTGTTGCAACAGGTCCACCTGTTTGTCCCCATCTCCTCCACATGTTATACTGACATCAAATATAGTGAAAGCGGGGGTTACACTGTGGGGGAGGGACATACAAAGCAACAAAGAAATAATCTTATACATGCGTTAGAAACACATGCATGAAAGAAACGAAAACATTAAAATACATATTTAAGGGTTCATTTTCCTAACATCACATTATCTGACCTTTTCCGCTTGACTCATACCTATACTAGATATTGCAAATAAGGGAAACCATGGGACCTATGCTTCTTTGGGCCTGGCTTACTTCACTTAATATAATTTTTTCCAAACCTTTCCATTTCCTAACAAATGGGGAAATGTCATTCTTTCTGATGGAGGCATAGAATTCCATTGTGTATATATACCACATTTTCTTGATCCATTCATCTACTGAGGGGCATCTGGGTTGGTTCCATGTCTTAGCTATGGTAAATAATGCTGCAATAAACATAGTTGTGCTGGTAGCTTTAGTGTGGTCTTGTTTGTAAACATTTGGGTAAATGCCCAAAAGTGGGATTGCTAGATCATAGGGGAGATCTATGTGAAGTCTTTTGAGGAACCTCCATACTGCTTTCCAAAGTGGTTGAACAAGTTTACATTCCCACCAACAATGAAGTAAGGTTCCTTTCTGTCCACATCCCTCCAGCATCTGTTGTTGTTAGAGTTCTTGATTTTTGCTGTTCTAACTGGAGTGAGGTGATATCTCAATGTTGTTTTGATTTGCATTTCTTTTATGGCTAGGGATGTTGAACATTTCTTCATGTGTCTATTGGCCATCCTTCTTTCTTCTTCAGAGAAGCTTCTCTTTAAGTCTTTCGCCCACTTATTTATTGGGCAGTTGTTTCTTTGAGGATTTGTTGTTGGGTGGTTTAATTTTTTGAGTTCCAAGTATATTTTAGATATGAGACCCTTGTCCGTTGTATGGCTAGTAAAGATCTTCTCCCAATCGGTGGGCTTTCTATTGATCTTGCCAGCTATGTCATTTGCCCTGCAGAAGCTCTGCAATCTTATACAATCCCATTTGTCCAACCTTTCTTTGATTTGTTGTGCTTCCGGGTCTCTATTCAGAAAATTTCGACCTGAGCCAAGGAGACCTAGGGTTTCTCCTATTCCATCCTGTAATGTTTTCAGAGTGTCTGCTTTGAGTTCAAGGTCTTTGATCCATTTGGAGTTGATTCTGGTGCAGGGTGATATATAAGGATCTAGCTTTAGTTTTCTACATGTAGTTAACCAATTTTGCCAGCACCATTTACTGAAGGAAGAGGCTGTCTTTCTTCCATTCTATTGTTTTAGCTTCCTTATCGAAGATTAGATGGCTATAGGTCTGTAGGTTCATTTCTGGGTTTTCAATTCTATTCCATTGGTCCTGAGGTCTGTTCTTATGCCAATACCAAGCTGTTTTGATTACTATGGCTTTATAGTAGAGTTTGAAATTTGGTATTAATATTCCTCCAGCAGTGTTCTTTCCATTGAGGAGCGTTTTTGCTATTCGGGGTCTTTTATTGTTCCATATAAATTTTTGGATTGCCTCCTCTATTTCCTTGAAGAATGAGGGTGGAATTTTGATAGGTATCGCGTTGAATTTGTAGATAGCCTTGGGAAGTATTGCCATTTTCACGATGTTAATCTTGCCAATCCAGGAGCATGGGAGGTTTTGCCATTTTTAAAGTTCTGTGTTGATTTCCTTTTTCAAGATTTTAAAGTTTTCATCATAGAGGTCCTTCACTTCTTTGGTTAAGTTAATTCCTAGGTATTTTATTTTTTGTGGGGCTATTACAAATGGAGTTGCTTTCCTAATTTCAGCCACACTTTTCTCATTGTTGGCATATAGAAAAGCCATTGATTTTTGGGGGTCAATTTTATAACCTGCTACTTTGCCAAAGTTTTGAATCAGCTTGAGTAATTTGGGAGTGGAGTCTATGGGATTCTTTAAGTACAAGATCATGTCATCTGCAAAGAGGGAGAGTTTTATTTCTTCTTTCCCTATTTGGATCCCCTTTATGTCTGCATCTTGTCTTATTGCTGTAGCTAGGCATTCTAATACTAGATTGAAGAGAAGTGGAGAGAGTGGGCATCCTTGTCTTGTTCCTGAGTTAAGAGGAAATGGCTTTAGTTTTTCACCATTGAGTATAATGCTGGCTGTAGGTTTGTCATATACAGCCTTTATTGTATTGAGGAATGTTCCATGGATTCCTAATTTTTCCAGAACCTTCATCATAAAGGGGTGTTGGATCTTGTCAAATGCTTTTTCTGCATCTATTGAGATGACCATGTGGTTCTTATTCTTGCTCCTGTTGATGTGGTGAATAATATTAATTGATTTGCGTATATTGAACCAGCTTTGCATCCCTGAAATGAATCCTGTTTGATCACGGTGTATGATTTTTTGGATGAATTGTTGGAGTCGATTGGCCAAAATTTTGTTGAGAAGTTTTGCATCAATGTTCATCAAAGAAATGGGTCTATAGTTCTCTTTCTTTGATGAGTCCCTGCCTGGTTTTGGGATGAGGGTTATGATGGCTTCATAGAATGTGTTCGGTAGTGAGCTTTCTCTTTCAATTTCATTGAAGAGTTGGAGGAGTATTGGTGTGAGCTCTGCTTTGAAGGCCTTGTAAAATTCCGCTGTAAAACCATCTGGTCCTGGACTTTTCTTAGCTGGGAGGTCTCTTATTGCTGTTTCTATTTCAATGCTTGATATGGGCCTGTTAAGCTGGTTTAACTCATCTTGGTTTAGTTTTGGCATGTCAATATTTGCTAGGAAAAAGTCCATTTCTGTCAAGTTCTCAAACTTATTAGCATAAAGTTTTGAGAAGTATTCCCTTATAATGTTCTGAATCTTGGTTGTTTCCGTGGTGATGTTTCCATTCTCATCTCTGAGTTTATTAATTTGGGTGTGTTCTCTCCTTTTTCTGATAAGGTTTGCTAAGGGTCTGTCAATTTTGTTAAGTTTTTCGAAGAACCAACTCTTTGTTTTGTTGATTCTTTCTATAGTTTTTTTGGATTCTAATTCATTTAATTCTGATTTAATTTTGATTATTTCTTTCCGTCTACTGGATTGGGGTTTATCTTGCTGCTCTTTTTCAAGGAGGTTTAGATGTGTCATTAAATTGTTAGTTTCCGATCTCTCCAATTTGTTGATGTAGGAGCTCAGAGCTATAAACTTGCCTCTGAGTACTGCCTTTGCTGTGTCCCAGAGGAGCTGGTAATTTGTGTGTTCATTTTTGTTGAATAGCATGAACATTTGAATTTCCTTTCTAATCTCTTCCATGACCCACTCATGATTCAGCAGTGTGTTGTTCAGCCTCCATGTGATACCGGACTTTCTTTGGTGGCTTTTGGTGTTGAGTTCTAATTTTATTCCCTTGTGGTCAGAGAGAATGCAAGGTATAACTTCAATGTTTCTGAATTTAGACAAGTTTGCTTTGTGGCCTAAAATGTGGTCTATTTTAGAAAACGTTCCATGTGCTGCTGAGAAGAACGTGTATTCTGATGCTGCTGGGTGAAATGTTCGGTAAATGTCTGTTAAGTCTAGTTGATCTATGCAGCTGTTTAGATCTGCAGTTTCTCTGTTGAGTTTTTGCCGAGTTGATCTATCTAGTGGGGAGAGTGGTGTGTTAAAATCCCCAACAATTAATGTCTTTGGATCTATATGGGATTTGAGGGAAAGTAGTGTTTCTTTGATAAATTTGGGTGCTCCATTGTTTGGCGAATAGATATTTAGAATTGTAATATCCTCCTGAAGGAGAGATCCTTTAATTAGTATGTAGCGACCTTCTTTATCTCTTCTCACGAATTTTAATTTGAAGTCTATTTTATCTGATATTAGGATTGCAACTCCCGCCTGTTTATGAGGGCCGTTTGCTTGGTAGATTTTGTTCCAGCCTTTAACCTTGAAAATATGTTTGTTTTTACGGGCAAGATTTGACTCCTGCAGGCAGCAGATAGAAGGGTCTTGTTTTTTAATCCAACTAGACAGTCTATGTCGCTTAATTGGAGAGTTTAGTCCGTTAACGTTAAGAGATAGGACTGAGAGGTATTTGGGAGTTCCTGCCATGTTATCCACCTTCTTGGGGGCTGTGAAAACTGGGTTCTTCCTAAGGTTCTTGGATTCTCAGTTTGGGTGCAGTTTCTTGGCCTTTGTTGCGTTCTTGTTGGTTTTCTATGTGTAGGACATCTTTAAGAATCTTTTGCAGGGCTGGTTTGGTGGAGATGTATTGTTTCAATTTTTCTTTGCTATGGAAGGTTTTTATTTGGCCTTCAGTTATGAAGGAGAGTTTAGCTGGGTACAGTATTCTTGGTTGATAGTTGTTTGTTTTTAGGGCATGGCATACGTCATTCCAGGCTCTTCTTGCTTTGATTGTCTCTGCTGAGAAATCTGAGGTAATTCTAATTGGTTTCCCTTTATAGGTGATTAACCTTTTCTCCTTGACAGCTTTAAGGATCTTTTCCTTGGTCTGGGTTGATCCTGTGTGGATTATAATGTGACGGTGGGATGTCCTATTCTGGTCTGGTCTATTTGGGGTTCTAAAAGCTTCTTGTATCTGAATAGGCCTATCTTTTTGTACGTTTGGGAAGTTCTCTGCTAGGATCCTGTTAAACAAATTTCCTAGACCATTAACTTCTGTTTCTAGGTGCTCCTCTACACGCATTATCCTTAGGTTGGGCCTTCTGATGGTGTCTTCCAGGTGTTGGATAGACCTATCATATTTCTTGGACTTGTCTTGGATGGTTGTATGTTCTTTCTCTATAATATCTAGGCTGTCTTCAATCCCTGAGATTCGATCTTCTGCATGGTCTAACCTGCTGTCAAGACTCTCTACTTTGTTTTTTATCTCTTTTCCTTCTAATTGGTCAGCTTTGATGGCTTCAAGTTCTTTGTTGAAGCTCTGTTTTAGGTCTTGTATGAATTTCTTTACTTCCTTAATTTGGTGTTCAGTGTTTGTTCTCAAATCACTTAGTTGATTGGTTATGGTTTCTTTGGACTGCCATTCCTTCTGTTGGGTTCCATTCAGCATTCCCTTTGTGGTCTCCCTGACTTCCTTCAGCTCTTTGTTAATGGATTCCATGAATGCCTTTAGTGATCTTTGTGTATTCTCTACCTGGTCTCTTAATTCGTGAATTACTCTTTGATTAGTTTCCTCCCTTCTGTGGGCTTCCTGCAGTTCTCTTTGAGTGTTCTCTGCCTGCTCACGCCATTCCTCCCTTTCTCTTTGAGTGTTCTCAAGTTGTTCCCGCAAATCCTGTATCAGTTTTTGAGAAGCTTCCTCACGCTTATGATATTCCTGTATAAACTTCTGGGATGCCTCCTCTCTCTCCCTATCACGCTCATACAGAGTCCTTTGTACATTGTCAAACTTCTCATTTATCATGTTTGCTATTAGTGTTTGTAGAGCTATTTGGGAACTCTCCTCTGGATTATTCTTTATCTGTTCTAATCCCTGATTATCAAGGTTGGGAATTGAGATATCCGAATTTGCCATTTTTCTTGTGTTTTTCCGGCTTACTCGGCCCATTTGAGATAAAGTTTGCACCAGTTTTGTGCTAGAACACTATCTTAAGGCAACCATCAACCAAAGTTTGCATTTGTACAGTCAATAGTCTACAGATACAATCTAGTTCAACAGATACATCTATTCAACATCAAACGACTGTATGTTAAAGGACTTCGAACCGCAGAAAAGAATTTGGAAAACCAGAAATTATTAGGATTAGGGAGAGATGTGGGTAAAAAATAGGAATAGATTGGTGTGGGGAGGCACAGGGAGAGTTAACTATGTCCTAATCACAGTGCAGGAAATGGGTTGGGTAGGATGCAAGTAGAGAGAGAGAGAAAAAGAAGAGACGGAAACGGGAATAAAAAGAGACCAGAAAAATAATAGAAATGTAAAATTAATGTTATTATAGAGGTTAAAAGACCGTCTATTTAGAGAGGAATGTGAATATGTTCAGAGAAGGGGAGGGACATAGAGGAGATGTGAAAAGCTTTAAGGATGGGAAAGGGGGAAGAAAAGATCAGAAGTTCAGTAGAGCTAGATAAAAAACAAAAAGATAATTAAGAAAGAAAGAAAAAGAGAAAGAAGACAAGAAAAGAAAGGAAAACTCTCATTCACGTATTCCTAAAATAAAAATTATAAGATGAGAAAAAAAAAAAGTTACTGGAAAACAATTATTTTTTTCAGAAGAGGCATAAATTAAAGATTAATAAAAGTTTTAGAAGGGAAAAAATTTATATATATATATATATATATATATATATATATATATATATATGGTAACAAAAAACAAAAAACAAGCAAAAAAAAAGAAAAGAAGAAGAAGAAGAAAAAAAAAAAAAAGAAAAAAAAGTCTTTTGATTTTTTTTTTTGGGGGGGGGAGGAGTGGGAAGAATCCTGTATCTCCCTTTTGTCTGCAACCAGTCTCTTGTTGGAGTCTCTGGTCAGCTTGAGGTCCTGTGGCTTGATTGGTTTCTTAAGTCGGTTGGTTGGAAGAGGCAGAAAAATGCTCTGCTTTACCCAAGATTTTGAGATTCCCCCTCCCAGGTTAGTTTTCTGGGAGGGTGGTCTGCTTTTAGAGTCACAAAAGAGGGGGATGTGGTGATGAGGCTAGGTTCTGGGGAGAGTTGAGGCCTTTCTGTAAGGTCCGCTCCTGGATGGCCAGCAGACTCCACCCTCCTCGCAGCAAAGTCTCCACCCAGTACCTGCGTTACCTAGGCAACTGGGATACCTGGAAGAGGTCACATCTGCATCCGCTGAGGTCACATCTGAATTTGATGTGGCCACACCTTTCCCCGCCCATACCCTACATAAGGCCTAACCCAGGCCCAGACGCTCCCTTGCTCTTGCTCTTCTTCTCTTGCTCTTGCTGCTCTCTTCTTGCTCTCTCTGTTCTATTCTAGCTCTCTCTCTCTGTTCTTTTCTTGCTCTCTCTCTTTCCCAGCCACGTGGAGTGCCAACCTTGCCTGGTCCCAGCAGGTCTACCCCTTACCTGAATACCACGTGAGTGCTACTGTTCTTACCCCTCTCTCTGCTCTTCTCTCTCTCTTTCCTCTCTTCCCAGCTCTCTCTCATTCCCAGGCCTTTCCCAGCCACGTGGAGTGCCACCCTTGCCTGGTCCCAGCAGGTCTACTGAATAAACCTACCCCTTACCTAAATACCACGTGTGTGCTGGTGCTGTTCTTACTCGGCTACCTCTTTTTAAAAACCTAACACTTTCAACAAACAGTAGCTTTTCCCTGGGGCTATTTTGTGATAAAGCTCACAGCCCAGCCTGGAGCCATTCTCAGGGTTTCTGTTTTTCAATTGATTGTGGTGGCTGCTAGAGGGAGGGGCAGCCTCTGGCTCTGGTTACCCAGTGAGGCAAGGCACTCCGATGGCTGGCGCCTGAGCTGGGTGACTTTTCCCTGGATGGAGCTGAGTCTGGCAGGTCACTTCGCCGTTAAGTTCTTGTGACCTGCTAAATGACTCATTTTATTCCAAGGCCTGAGCTGGAGCTAGCAGCTCCTCCGAGCTTTGTCGGTATCCAAGATGGAGATCACCGGTGCTGGGGGGGGAGGGGTGGCCTTCCCTCCTCTGCTCCCTGAGGAGTGAGGATGTCGGGCTTGTACTCACGCCGAGTCTTGGATCCTGGGTCGTTTCTGGTCTGCAAACAGCAGGATGAAGATGTTCGCTCCTTGTCGGTTCTTGTTGGTGTTGAGTAGAATCCGCTCGTCTGCTGCATCTGGCTCCTTCGTCCCCGACTCTCTGTGTCTCAGGTATCTAATTTCATACTTTTGAAGGGTTAAAACTTATTCAAAATTGACAAATCCAAAATTAAGCTCAGGGTCTGGGAAGAGTTTCCAAAGCTTAAAATTAGTTCATATCCAAGTCTATCTGTGTTATATATTTAGAGACATAAATAATATTTCTTTTTGAAATGTTGTTTCAAAAATGATACCAACTTATATAAGCTTAATATAACATTCTAGTCATACTGAACTGTGAAAGTAAACATCAAAAGACCTTTTAATTGACCCCATCTTCCTCTTTGGAAATTATTGCTTTCATTCTGTGAAATATACCTATTTTTAAATAGTGATAACCAAAAATGTTGTAAATTTTTTCCTAGAAGGCCCTGAAATACATATTCTACTTCAAATATTCACACAGTGACATGTATTCTTCCAACTCTTGATTACCCTTTAAAGGATGCTCTTCTACCTTGTGGGATCTCCAGCCCCTGTCCTTTTATTTGCTTTGTCCTTTACCTGCTTACTTGATAGGGGGCCTCTGATCAATTAATTCCATATATGATAACAAAACAGTCAATTCTGAAGTCAAGCCTGAATTGGAACATACTTGTAGCCATTTTCCTTCCTTTATGATATTGTCCTGATTGTTTCAGGACTGGCCAGCTTCAAAATCAAGATTGTGATAACAACTAAAGGGACTAGAGCAGGCATTAAATGATATGGTTCACACCAAGAACTCAGAATAGTTGTAGAATATCATGCATCCAATAATATAAACATATTAACCAACCCATTTCATGACCACCATTGTAGCTTCATAACTGGTTTCATATTCATTTTCAGCAAGTGACTAAAAGAATAGGTTGCAAAAATTACATGTAAATTCATTATTTATTAGTAGCTTGGCAGTGCTTTTTGATATAATTTGAGGGTTTTGACGAGAGTGAAATGTTGTGTGTCTTGTGGAAAATTCAATTCCAAGGTTCCAAGTATCCAGATGATAAGCTATCCCAGAGCTCACAACAAGAGAGGCTATATTATTTATGAAATCCATTTAAAACCTAACCAGTAGGGGCTAGGAAGGTGGCTCAGTGGTAGAGTGCTTGCCTTGCATGCTCGAGGCCCTGGGTTTGATTCCTCAGCACCACATAAGCAAAAAGAAAAAAGCCAGAAGTGGTGCTGTGGCTCAAGTGGTAGAGTGCTAGCCTTGAGCTGAAGAGCTGAGGGACAGCACCCAGGCCCAGAGTTCAGGCCCCACGACCGGACCCCCCCCCAAAAAAAAAAAACCTAACCAGTAGGGAGAAGAAATAAGGTATTAACAACCTTGGGGTAGTATGCAAGCAAAGTTAAAAGGACCATAAGGAATCCAGGGGTGCATGACATTCTTATTGCCTTTCTCTCTCTCCCAGCAACTTTCTCTGTGGATAGTGCAATTGCAAAGATCAGAGCAGCGATTTAAATCAGGAGATTCCACAGATGGAATATACCTGGAGCCAATATCTACTTGCATTCTCTTAGAGACACTAGAGAAGGCCATCTAGCCAATAGTTGCAGCTTGCCAGTTAACTTGGTGAGCAGCTACAACTTTATCTCTATAGCTCAGGAAGAGGATACATAGGCCAAAGTGTGTGTCACTTATGAGCACATGATTGAAGTTGAAGACATTGATGTTTACTTGGCCCTTCCATCCATCTCACTCCTATGTAGTACACATATGCTCTCCTTATTCTAACCATTTCCATGTCCCTCCCAAGTTACTTTCTCCTCTACTCCTATGTAGTACACATATGCTCTCCTTATTCTAACCATTTCCATGTCCCTCCCAAGTTACTTTCTCCTCTACTTAGTTTCATCCATCTGTCTTATTTATTTTTCCTATTTCCTACAGCAGAATTGAACATCCCTAAATCATAGAAAAAAACACTCATTATTCAGGATTTATGCTCGTCGGGGTAGACTGGAGTGGTTATGAGTTTGTTCTCAAGCCAATGCAACCTGGTCCATCCCTGAGGAGCTGTGTGAACATGGTGTCGTACTTTTTTCTTGCTCTGCTCCAGCTTCCTTCAATAATAAATACATCAGTGATGACAACCCTAGTAACCTCGCTGATAAGGTTGTGTGGCTTAAATTAGTTATTTAACTAAATTCTAAAACAAATCCTGGTATTTTGAAGTATCAGCCCGTATGAGTTTTAGCACTTTGCCTCCAAAGAAGTGGGAGGATCAGGAACATGGGATTTGTCCAGGAATTATGTTGGATTTGACTATGTGCTTGGAATGTTTATGGGCTGGGGACTTAGCTCAACAGTTCTTAAGGTTGCCTAGCTGATACAAAGCCCCTGGTTCAATTCCCCAGTACCTCCAAAGGAGTTTTAGCACTTGGGACAGTGTGCTTTAGGCTGGGAGCAAAGGGGTGTTGGAAGGAGATGCCATTTGTTTTACAGAAGGGAATAATAAGTCTATTTACAAGAAGCTTGCTACTTACAAACTATTGTAAACAATTATTGCAAAATTTTCCAAATCATTCCCTAAAGCAGATCATGAGGCAAAGCCCAGAAAGTAAAACAACTTACTTGAAAACATAATATTTGAACCCAGGCCTTCCAACTCTACTTTCTTTTCTCAATGTAGTGGCTACACCCAGAAAATTGGAGACAATCTTCCCATGCCTGGAAAATGAAAGGTCTTCCTTCCCCTTCCACGCCACCTTCTACCACACTCTTATCTTAATGTCTCATGCCATTTCTTACAGTCAAAGGGAAGACTTGAAAATTGCTTGTCCTTGACACTTAACGGAGTGATTTAAGTTACAATATTGAGCATCGGCCTTGCAACCAATTATTTCAGACAGTTAGTGGGATCAAGAATTTGTATTTGAGTATGGGAGACAGAAAACTTGGAGATGCTAAGTTCAACCCCAGACAGGGTAGACAGAATTTTTTCATCTGGCCTAAGATTGCTCTAAGTACAACAGGCATACACTGGCCTTATTTCTAGGTATAAGGTATAACACTGAATGTTGTCTTATTTGAAATTTCCTTGTAACTCAATCTCTCATTCAAAATAGAGCTTAATGGTATAAGCAAAATATAGACACAAGGCAAAAGAACTTTCCCATTTCATTCATCCCTCTGCTCAAGTAGAAGTGGAGACCCAAGAGGAGTCCCAGGAATTCATTCTTTCTGCTTGCTTGCCCTCCACGGAGGCATTGTCTTGGATCAACTGTCAACAACTTCAATTAATGGCAAACACATATTAATGTAAAGAAGTGCTGAGCAAGAGAAAGAAAATCAAGGGGATGGAAAGGAAGACTAAGAGAGAGTAGAATGCTATTACCACATACAGACATGCACACACACATGTACACACATGCACATTCACATACACACATGTACAAACATACATACATGTTCATGTGTTATGTACTCCCACATGTACATGTACACACACACACACACACACACACACACACACACACACGAGCAAAGTCAAATTTCACCATATGCCAAATCAAATTTATATGCTATTTTACTTTGACCAGCTTACAAAGTGTCCTCATATTGAAAGGTCACTTTTTTCCACAAATTATGGAGCACATTCCTTCAAATATCTTGGATTCAAGGATTATTAATTTGTCAGTTGCAAGCCCCACACAAACTGGGCTCCTAGGCTGCCCACATGTGTCATATTCGAATTGACTATTCCTAGGTATGAGGAAGGAAGGTGGGATTTTATTTAATTAATTACCTTATTTATTTATTGTCAGTCGTGGGGCCTGAACTCTGGGCCTGAGTGCTGTCCCTCAGCTCTTCAGCGCAAGGTTAACGCTCTAACACTTGAGCCACAGCGCCACTTCTGGTTTTCTGAGTGGTTTATTGGAGATAAGGTCTTGTGGATTTTCCTGCCGAGTTAGGCTTTGAACCATGATGCTCAGATCTCAGCCTTCTGAGTAGCTAGGATTGCAGGTGTGAGCCACCGGTGCCCAGCAGGATTTCCTTTTTTAATGAAACGTTTTTATTATCTTTAAGTAATTGTATAAAGGAGTTGCCATTTAACAAAGCAGTTTATGAATACAGGGCATCTTGATCAGTGTTAACCCTTTCAATGTTCTCACCCATCCCTCCCAACCACCCCTTCCCTCACACTTCTTTATTTTGTAGGTTATGTTTTTTTTTTTTTTTTTTGCCATTTAAGAAAAGCAGTTTATATATACAAAGCATCTTGATCTGTGTCATTCCTTCAACATCTTCACCTCCTTTGACCTAACCCTTCTTCTACTGTTCTTAGTTTGGTGGTATATACATTGAAGTCTTGACTGCATCATCTCCTCTATTTCCCCCTTCATTCATCTTCCCCTCTCCCCTTGGCCCCACTAACACCACTTGCAAGTACCCATTTCCTGCTACTTATTTTGTTGGGCTTTGACGTTCTCTTTCTAAAGAATTATACTACTTGAGTTCTCCATAGAGTCTATTAAACTTTAGTTAATTCATTTGTCAGGATATGTGTTATCTATTCAGGGTTCAATCAGAGAAGTAGAAAAGTGACACATATTGAGAGATGCATTGATTGGGCCATATGATGATGGGGCCTGGCCAAGCAAATCCAATAACAATAGTACAAGATAACAGAAAGAGCTTTACAAAACAGATTTTTGTTAATTTTATTTTAAATTGACAAATAATATTTTATATTTCTGGGGTGTAATGTGCTGTTGTGATATAGGTTAGTAATGTGAAAATGTTAGATTAGGTTCATTGACATATCCTTGGCCTCACATTCTTTTCTCCTTTTTTAAAAAAAATTTAAATTGATTTTGATAGCAATTATAAAACACAGAATGCATCATAGTTTATCATGTGCACATGATCATGACAGTTTATTCCTTCTAACTGAAACCTAGAGCCCTTGGATCAACATTTCTGTCCTCTCCATCTCTGCCCCCCCATCTTCCATCCACCCCACATTTTAGGCATGAGTAGATGTTGTCATCCACAGCTTAAATTTCTCCTGCTTAAGCAATTCCTCATTTTCTCTTTGAAGGCATTTCAAATGATCAAATGAGATCTATTCAAAAACCTAGGCCTCTCTCCCGTACTTAAACTCTACTGAGAAGGATGTTTAATTACATCTTTTAAAAAAAGTCTTCACACCAACACTGTGAGGAGGGTCTGATTGAATAACTAGGTACTGTAGCTTAGCTATGTTAATATATCAAAAAGACTGTCACACTATGTTTAAAACAGGCACTGGTTTGAAAAGTCTAAACTTCAATATTCAAACTTTAAAGAAAGCCTATAAAACAAGCTTTGGAAACAAGAAATAGGCACCTGAGAGAGTGAAATCTATGGTGAAGATTGTACAACAAATAACTACTGAACCAGCATTCCATTGTCATTGTTCTGGTTCCCCAGAGTCTATGCTTCCAACCATGACTGTACTGATTAGCTTTGGATTTCAGTTTCCCAGGTGCTTTGAAAATGTTTTCTAGAATGCTCAGCAATGTTTTTATCTAGGGAGGAAAATTGCTTCCCCTACCAGAATTTCTCTTCCACTCTAGCATACCGATTACTTTGCTCTCACTGTTATTTTTTTTAAGGACATGATATTTCTGAGAAATAGTATTTTAATTACTATCATAATTAATGCCAAGAGAAATACATAAGATTTATATCTAGTGCTAGGTAATCTTTCATCAATAACATCTTTACTTATGATCTATTTCAAAGCTCTACTTCAGAATATATTCTAGTCTATATAAAAGGGACAATGAAATGTTTCCTGTACTGACAAATCCAGTGTCAGACTTAGAATTGTTATTTTTTGAAGGATATTTTTTATGATGCGGAAAAAGTCTGTTGCTGCTCAGGAATAGGCAATAAAAACAGAACTGTTTGGAAAGCAAAACAAAAGTCACTAGGACCCAAGTTGACTACTCATCTAGAAATTGGGAAATTAATCATTTTAGTAGATTTTTTTCTTTCAAAATCTACTCACTAAGGAGAAGAAAAAAATCTTTCTTGTGTGTCAGGGCATTGTGGTGCTTTGAAGAAAATGTTGACGGGCACACTTGACATGTTTTTCCAAGCTGTCAAGGGTGTGAGGAGCTGGACTGTCTTTGCCTGTCCTGTTGACCTTCGCAAGCCCAGAAGGAAAAGACCTGAGCAGGCAGGTGTGAGCTCTCCTCAGTGTGTTTACTTACCACAGGGAGCTGCTCTTATAGCAATGCCAAGTTGACTTCTGCTAAAAATCACCATCACCTCCCAGCTGTCCTGACCCTGGGGCACAGACAAGACTCAAAACTGGAAGGAGGTTGTCTATGCGATGTCCACCCCCACCTCTCCCTGAACCTCACACTGCCACTTAGAAGACTTGCTGCCTCCTCCCTCTCCCATTCAGCCCTCAAAAAGGGAACAGCTCATTCTCCATATTACTACTTTTTGAGACCAAAGGGATATATATATATATATATATATATATATATATATGTGTGTGTGTGTATATGTATATATATATATATATATATATATATATATATATATATATATATATATATGCCAAGAGAAAGGTATGGTTCACGACTTAACATTTTTTACCATCTGCCATTACCTTTGTTTCCCAATTGCTGGTAGAAATTTCTTTTAATTATTGAGCATGTTATCTACATAAAAAATAAAGTAACAGATCTCTAGGAAACTATCCCAGAGACTAAACAGATGTGAAACACGATTTACCTTATAGATCCTAGATCTTCTAAGGGATAGAAAACATGACAGAGTGAGCTGAAGCCTTATTTTCCCATCCCTCTTGCCCATTCTGAAGGGCAGTGCGCTTGGGTCCCACCTGTTAATCTGTGATTAGAATCTCTCTGCCTGTGTATCCACCCTCATTCGCCATCTTTGGATTTAGAGTGCTCAGTGTTATACTGGAATACATTGCATTCTATGCCATCTTTTTTACAGTTAACCTTTACTTCTCCAGTTTTATAATTTTGAGATTTACACATAATGATTCTGGCTCAGTCATTCAACTACTCTTCTGTTTTGTTCATTGTTGGCTAGTAACAAAGATAAGCACAATAGCCATCATTATTGGACTTCCTATGTTAGAATATCCAGAGGGAGGAGACCTAGTAGAAGAGTGATGGAGTCCAGTGATATGCACCATGGAACTGTTTCACATTGCCAAATTACTTTCCATGATGGTGATACTGACTTCCTTATCCCAGGGAACGCATAGGCCAGCTGCCACTGTAACCATTGCCATCCTTATATGACCTTAGGTAATCTGAACCTATACAAGTGATGTCACGTATTATAAAATATAAAGATGTGATTATTTCTACATTTAGGAAGTCTTTTTGAGATTGGCTTTCCTTCAGCCAGTGCCATGTCCTGAAAGTTATCATGTGTCATTAATAGTTTGCTTTGATTATTATTATTAATTTAAAAAAAACTTCCAGGCTGTCAAACCATACAGAAATCAGTGTTAAAGCTTTTGGAATATGTGTCCCTGTTAGCACTCAAACCCTGAGTCTATAAACCCTCACTCATGGCCTTCAATACTTGTTGCCTCTCTGCTTTGCCTGTCTACTTATTAATTCTGAATTATAGGGTACAGAGATATTTGGGCAGCAGAAAGTACTTTGGGAATCATATCAGAGAATATTTAGTGAATATTCAGTGTGGAATATTACAGGCTTCATAGACTGTCTTGTGAGGGGTTACATACAGAAGAAAAATTAATAGGTACATGAGTTTAGTTGATATACCACTCATTACCTACACAGAATAAGCCCCTATGTTTCTGTCTTAACAAAATAAAAATTTGCGGCTTACCAACAAATTCATAGTCCAAATACTTATTTCTGAATGACAGTCATCTTGCACTAGGCTATTTAAGGATCTATGCATTTTCTGCTTTATGAACTCACTTTCTTCAGGTCCTTACCCTCTGAATTCTATGAAAAATAGAGAAAGAAGGAAGATAACGTTTAGGCAAATAGCACTTCCATTCCCTATCACACCCATTCAAGGTGTGGTGCATAACTACAGAGACAGCTGAGAAATGTTGTCCACAGTGTACTCAGGAAGTAGAGAGAATGGGTTCAATATTTACCCCTACAATCTCTGCCCTGGGGAGCTCATAAAAGGGAAGAGAACTGAGAGACTCAGGTAATCTTATCTGGATGTTTGACAAGACACTTAGCTATACAAACCTCTTCTGTAGGATTCCAAAAGTTTAGAAAATGATCAAAGAAGTGCAAGAAAAATGTTATTGTGGGTTTCATTAAAATGTCCCTGATCTTTATACTTGTCTGCAGGTGGCACTTTTTCTTCTCAGTGTTTTGGATATTGGCTTCTGATTATTTCTCTTTGACTGGAAATGGGCATAGCGTCAGAGAGGTCATTATAGTCTATATATGAAGGGCCTTTCAAGGGCTCATGTGCTGACAGCTTGGGTGCCAGTGGAAGGCATTCTTGAAAGATGATTGAACCATGAAGGCACTGACTTATCAAAAAATGAATTCAAAGATGCTTCATAGTTAAGCAGACTATAAGAAGATGGACCTTAGGTGCAAGAAGTGAGCTAGCACTTACATTTAAAGGATGACTATATATATATATATATATATATATATATATGGACATGAATATATACATTATACATTATATATGTATATATTCCTGGTCCCTTGACTGGTCTGTTTTTCCTCTGTCACAATGTGAGCAGCATTACTCAGTTATGCCCTTTTACAAGATGTGCTGCTGCATCACAGGCTCAGAAACCGTGTATCCAACCAAACATGGACTGAAATTTCAGAAACCATAAGCCAAAATAAATCTTGCCTCTCTTACTTTTTTTTAAAATCAGGTATTTTGTCCTAAGGACCCAAAGGATGAGCAACAAAGAGGCTGTTAAAAATATAATACTGTGCTGGGCACTGGTGGCCCATGCCTATAATCCTAGTTACTCAGGAGTCTGAGATCTGAGGATCATGGTTGAAAGCCAAACTGGGCAGGAAAGTCCATGAGACACTCAATCTACAATTAATTATCAAAAGACTAAAAGTGGAGTGGAGGTGTGGCTCAAGTGGTAGGGCATTAGTCTTGAGGAAAAAAAGCTCAAAGCTAAGAGATAGCACCCAGGCTTTCTGGCATATGCGTGCGCCCATATGTGCATGCTGTCTCTCTCTCTCTCTCTCTCTCTCTCTCTCTCTCTCTCTCTCTCTCTCTCTCTCTCTCTCTCTCTCTCTCTCTCTCTCTCTCTCTCACACACACACACACACACACAAACACACCTTAAACCCTGGTGGTGGGTACAGAGACTCATGCTTGCAATCTTAACTTCTTTGAGAGGCTAAGAAATAGAGTATCTCAGATATAAAGAGTAGAAAATGAAGAAAAGTCTGAAAAGTTCTGATTCAAGGGGGAGAAGCTGAGCATAGTGATGCTTGCCTGTCATCCTTGCTATGATGGAAAACTACAAAGGGGTGGATCACAGTCTAGGAATATACCAAGAGAAGATATGAGACTCTTTCCCTAAAATAGCTAATGCTATGATGGAAAACTACAAAGGGGTGGATCACAGTCTAGGAATATACCAAGAGAAGATATGAGACTCTTTCCCTAAAATAGCTAATGCAAAAGAAGGCTGCAGTGATAGACTTCCCACCCAACAAATATGAGCCTCTGAGTTCAATTCCTAGTAATGCAATAACAATAAAATATGAATATTTTGGATATCATTATACAAATGTCTAAATTAGTAAATAGCCAGGTTTTATTGATGGAATTGTAGATAGAAATGTCTAGTACTAAAAATGTGTTTTTGGTGCTTTTTAAATCTTGAGCTTATTATCTTACCTATTTCCTTTGGGTAAAGCTCAAGACAGAAATACAGAATCTCTTCTTTAAGATATTTTGGCATCTAAAGAAATTTGGATTTTAAACTAATTAAAGAAGATTAACGTAGATGATCAGTGTAGATAACCTCATATTTGAATCCAACACCAAAATTTCTCTATCACTCTGTCTCTGTATTTCTTTCTCGCACACATGCACACACAGTATCTTTCTCCCTCTTTCACACTCCCCATAGTTGTGAATTGAGTAAATCACTAAACACAGGCTGGTTTGCATAATCTCTTCATTTCCACTTTCCTGATGTTAGAGGGTTCTTAATCAATCCTCCCAAATATCTTCAGGGGCCTATGTTCTATAGAGAGCCTAGATTATGTCTTTGATTATAGCATCCTTTATATGTAGGTAACATCTGGTTTAACAGCCCAGATTACTAAGTTTAAGAACAATAATGGTATGTTTCTGGGGCTCCTCCACCAACTAGATCCTACATTTTGGTCACAACAAATGCAGAACATTCTCCTGGATCATTGTCAGTTTTCCTCTCCCAGTAGAATGTCTCGGCAGCACAGCTATAATCATGCTTTTCTAAGCCAACCATTGAGTTCAGATTCCCTTTTCCTGCCAACTCAATGTCTCATTGATTTTGCTTTACTCTTTCTAAATATATTGTACAGACAAACGGGTAGTAGACATGAACTTTAAAGTTTATATAAGGATTTAGGGAAGATAAAAATCCACATGCTTAGGTATTCATAAGTTATTTATCTATCCTTTTTAGAACCCAGTGAAGAATCATCCATCCAAGTAAGGCTGTCATTCTGGTCAATATTTCCTGCTCTAAATTGGGCAAAAATATCACGTGTCCTACCTGAATACATTACAAGGTGTCAATCTTACTCAGACCCTCAAACTGTCTCAATTATACCTGTTTGATAGAACAGGAATATCAAACTCAATTTGGAATTTCAAGATATTTGAAATGTCTTGAAATGTCTATGCTCCATTATGTGTAAAATATTCCATGTAGCCAAAATGAACGAAGTAGAATTTAGAGCTGTGGCAAAAAGTTCTTAGTTTTGGTTCCCTAAGATTAGTCTTGTAAGTCTGTATAGATACTCTGCTTACTTGGTTATTTCATTGGCAACATTTATTTATTCAACTGTCTCATGAGCTGGTGACTCATGCCTGAAATCCTGGTGGCTCACACCTGTAATCCTAGCTACTCAGGAGGCTGAGATCTGAGGATCATGGTTCAAAGCCAGCCTGGGCAGGAAAGTCCATGAGACTCTTATCTCCATTAACCACTAGAAAACCAGAAATGGTACTGTGGCTCAAGTGGTAGAGGGATAGCCTTGAGCTGAAGAGCACATGGACAATGTCCAGGCCCAGAGTTCAACTCCCACAACCGACAACACACACACACACACACACACACACACACACACACACACACACACACACACACACACACACACACACCACATAACTCTCATAATTTTCTAAATATAAAAATTGGTAGCTCATGACTTTCTCTAAGATCACATGTGGTATATTATAAAGATCTTAGTGGGTTCACATCATAAATCCATAGGGTCATGATCTTCATTGGTCAATATAACTAAGTGCCATAACTGACCTAAGAGTTACCCAAAGGTTAATGGGGTATTGTTTATTGACTGATCCCTCCATTATAACTATGCTTGCATCAACTATTCACAGAAAATAATGTGAAGATAAACCTTGGAATCATACTTTTAATTAGCCTAGAGATGTTTTATGCAGTCTGTAACGAAAAACATAATAGGTGGTTTTAGAATAATAGCTATTATTTATGGAGTCATTATTCTATAAAAAGCAGGGAGGCAAATATAATTTCATTTTTATTATTGAAAAAATCCTAAAGACTTAGGGCATTATAAAGATAAGTAAGACAAGATTTGGAGTGGTTAAATGCCTTATCTGAAGTTTCAAACTAAGCAGGAAGTGGTGAAGAAGGGATGGTATTCAGATTCAGCTAAAGAACCTGTTTTCAGAAAAGATTTCAAATTGATTTGTGTTGTCATTAATAACCATAACCACGCAAACCCCAGGTTTTTGAGATGATGTTTAAACATGCTGCATACTCAGATATTCTAATCATCTCACTTTCTGCTGGACATTACATATGGTGGCTACTACCTAAACACTGATGTCTCAGGCCAACAACTCATGTTTAATAGTTGTTCACATATCAGCTATGGTGAACACAGACAACATCTTCTAGGACCACTATGTATTCCAGCCTTACAGAAGTGATTGCACAGCATTGAGATTGTTGGGAGATTACAGGGCCCATCTTTGCTTAACTATACAAATCTTTTGGTTAAATCTCTCAAGAGTCCAGTTGTATTTACTTTTCACATAGCAATTCTGGTAAATTAATGTAATTTAATTTCTTATCAGAATAAAACAAACAATAAGTAAATTCATAAGGGTTCACAAGAATAACCAACATCAACTGAAGCACTGACTGTTTAAAGTATAAATTTCTGAGGATATGTTACATATACTACTCAAAAATTTCAAAGCAATTTTTATAATAAAGTGTATAATTAATTTAAGTGCATATTGCTTTGTTAGTATAAACTTGTCTTAATTTTTAGTTTAGAAAGTCCCTTTTTTGCATTTGTTATGGGATAACTTCCAGAAAATTTTGCTTAAGATTTTCAAAATCTTTAGTTTTGGATAATGTTTAATCATTTTCTCAAACTTTAAACAATACATTGTTGTTCTATTTGAGAGTAACAATACTAACAATTGTACTTAACATATACACAAAATACATTAAAAAACCCTCCCTGATAGTTTCTGAAACTTTGGACATGTCTCTTGAACACTTTGGCTATTATTTAACTCATATTTAAAACAAGAATAATAATCTATCCTCTTTAGGGCAAAAATAAAATGAAGTTAGATAAATGTAAATGTTTATCTCTATGCCTTAAATAGAGTAAAATCATAATAAACATATGACTCTTATGAACTAATATGTAAATATATTATTAAAAACAGGAATCATCTTGCTTGGGCCAATGTTTCATTATTAATTAATATAGGCTCTGCACACCAAGAAGCTAACAAGTGATCTTTGTTTTATTCATACTCATGATGTGGGTCACAGTAACCATTGTCTTCCTCATTCAACCACACCACTCTTATGTCTTTTTAGAGGAAACTGTGGAGGTTAGCCAGTTTTTCAATGTCTCACAGCAAATGATATATGTAATGTTAATAATATAAGCATGTTTCCTGATTACACTATCCACTAGTTATAAAAGGTATATTGATACTGCTTTGTGGTAACACATTCAACTAATTTTCATCCAATTTCCACTTTTAACCAGGACATGAAGAATCATTTAGTGCCAGTTAAGCTGCATTTAATTAAGAAGCTAAAAATTATCTGGGTGCAAAACCAAAGATTTTTTCTTTGGTCTATATTGGTCATGCATTTCATACACTGTACAGCCTTTTATGGAATTTGTATTACAGTCTCTCTTCATGCTTGCTTTTTCCAGAAATACACTCATTATAAATGTTGGCCTGTGTGAAGCAGAAAAGCTATGGCATGCTATGGTTTGTTTTGAGGTCCTTTCCTTAGTTTTCTGACTTCAAGTTGCACTATTTACACACATCATGTATATGGCCAGCTCTCTCCATGAGTCCATAGAGCACTCTTAAAAGGTAGGAAATTAGAGAAACTGTTTCTTTACTGCTTTCTTCAAGCTATTTTCATTTTAATGTTCTGTAGCCAATTGTAGGATAACTGCAGAGACCTTAAACCTTCTAACTAATCAAGAGGGCCAAGTGTTAATTTTCATGGCAGCTCACACATAATTGTGTGTAATAGACAATGTTAGCTTGTTAAAAAATTAAATACACAAATAATATGAAAGAAAAACCTAAGGAGGGATTATTGTATTTTTTCTCATGTGTACTCATTAATTTTGCTTTTGCAGAAAAACTTAAGTGTATAGATGTGCTCATAATAATAAATTTCCACCTGTGCCTTTAAAAGAAAAAAATAGCTTAAACTGCTAATATTTTCATGTGTGAAGATGTCACAGATGGTCAAATGGGACTTTTGGTTAAAATATTTAAGGAAATAGTTCAACACACTCACTATTTAAGCATTTACATATATTAAGAGGGGAATACAGAATAACAATTCTCTCTTCTTTTCTTTTTTTTTTTTTTTCATTGTGAGAATACCATACAGAGGAGTTTCAATTACATGGGCAAGGTAATGAGTACATTTCTTATCAAGCATTGTCGACTCCTCGTTGTTTCCCCTTCCCATCCCATCCCATACTCCTCCCCTTCCCCCACTTCATCCTCCCCCCACCCCCCACCAAAGTTGTTAAGTTTGTTTTCAACATAACAACTTGTACATCTCATTGTTATTTTCTTTTAGGAAACGTCAAGGGAAAATATCAACTTATTCTCAGATCATAAATCCTGGTGTTACCAAAGTGTTGATAAAATGAATATGATAAAGAAGTCACCAATTTGTAAAAGAAAAGAGAAATAACTGCTTGAGCAGCTATATTATTTAGGAGCCAATGTCAAAGACCAAAAGTGATTATGCTAATCTCATAGCCATTTGAAATTATTAGATTCAAAATACATATATAAAAGAGACACATTCAGTTTCTAGGACATTTTTGAGAACATATAAAGGCAAAATTTACTGCTATATTTTGTTCTGGGAAATATAGAACATAATTCCAGTAGCTGATAAATTAGAAAACTAAACATCAGTGGATTTGCTACCAAAACATAATGTTTCTTCAAGTATCCTTTTACATTCTTTTACTGTTTGAAATTATATTCTATTTCTTATAAGTTACCTATTGTAACAAAATACTTTAGTTGTGACCTGGACAATGATTGATATGATTATTTTCCTTTCCTTTTGTTTTTTGCATTATTTTACTTTGCTTTTTGAGATAATGTGTTGCAATATAGCCTTGAATTAGCTTTGAACCTGCAATCCTGCTTCTGCATCTCCAATGCTGTACATGTAGGCCTGCATCATTTTACCTGACTCTTTTTTTTTTTTTTCAAATTTGACTTTTAATTAACAAATGACTACCTGTTTAAAAGGTGGAATGTGATGTTTAGGTAGGTTAACAATGTGAAATGGTTAAAAATCAGGTTAGTCTACAAATCCATCATGTCACAAACAGTGTGTGTGGGGGGGTGGGGGGTGGGGGTGGGTAGTAAAACATTAAAGACCTCCTCAGCTATTGTGAACTATTCCATGCATTGTTATTTTTTCTGATAGACACCATTTTATGCAGTAGATGACTAAGGCTTACTTCTCATGTCTAATTAAAACTTCACACTTTTGGATCAATAGTGCCTTCATTTACAACCATCTCCTGCAGGCCTCCAGCCGCTGCCATTTTGTCTCTATTTTTTAGATTCCCTGTATGGGATAATGCAGTATTTGTTTTTATGTGAATGTCTTATTTCACATAATAGATATTCTCTGGGTCATCCATCTTGTTCTAAATAATAAGAGTTCATCTTTTTAAGGTCAAAGATATTTCATTTATATATTTATATATTATATATATATGTATTCATTATCCATTCATGGGTAAATATAATCATCTCAAAGTTCTTCCATATTCCCATATCTTAGCCATTGTGTATAGTATAGCAATAAACATGGGAATAGATTTGTCTTTTCAACATACTGATTTCATTTCCTTTATACACACAACAACTGTGGAACTTGCTGGATCATATATCTATTTTTAATTTTCTTAGGCACCTCAATACTAATTTTCATACTAGGTGTATTAATTTACCTTTGTGTTAACAGTGTATGGGGATTTCCTTTTCTCCACATCCTGGCTAGCATTTCCCTTTTGTCTTTTTGATTATAGCCATTTTAACAAATGTGAGGCTCTAATTTGCGTTTCTTGATGACCAGTGATACTGAGCATTTCAGATACTTGTTGGCCAAAAGTAGTTCTTTTGAGAAGCAATTCTAAATCCTTGGCCTATTTTTTGTTGTTTTATAGTTTGTAAAAATTGTGTTTCCTGGAGTTATTTTATGTTCTTTTGTTTTGTTTTGTTTTTCTTGGTTTGGGATTTCTTTCCCCAGTTTCTTGCATGTTTTGGATATTATCTCTAATGTAGGATTTTCAAATACTTTATTCTAATCTTTGGGCCTATCTTTTTTCTATTAACTTCTGTTTCACAGAAGACTTTTAGCCCCAGTTTATTTTTGCTTTCATTCCCTATGCTGTGAAATCATATCCAATATTTTTTTTTAACTGAATCAATGTAATAGAGTGTGTGTCTTAAATTTCCTTCCAGTAGTTTTACAGTTTCAGGTTTTAATTTCAAGTAATTAACCTATTTTTATGTAAGACATCAGGTAAGCATCTATTCCAATTTTATTCTTAGCCATGTGGACATCTAATTTTCCCACATCATTTATGGAACAGACTCATTTTCCTCAATTGTGTGTTCTCGGCATCTTTGATAATACTCAACTGACTATAAATGCATTCTTGGCTTTCTACTTTGCCCCTTCGTCACATTATCTTTCTATGACAGTAATAGTGTGATATTTTAGCCACACATCATGAATGCATCCCAATAAAGGAAAAATGTGCTATCGCATCATTAATGACTAAAGCAGGGCCCCAATTAAGCAATGTGGAACCAACTGCAGTGTCAAAAGATCTAAAATAGATCATATACTAAGAATTTTGAGAAAGCACAGAAAAGAAAAATAATCAAATAGCTGAAATTACTTCTGCATGATTTCACAAGCACAGTCTCCTGTGCAAGCATGGGCTCAGCTTCAATTTCCTCTATCCTACAAATAGATAATCTGTTCATTGCAAATCATCACAAAACAGAACCAACCTGGACCACAAACAAGAAGCACAACAACAAATTTATGGTAAATAAAACATCTCAGGGTGTTTTTCTCTGCCACAATACATATTTTATATTGGTGTTTGTATATATACAAGTCTCTCTCAATATGTATATATTTATATACATTTATTTATATTTATATAAATGTATTTCTATTTGTATTCATAATACAATAGTATATTATATATGTGCATACATATATGTAAAGAATAATATATAATATATTTATAAGTATATGTATATAAATTTATAAGTATAGAAATTTATAAATATATTTATAATATACAATACATTTATAATAGACAATATATTTATAATATACAATAACATGTAATATACTTAATATGTAACATATGAATATAAAAAGTAATATAAATATATCTAAATATAACATAAATGTAAGTATTATTTATATTATGTATAATGTAATATGCAATAATATATAATAAATAATATATAGCACAATGTAATTTATAATAAATGTAATATTAGAAATAATATTTATATATTTATATACCTATTTATTTTTATATTATTCATATACATGTATATATTTATAAACATCTCTGCATATATAACTATATATAATACATATATAACATGTATGTTATATTTATACAATATGCGTTCATATATGCATATATCATAGTTATATATATCTGCACAATGAAATATATTTAGCTATTTTATGCACATATATACGTAGGTACCTATATGTGTATCTGAGTCCCATCCTAGACTTTTCCCCTTACAGTTTTTGGCCTGACAGATGTAATGTATGTCACACAGTGATTGCTTTACCATTCATACTCCCTTCCAAACCAAACCACGTAATGGAGAAAATGTGACAAATCATAGTGAGTTCCTACCACCAATTAAACATTTAAATATTGTGAAAATAATTTATGCCTAAACAACAAGGGAAAAAATGGCAAAATATTATGAGCATATGAGTCCTTGAGTGTGTGTGTTTCAGTCCCTTTCAGGTTGTTGGCCACACTAATAATCTACCTTTTTACCAATAAGAATTAAACTGCTATTTCCCCATTTGTTAGGAAATGGAAAGGCTTGGAAAAAATTATATTAAGTGAAGTAAGCCAGGCCCAAAGAAGCATAGGTCCCATGGTTTCCCTTATTTGCAATATATAGTATAGGTATGAGTCAAGCGGAAAAGGTCAGATAATGTGATGTTAGGAAAATGAACCCTTAAATATGTATTTTAATGTTTTCGTTTCTTTCATGCATGTGTTTCTAACGCATTTATAAGATGATTTCTTTGTTGCTTTGTATGTCCCTCCCCCACAGTGTAACCCCCGCTTTCACTATATTTGATGTCAGTATAACATGTGGAGGAGATGGGGACAAACAAGTCGTTTAAGGATTCAGGTGGACCTGTTGCAACAATGAGAAGTACAAAATGTCATGTCAAAACCAGCTTTACAATGTCGGTGTGGGGGGGGAGGGGGGTATAATTGGGTGGGGGGAGGGGGGAGGCGGGGAAGGGAGGTGAAGGGTAAACAAAGGAGGAGGCTGTAATGCTTGGTAAGAAATGTATGCATTATCCTGCCCATGTAATTGTAGCCCCTCTGTACAGTATGTTCTCAAATAAAATAAAATAAAATTAAAAAAAAAAAAAAAAGAATTCCACTGCTAAGCACTCTCCTTCAAAGGTCTGAAGAAAACTTATCTAACAAAAACACATCATTGTCTTCCCTGTTATGGCAGAAAGAAATTCTCTCAGGGAATTACTAGGACATTCTCAGAGAAGGAAAACTTACCAGGAAGAAAAAAATGTTATATTTTCTGTTAGACTTAAAGAAACTAAATACTGATTGATATGTGCAAATATTTATGTCAAGAGAAACTTGTTTCCTTGGACCTAAGCTTGCTCTGAGAACTATAATGGTTTAAGTAACAGCAAGAATGTGACCCACAAGGGAAATATGGCATCTTCAGGCCTGGCTGGGTAAGAAAACATCGAGATATTCCATCTCCAAAAGAAAAGATGGGTGCATTAGTGCACAGCTCTTATCTCAGAAACCAGAAGAAACCTCAGTAGGAGGATCCTGATTCAGGTTGGCTTGGGAAAATAATATCCTGTCTCTAAAGTAACTTGCTTTACATCCCTGTCATTCATTTTTAAGTACATGGCAGTTGTTTAAAGTGGTTTGATCCTGGTATTTCACAATGCATATATAATATTTTTGTCACCCCAACTTCAGTTTTCTCAACTCAAGTGACTTCAATTACTCAACACCGTGTAGAGAATTTTATTTCGCTATCTTTATTCCTAGATGCAATGTATTTTACTATAACTTTTTAGCACTCTTGTTTCTTCTCTTGTCTTTCTAGTTCCCTTCACACAGTCCCAGAATTGCAAATATTTCATATCTGCATATGTGTATAGATAGATTATATATGGCCTGCTGTGTTTACGCATGTTAGGTTTTTAGATCTCACATCTACGCATAAAAAACACATGGACTTTGTCCTACCAAAGCTACCTTACTTCCTAGAACATGATGATCTTCTATTCACTTCCTGCAAATGATGTAATTTTATTCTTTTTTGTATGACTTAGGCTTGGGTATTAGTGGGAGGGGAAAGAGAAGGTGATTATTGTAAAAACTAGGCTATTACCTATGTGAACATGGGAATAATAAGCTTGCTGGGATTGGTTTGGGAAGGGGGAATGAGGGATAGAAGGTGAGTCTAATCTAATCATGGTGCATTGTATGCATATATGAACATGTCAAATGAAGCCCCTTTAAAAAACAAATTGATGCTAATCAAAATGGTGAAAAAATAACCAGAGTAAAAAAGACTGAGACATGGCTCAAATAGTAGAGTACCTGCCTAGCAAACACAAAGCCCTTAGCTCAAACCCCAGTACTACCAAAAAAGAAAGAAAGAAAAAGACAGACAGAAAGAAATTGAAAGAGAGAAAGAAAGAAACTGAGAAAGAAAGAGAGAGAGAGATACCGGAAGAGAGAGAAAGTGCTAGAGTTGCAGAGAATATGGTTTATGGACTTCAGCGCTTGTACCAAAAAATGATGAATCAAGGTAGAGAAGGCAAAGGTTTTATCAACAAGTAAGCAGGTATTCCAAAGGAAGCACCAGTCTAAAAGGACAAGAGAATAGGATACAATACCAAAGCACAGTAAAGCAGCCATCTAGTGCAGACACATTGGCTGACCTGACATTTTATTGGCAGTTTCTAACCTCAATCTGGGTGGGAAATATTGATAATGAGCACATCATCTGACCTTGTGTTAGGTTTTACACATAAAAAAAGAATAAAATTTAAAATGCTAAAAGCACAGAAATATACACCTGTTCATGTGCACGTGTGTGCATGCACACGCAAACACACATGCATACTCCCACCATGAAACCACAGGTTAAAATAACCACCAAGAGAAAAATCACTCCAGACTCCTTCAGAAGAGGTCTCCAGGGTGCTGTTTTGTGTTCCTCTTTGTTTCCAGCATCTAAGGTATTTTATGTATCACAATGTATGTTGCTTTAATGAAGGAATAGGAAGAAATTTGTCTCTTCTACAAAAATGTATTTTCGTTGTTCATCAGGGGAAAACAGCTGGATTGTGGCACTTTTAATCTTCAATCCTAATATTTTTCAACTTTAATCTGCTTTGATAAACTACAACCAAACTCTACAGCAGTTGCCTTGTGGAATTGGGGGCTGCTGGAGGGGGATTTGGGGAAGGTGCTGAAGGGAGTTAGAAATATACTTCACTTCTTGATCTGAGAGGTCATTACATGGGTATATACATATGCTCTATTCATCAAGTTGAACACGTAAGAGCTATGCACTTGACTGCTTGTAAGTTTTACCTCCAACAACAACACTATATAAGCCAAATAAAATGTATGTTTAGGCCAGATCAGGAAAAGAAAAGATTCGGCTTTTATCAAAAGAATTTACTGAAGAAATAAAAGTGGCTAAGCTGAAAGAGGACTGGAGCTGTGGATTTTTAAATAAGGTTTCTGGGGTGGGAAGCAGGAAAAAGGCTTCTGGAATTGAAATTTTAACTGCATTCTGAATAAGAACTGAAATAAACACCTCATATAATAGTCAAGTTGAAAAAGCTCAATCAGTACATTCTCCTGAACTTTCATTGATGTAATATAAGCAGCCATTCTTACAAATTCACCTCTATTGAATTTATGAAATATTCTCTCTCTAACAGAGAAATTTGGGGAATGTTTTTGAGCATGAAAGTATGAATCTGGCTGTTAGGAACTGAAGCCATATGCATTTGCTCATCAGCTTCAGTGCATAGCTTAATCCTTCCTTACTTCCTTACCCACTTCCACTTGATCTATTTCTTTGCCTTCCTTCCTTCCTGCCCATTTCCTTTTACTTCCTTTTCCTTGCTTCCTTCCTTTCCTCCTTCCCTTTTTGCTTCCTTCCATTTCCATTCCTATTTATATTTCAACTTCTATTTTTAATTCTTCTTTATATTTCTGTTAGTTGGTTCCCAGTGCATTTGGGATTCTCAAAGCAATCTGCAGCCAGATTTTGGAGAACTAGCTCCAAATTTCTGTGAGAGCACAGATCACACTCCCTAAGATGGAGGAATCCCAGGGCACAAAAGCTGTTTAGCATCTTTCACTAGCACATGGAAGAATGGGGAATACATTTACTTAACATTCAAATAAGTCACATAACACCAGCCACAAAGAAAGTTATCACATCTTGGTTCACTTGTAAGGCATTAAGAAAAAAATATTAAACAAACAAATACGGATTATTTTTATAATGAATGCAATCTCCTTAAACTAATAGCCAGAGAAGAGCAATGATTGCTGTATGTCTAAAAATCCCAAATGGCAAAATATAATTAAAGTTAGAACTGTTGAACAAATAAACTGTTAAATACATAATATTACCAAGCAAAATAGCTATGTGTTTATCACTTTGCCACTGTAATTACGTTCACTGCAACTCTTCATGAATATATTAATATCTTGCTACTATTATAGAAGCTCACACGTAAATTGCTGAGCACTGAACACAGTTTCAAACCAGAAAGAGCATGATAAACATGATTGTTATTAAAAACCAAAAATAAAAAACCTCCATTTAGTGTTACTAATTGCTTTACTTAAAGTGAAAGATTCTTTTAACTGTATTTATTTTACTACATACTTTCACATGGAAAATAATAAAAAAGGAATGGAATTATCTATAGCAGGTCTTCTGGAATATAAGAAGAGAAATTTGTTCAGTGTAACATGAAAGAAAAGAAATATAAGGAAATGAACCTAAGTGACTATTATTATGTAAACAGAGGACAAATGTTTTTAAGTAATTTCAACTAATTTAAAAAGATTATGAATAAACTATAATTGGATAGATGTGGGTTAGAGTGGGTGTGTTAGTTATTAAGAGTCAGCAGAGGTCAGGAAATTAATTCCCTTGGGGTAAAGCTCTGTATCCAAAATTAAGCAAGAGGAGACTTTGAAATGATTTCTGAAATCTTGACAAATTAATGCCAAAATTATATGAGGAAACAAAAAAAAAGATTACAGTGAATAGCAAATCAAGATTAAGTTAGGGGAGGTGAATGGGAAAGAAAAAAGAAGAAAACACAACATCTACAACTACTCAGCACATAATGTGTGCTTATTGCTTAGTTAGTAAAATATTGCCAATACTGCCAATAAATTATAGATATGGGGGCTCAAAAAACAAGCCTTTCAGAACAATAACAACAGCAATAATTAAAACATTTTCTCTTGAAAACTGCTTATTACTAAGTGGTTTAATTTTATCGAGATTTAAATTGATTTTCATAAATTAGTTTTTAACATTAGCATATCTAAGAAATATAAGGATTCTAGAAATAGAATAGCACAGTTACAAGTCAACTAAAGGAATGAGTCCACAATTTTCATCAACATTAATATCCAATCATGATAATTATTCTGAGACACTTCTCAAAATAGTCCAATTGCCCTACGTTATTTCAAACTTATTTAAAACAAATATTTTAAGGTAGAAGTTAACGTGTCTTTCCAAATGGGTGAGTTATTGCATTTTTTCCAAATTCAGTTCTTTTAAATAAATGCTGCAGAACATCATTTTAATTAGTGGCTACATCTATTTTTTTATGAAATAACTACTCTCACTGCTCTAATAGGTCCAATTTAACTGTAATTGTGCTTATGGTTGAGAGGGTAAGGTTCTATTTTCTTATATTTGGCTTGTAACAAAATCACTCATGTAAGCCAGACCACTGAACACCTACAAATTTGAAGCTGCTTAAATCACTCCCATTTTTCTGATGGAATAAAACATAAATTACCTTGGAGCACATGACCTAGAAAGTTTATATACTTAGGGATAAAAGGTGATGCAAATCTGATAGATCTTAAAATGGAATCTATGATATAGACCCCATGCATATTCATATTCAAGACACAGATTTGATCCCTTCTTAAACAATAAAAAGTCATTATCTGCTTAAGCCTTAAAGACCAAGTTTAATATGAGTTGAAAGGGTCTTGACCATTACTATTGCTCATGCTCTTTTCTGTCTCTCCAACATTCATATTATGCTTTCTCAATACAATACCAAGGTGATAATGACAGCTTTTCCCTAAACATCTATATAATCATTGATAGCTTATTTTAATGGACATTATTTTTCTCCTTTTCCATTCACTTTGCCATCTTCTATATTTTTCCCATCAAACCTAACTTGAAATAACATTTCATGGAGAAAGTCTTTTCCGGTACTGAGAGCCCATTGAGATGCCATTGTGTAGCTTGTGTAGGATAACTCTTTGTTTTGTTGTGCCTGTCCTATGGTAATCCTAAGCTATTGAAAGACAGACTTCTGTGTCATTAATCATCAAATCCCCAGAAATTTATGGTCTTCCTGACATATAGCTGGAAGTCCATATTCAACCAAGTTGAATAAATGATTCAATCAACAGAAACAATCAGAGAGAAGAAACCAAAGGGAAGATTGCAAATTTTTAAAAATAGAAATGATTACTGTTCTAGATCTCTCTTAGTCTGCCTCATACTCAAAACCAATCTTCAGTAACACAGTCCTGCCTTTAAACAGTTTTCAAATACTCTTCCCCCAACTACCCACATTCTACCTGGAATATCTTGTTGATCTTGAGTTGAAGAGTATAAAGTTCAAAGAGATTTATAAGATTTCCCTAAATGCAAACGTGTAGAAGTAGGCCTTGCAATACCCAATCTCTGTGTGCCCTGTGCTTCAGAATGAGGCTGCATCAGAATGGAGGAGGAGAGATGGAAAGCACTCCCACAGCAAAGTCTTCGGATTTAACTCCATTTTATAAATGTCCAAAGAAATATCCTCTTCTACTCTCATATGTTTGACCTCAGAACAAAGCTAAAAAAAAAACTTGTTCACTTAGTTAGCAGACCCATGTTTAAGGGAAGAGGCTGCAGAGAGAGACAAGCCTTCAATTCTACACAGCACTTTCCTTTGGCACAGCCGTGGGGGAGAGACACAGCTGACTTGTGGACACTCCTGTGGAAGGCACAGGGTGCACAAATGGGCAATTTGGAATGGGTTAAACTTTATCAACAGAATCAGTTCAGGAAAAGAAAAAACTCAGGCCAGATAACTTGGCTGCTGCCACAAAAACATCATGTAAACTCCGGCCCTTGTTGAAAAGACATGGTTTGAAGTCTGTCCAAGGTGTTGGCAGTTTCTGGGGGCCATATCCACAGAGGTATGAATGGAAAGGCCTGTGAGGTCATCTGGTACTGAGAACCCCAAGTATTCTCCATTATTCTTTGAGGATAAAACCAAAACCTCCAGCTCTTTTTAATACCATACCAAAGCTCAGTGGCTCAGTACACAGGTCGTTTCTCTCTGCAGGAAACACCTGGGCAAGGGAGTGCTCTCTTCTTAGAAGGAGGTCTTTCTTCCCTTTGGGTTATGGTTTAGACGTGGAATGTCTCCACAAAAGGCTGGTGTTGAAGGCTTGGTTCCCAGCTGGTGGTTCTACTAAGAGGGGATTCAATCATGAATGAGGACAATAATGGATTGCTATATTCATAAGTTCATAACTGAATGGGCTACTAAGAGATGGGACCTTGTGGGAGGAAATGGGTCACCCAAGGCATGCCTTTGAAAGGTGTATCTTGTACCTTCTTGCTTCCTTTTCTGCTTCCCAGCCACTATGCAATGACTTCTTTTGCCTTGACACACATTATCTTTCATGATGTATAGCCTCTTCTCATTCTCAAAGCAATTGAATTGAACAATCAGCGACCGAGAAACTGTGAAACTATGGACCAGAATAAATGGTTCCTCCCTTAAATTGCTCCCCCTCCAGTATTCTTTCACAGCAATGAAGATCTCATTAAAACATCACATTTCCTTGAGGAAAAACAAAACTAAATTCCCGTTTCCACTGTTTTAAAGGAATGACTTAGGTAAGCTATGGTGCTCCCTGACCATAGGGGAACTCTGTCCACTCCATCAACACTGTGTACCAGGCACAGTCCCACAATAGGCCTCAGGTGTGAGAGCCAATTTTGCCCCAATCTTCATTTGGTGCCTACCAATCACAAATAGACTTTTCTGCAGGACTCTCCTACTGAAATCTAACTGCATCTGTGATATTAGCCACCCTAGTTCATTTCCTTGGGTTTCAAAATTCTTAAAGTTCTACAGCAGTGCAACATTGAGACTAGAGTGTAGGGAATAACTTCAAAACATTTTCTGAAAATCCTTTTAGAGAGAGGGAATTGGGGAACACAGGCAACCAAAATAAACAGAACCTCATATAGGGCCAAGGATGAGAACCTACAGAGTTTCTAATCAGAAAAATATATATAAATAAGCTAAAAATAAATCTAAACTTTTCTGCTGCTGCTGTGTTTAGGACTATAAACATTTTATTACCTGACAGTAAACCTGCCTGCTTAGAAATGTGATCAGCATAAATTCCAGCTGAGGATAGTGTCTTAATGACTCATTATATCTAATATTAATATTATGTCAATCTCTTTAGGGACACAGAATCGTCATTCTTCAGGATATGTGAGAAATATTTGAACCATGATATACCTTAATCTTTTATTTCTTAATTGAAATAAATTAAGCCTGTGTTATTTTGTCTCTACATAGCCATAACCCCACAGAAGACAAAAATAATCCCCTCCCGACTTATTTGTTCCCAACGGCTCACCGTGAAATATTGTAACTGCAGTAGGCCCAGACACAATGCCGTTAGCTATCTGGAGACTATATACTAGATAAATCTTGCAAATAAATGCATAAATAATTTATTAATGCCCTGGGTCCCTTTTTCACCAGATTTATACAGCACAAAAGTGATATGGAAGAATGACAGTAAGTTTAATATATGTAAATACCTAAATTGGATAATTCAGGCACAAAAATATATTGTAGCTTGGTGCTTATTATTTTAAATTTATGTTTTACACATTGCCATTGAATGAGTTAATGTATTTTTTGGTTTCTATGTGCTCATATTTCCTACAAACACCATGTCTTTAAAGTATTATACAAAAGATCAAGGAAACATAAATCTACAAAATGATTGTGTTTGCTTATACTAATGACCCCAAAGCAGAGTTCTATCTTATAATGAGTTGCTTCCTAATAGTGTGATTATAGAGTATTTTAAAACTGGCTTTGACAAGCTTATTCCGAGGCTGACTTCTCCCAACTGCATGCTGGGTAAATCCACACACAAAACACATGCCACTGTAAGCTCTCAGATTTCCTCTTAAAATTTCCTCTTGTTTGATAGCAATGAACTGAGCTGCTGAAAATTTTCCTTAAGCTTGCTGAGGAAGGTTATTGTTGATTTCTTTGGTTGACAAACTCTATTTTCTCACTTAATAGGAAGGGATGAGAGATGAAGCATCTTTGTTTAGCTCAACAATGGATGATTTTCCGGGGCCGTTAATGTTTTCTGCTTGGAAAGGGAAGCCTGGAAATCATTTCTTGCTATATTTATAACTTGCTCTCTATTTTCAGGGTGTTTTTATTCAATGCAGATTTAGAGTTAAAGTGAGTGAGCTCATTCCTCATTTTTCTAAGGCAAATGTAACAACTTCCATCTTGGTCATTGAACCAATTTCTCCTTTATGCAAGAATCAACCAGGGGTCAGGTTTATGATCATGTGGCAAGAGTTTGACTAATGAAAAACATGGAGGCTTGAAGTGGTTGTGCAATTGTCCCAATACTTATCAGCTCTAATTTATCTATTTCTGCCTCTTTTCCTAAGAGATGATCTTTTTCAGTTATTTTATCACATCTGGAAATTATAGAAGTAATAGTGGTAACATCCCTCCTTTTTTAAGGAGCTTAGGACTACGTGTGTACACATATTGGGAGGAAAATATTATTAAAGCCTTTCTGAGGGAGAGCCATAGATCTTTAAGAATGTTTAAGAAATATATTTGAAAGACATTTCTATGAATAGTTCATTCATCAATCCTCAGTTTGTTTCTCCACATTATAGGACCTTTCAGTTTGCTCTTCTTTTCCAGTATCCACAGTTTCCTCTCTACATATTACCATATTAGGGTCTGACTGTAGCCAGCTGGGAACAGAAAAGTTCTCTAGTGATTTACACTTACTTTTTTGGAGCTACTCCTGCAACAATTTCTTCAGAAAACAATTTCCTTATCTGTGCAATGATAATGATGATTGTAGCTGTTGCATGAAATGAAGAGTTGAATAAAGAAGAGGTACTGAAACAAAGAAAACTGAAAGAATTGAACTGTGATGGGGCCAATAATGAAGTGGTAAGGACTGCCACAGGTAAGGAGTGGGAATGAGAAACGAGGTTTGGTTTCTTTGATTCGGTTTCATATTTAATTGAATCAAAATAACATACAGGGTATATTTATTGCCTGAAGCTCACAATTTCAGTTCCTTACAGAGACAGGACACTGACATATAAAACATTGGAAGGTAAGCTAGCGAGATGGAGGGATAATGAGAGAGAGTGAGAGAGAAAACATTAAATGCCCAAATAAACAGAATCCAAAAGTGATTGAATCACAGCAGGATGTGATATAACATACAAACATTATTTTATGTGATTGGGTCAAACAAATCAATCCATCATGTTCCCTTTTATCCTTTGCTTTCTACTTTTCTTGTTGCTTACTGAGTATGTGCTATGTGCTGATCCATTATGTTTATGGAGAAGTCTGGGGGGGGCCTGTGAGAGTTCCATTGAGGTTGCTTGTCATGGATTCATCAGCACTGGGCAGATTTGCTCTGCCACCCTCTGGAGTGAGCAAGGCAGATCACTGATGCAGGGAAGCAAGCCTCATGTCAATAACCAGGACCAAAGGTAAGCCCAGGGGTGTCATCAAGGAATGATTTGCAGGTAGCAGGGCAGGGAAAAGAAAAATGCCAATTAAGCATGATACAAGTATGCTGTGTATTCTCATTTCTAGTGTGGATTGTAATTCCCAGGGCTTTTCTGTTGTGAATAATTGACACCCCTGTAAGGTGGATCACTATAATTGCCCCCATCACTGGGAAGGAAATTGTCTTGCACTCTAGCATGACTCATTTACACCCTACGGAACTTTACCGCATACCCAGGTACTTCTCAGGGGTGTTGTGAGGACCAATTACTAATTATCTGGAAGGGCTCTTAGGCTCTGATGAGATTCTCAGGAATGCAGGTCTGTGCATAGCAGCAATGATACCTTCCCCTCCATATTTTATGCAACACATGGCAAAGAGCCAGTTACCTCTGGCCCTCTAATCAATATTCTCTGAGCTAAATGGAAATGGAGAGGGAATGATTCAGAAGAGAAGCCACTCCACCCTGCCACGTTACAAGGCCTAGCCTACACCGGTGGAGAAACCAACTTCCTATGACCCTCCTGTTAAAATCATTTGGAAACACAAAAAGTAAAAAAAAAAAAAATTCAGAAAGGGTCTTAGTTCTATCAGGCACACATGCAAGGATAATGAACAACTGGTGAAAAAAAATCCACATAAAAATGAAGTACAAGCCAGACACAGTGGCACAGGTCTTAAATCTCACTTCCGCTGAATATAGAATCAGGAGGATTGTAGCTCAAAGCCAGGCCAGGCAAAAACAGTACTGAGCATGTAGGTACTTTGTTATCTCAGCTAACAAAGGTAAGAGGACTGTAGCCAAAGCCAGCTTCCATGCAAGATTTTGTACTTGAAAAGTAATGCAACAACAACAACAAAACAAATAAGCAAGTAAGATAAAGAAGAGACGAAAGCTGTCAAGTTCTTCCTCTGATGGTCTCTTGATGATTTGAGCATGTATGTCTCCATTCAACATCCATTCCATTGTACATCTCAAATTGTGCAGCAAGTCGTAGAATACAATAACACCTTCCTACTTGTGTGCCGATAATTTTTTTTGGGGAGGGGGTTGGTAGTGGGCATTGAACTCAGGGCCTGAATGCAGTCCCTGAACCTCTTTGTTCTCAAAGTTAGCACTCTACCACTTTGAGCCATAGTACCACTTCTGGTTTTTAAGTGGTTAATTGGAGATGAGAATCTCATGGGCACTTTTCTGCCTGGGCTGGCTTCAAACCGTGATCCTTAGAGATCAGCCTCCTGATTAGCTAGGGTTACAGGTGTGAGCTACTGGTGCCTTGCATTTGTGCCCATTTTTAATGAGTACCATAGCTATTTATTTCCCATATGTTAGCTCTCCATGTAGTTGTGACAACATTAGAGAAAGGGGACTAGGCACCAGAGATATGCTGATGTCCCATGATAGAAGACAAAATCAAAATCAAAGGGCAAACAGAACTTTACAACTTTCCATTTTTCTCTCTAAGCTTCCCAGCATCCACTCCACAGCTAGCCAGCCTTCTTTTACATCGCCCTCTCTACTCTGTGCTCATTTTATTATTTTGCCTCTACAGCCAAGTGTCTACCTCTTTCCTCACAACTATGCTCACCAAGGCCTCCAAGGCAGCCTTCACTAAAAGGATCTATGGCTGTGTTTCAGTCTTTTCAGCTGTGACTTGCCTGTTGCGTTTGACACATCATTGGCCCCTTTTGCACAGTACATTTTCTCTCATCCATTGCCTTTTATGGAAAAATTTATTCCTGGTGTTCATTCTGTACTTCTGACTGCTCTTTTTAGTCTCCTTGCCTTCTACCACTAATGTTATTATTAGATGGGGCTTTGGGCTTTGCCTGTTTCTTGCTCCCCAAATCCTCCTTGCAAAAGAGCTCCCATGTTCTTTCCTTTTAGTCCCTGCTACCCCTCCTCTCTTACACATGGTTTGCTCTGCCTGGAATACAATTCCACTTTTCCCATGGGTTTTTCCATCTGGTCATCTTTCATGTCTCAGCCTGGATGTCATTACTTCAGGGACTTTCCTGATCTTCTTAACCAAGCCCTCATGTATTACCTTTCTCCATGACAGCACACTGGAGCCCATTTTCTTTAAATTACTCGTAAATGACCATACTCTCTTCTGCTGGGTCTCCACTTGAGATGGGTTGGGTGATGTTTGTAATACACCAAGGCTCAGGGAAGAGTTGTTGAATAGGGTAGAAATGTTACCTGTACACTGTCATTACTTAAGAGGATGTGGGCAACACATGCTTTCCTGACTTACCAGTTGCAATGGTCTGAATACAACCACCATATCTCCAGCTTAGTCTTCACCAGAAACATGTTGAAAATCCTTCCTCATAGGAAATGCAGTCTTTCATTATGATCAAGTCACCTCACGCCACCCTTCTAATGGGTCCTTTCTGTGTTGTCTCACTAGCTTTTCTATCCAATACAGAGAAACAATGAACATTTACTGAATAGGATCCTCAAATATATATTTTAAATACCTTGTCCTTTGCATTTGTAATTTATCAAGCATATCACCAACTAAATGATTGGGCTGATATTTGAACCTGGATTGACTGACTTGGAAATCTGGTCTCTTAAGCAATGTGCTGAATTTTATTTCTGCAGTAATTGACTCTTTTTTCCAAGCTTTATTTTTATTCCATGTCAAGCACTTAAAAATTTGAAGAAAATAATGAATAAAGTTCCCAAAATGGGAGAAAAGAATATGTCTAGAAATAATCTATATGAATGTGTGAATATATATACACACACATACACAAATATATATGTAATGGATTGCTATGTCTTCAAAATTATCATATTCAGAAACAGTATGCAGTTTATCAGACATAAATCCTTTATCTACAACAGGCCACACCCATTATATATGTATGCATTAAAATATATTATATATGATATATATGATTAATTAAGTTATTTTTAATCTTGACATATATGACATTTTTCACAGGCTTGGATCTTTACAATATATTCCTTTACCTGGTAATGTTCATTACCTTTTTATCATACCAGATTATTTCTTTGACATCTTTTAAAACTTATCTCCAAAGAAACCTGTGTGTCTTCTAATTTTTTAAGTGCTTTCCTAGTAATGGTAACAATGCAGCTATTATGTTTTCTTCATTAGGGAAATAAATTTCCTGTCTTGGTTTTTCCAGCATGGAGAATCGCTCTTGACTCACACTCTGTTCACAGTGAGTGCCTATTGGACTTTTACTGTAAGAAGAGGCAGGACTTCTGAACAGAAAAATCCTAAGCTATGGTTGAACTGACATTGTCTGGACTCTGGAGATAGCTAATTCTACGCTGAGAAACATTGAACTAAACAAGAATGGAATTCATGGTAATTTCCCTAGGTTGTCATTCATGGGACCAGTTTTGACAGAATCAAAATAATTCAGGATAGTGTTGAAATAAAAAAAGCCAAAGCCCTAACTGTGGAAAGAAGGAATCAAATACTAGAAAAATTAAACAACTTTTTCACAGTGACACTGCAAGTTACTATCTGATACTCTATTTGAATCTTAGACTCCTAGCATCCATTCCAAAGCTCCTGGTCTCTTTCTTATATACACAAAAATACCAAGGTAACACACACACACACACACACACACACACACACACACACACACACACACACACACACACACACACACACACACACAATAACTACATGTGTTTATCTCACCAAAAGACTATCATATATGATAATAACTAAGACCAATGGAAAGTGATTGCTTCATACAGGTATCTTCTTTCTTGCTTTTCAATAAAGAAATGCACAACTTCAATTTCCCTATGATAAGAAAAATACACTCCACCCAATGGTTTTTACAGCAAATTGTCGGTGCAAAGGAATAAAGTTTATTCAGTTTTGCCCACTCACTTCTCCCAGCTTTTACTACCCCCATACTAGATTATATGTTTTTCTAATACTTATTCTCCATCACAATTTCTGAAAAAACTCTATGTTTTACTATATTGAATAATATGAAAAAATACCAATATTTCAATTTTACAGCAGAAGATACTGATGCTGCAGCGGTTTAGAGATTCCCAAAGGATCACAGATTTTTTTTTTAGTGTCAGAAACTGCAGTTGTATATAAAGCAAACTTGACTTGGATGATTATCCTTGTGACCAGTAATGAAAGTCATATGTCCGTAGCATATTTATTTTCTAGTTGGAATGTTGGAATGCTACAACTAAAGACCTAGAAATGATCTTACACCTTGTCCCCATAATTATTTGAAAGAAACACAAAATGAGGTTGTAAAAAATAAATGCATTGTCTCTCCTAGACTTAGTTGTTACACTATTTTTCCCACTTTCCTATATCACACAATATAGTACTTTCCTTCATGTGCACACTTGATAAATATGGATGACTGACTCTAATGAATTCTTCCATCAACATATACAACTATAAAAATGCATGCATATGCATATATGTATATCAATGTCTATTTTATGTATTTCCAATAACACACACTGTTGGAATAGCAGCAGCCTGCCTGTCAAAACTTGAGCAAGAAGACTATGTTTTGGAGAGAATTACAGTATCATTACTGTTGACATGGGTAGAATGGATGAGTGTCCCTTAACTACTGCCTGTCAGGGTCTACTTGTAACTCAGCAACCAGTTTAAATACTACTCAGCCAGCTGCCTGTGGATTTTGCCAGCATTGCATGTTAATGCATAAGTCTGATTGCCCAGATGGTTATTTCTAGGCCCTTGATCAAAAATAGTAACTGAACATGGTTAGAAAGCATATCTATCCTATGCACATGCGGTGGTGCCTTGCTTGCTCCATAGATTCCTGCTCTGTGAAAAATAGGCATATAGGTGGTGGCTATTTTCATAACTCCCACAAGTAATATGTAGAGGGAAAATGACTGTGGTAGGCAGCAACATTCTAAAGTTAGAAAATCTCTATATAATACTATGTTCCTTGGATCAACAACCATCTTATTCCTCTCTTCTAACAGAGTTTTCACACTATCTGTGAGCTTCTTTCAGCAAGTACTGCTCACTCCTCTATATATCCTTGATATCACTAGGACAGTGGTTTTAGCATTTAAAGAACAAAAGAAAGACATAGTAAATTATGACAGTAACAGAATGAACAGACCAAACAAACTCCATGTTGTGCAGAGAATAACAGAAAAACTTTCAGTTTGTCGACTAGCCCTTTGCCTGCTCCTTGTCTGATTGTGCACATCAGCTGTTTAGGGCAATGCTTTCAGAGTTCAACTTGAGAAAAGAATAAGAAACAATGCTTTATGTTTCATTAGAGCAACCTCCATTGCCAGTTCTAAAGCCTGCTCCCAATGGTGCGCTCTCTGAAGCAGGGCTATACAGGTGTGGAAGATTCTAGAAGCTAGGTTTCTGGGACGTACCTTAGCTGCTAAGAAGCCACTTTTGAATATATTTCTGGGAAGATATAATTTCATGGCCTTGTAGGAGAATTGCGACTCCTACAAATAACATTAATCCGGACCTCCACTGGACCTCTTGGGTCTGTCTCAATAAGCAAATGTAGGAATAAACTGTTACCGGCTGGCTTTGTTTGTTCTAATTCTTTCCTCAACCACGGCACCCTTTTCTAATCTTCCTATTGCCACAAGCTAGAGACACTTTGCAATGTGAAATGGTAGATTTGGGTCACAGCCCTATTTCCTACATGTAGAATAATTGAGCTCAGCTACCCTGATGTTTGGAGTGTGGTCCTCACCGTGGACCTAAGAAACAAATGGGAGCTGTAACGTGAAGACCACAGAGTTTCCATTCCTGTGCAGATCCATATTTTCATGGTGCAGGGTCTGCAGATTCCAAGTTATCATCCAAAGAGAGTAGATAAGGATTGGGTTTAATGCTGGAAAACATTTAGAAACTGAAAGAAAGACTGTATTCATGACAGAAATAAAAGGGGCCATTCTTTGGCAAAACATAAAACAGCATCTATTGCAACAGCGCGGGGTATGAGCTGCTTTGCATGTCATCTTTTGTTTCCCAAGGACAGGCAGGTTCACTCCGGTCTTTGAGGACATGAAATGATGACAGATAAAGGTCTTGTGCAAGCAAAAAGCAAGAGAAAAAGATCACATTTTGATGTGCAACTACTTGACTCTCAGCCATCTAAGACTACAACAATGAGGCTGTCAGTTTATACTTAATGAACCACCTTAATAGTACTGGGTAATTAATTCCCATTTTTTACTCTGTTGTGTCAGTGAATATGAAGAACACACTACCAGAACTGTCTGGCTACAAGGAAAAAGATACCACCAGGTACATAATGGATTCCAAGTATGCCAACATTGACTTCTTCCCTTTTGCTTTGGCTCTGTACCCTACCCTATTGACAGTCTGGCATGATAAATGCCATCAAGCTTCTTAGAGGCAACAGGCATAGCTATAACACCCAGAAAATTTCTACTTAATGTATATGTTGAGAACAACAACTTGTTTTTGTCATTTTTATCAGTACTTTGGACAGGCTCATTTTCAGCTATGAAACAGGTTAAGATGAGACATATTTGTAAAACAAAGAACTAAATCACTCGTGCTACCTACTACTTATAGATTATTAACAAAGCTTTCAATACACATAATACACACAATGCAAGTATTTCTAGAAACAGGGGTGGTAAGCATCTTAAGTGTTCAAGGTCCTTCTCACTTTAGTATAGAGAATAGAATATAGAAAAATACATATATATTTCATTATTGCATATGCATTCATCAGTTTTCTCATATAGATCTGATTAAAGAGCCAGTAACATGTTTTTCCCCTCCACTTATGAGGTCACTAATAGATACCAGCCTTGCCATTAAAAAAAGGCTTGATTTTACTGCAAGTAGATTTTATGACCTTTTCTTTTGATGTCTGAACCATGAAATATGCCAGAAGTACTTTGTTGTCTGTTTATTGTACCTAAGCACACTTTTAATGAGTTGCCAATTTTTGCTTCCTTTAAGGAACCCAAATAATGAAACATTTGCCTGCATATTGAATGATTCACTTAAGCATGAGCTGTGTTTCCAAGAGGCAAAGTCCAATGGTCTTCTTGATTAAACATTGGTTCCAGGAATCTCTCTATTGTCTAAGGCTGGAACTCAACTTGTAGTAGATGGCTGGATAAGAGAGGTGTGATTTCAACCGAGAAACTTTAAGGGAGAATCTGTCTCTGGCTGTTTGATAGATAGATAAATCTGAAAGGAAAATATGTATTTAATCCTGAGATTTTGTAGGCGACAGTCTAATTCTGTAACTTAATTTTGGCTTCTCTCACATAATATAAGGAGTGGGAAAATATAGAAAATAGGAAGATCTTCATGAAGAATTACCTTGACAGTAGAATACTTGTGTTTATTCACCCAGAGGTAACAGCAATTGGGTAATAAATTTCAGCAGTGAGTGTACTGAAGAAGAGCCTAAATCTATCATGAATCTCAATCCCATCCTGTAACTAGGGTGGCCCAATATGAGTCTCAGCGATTCTTGAGGACTATTGAATATTGTTACTGAAGTAGAAATATTGGCATTCCTACTTATTGACTCACCCCCTAAGTCTAGCCTCATGAGATGGAGGGAAAGTAGGCCTATAAAGTGTGGACTTAGTTCTTTAATGCCTTTGATCCTTGAGAGCCACAAAAGTCCTCACTGCTAAATCCGAGCATAAAGAAGCAACACTGCCTGCCTCAGTGAGCCTCTTACCTTCTTTTCTTTACAAAGCTTTTGAAAGAAAGAAAGAAAAATAGACAAAAAATAAGCATCATCTATAGTCTTGTCCTCATTGCTAAGAAAGAATTTGATCTCTCCTCAGGGAAATTTGTTTCCTATCCCATGACACAAGAATGAAAGTTCTTCTACTGAGGGATCTTGTAGACATAGTGATCTCTATGAGATACAAATTAATAGAAGTGAAATTTCTTCTGGTTACGTAAGGATCATGTTTCCTGCCTCCTTTTCGGAAATGTTCAAGAGAAAGGTATTGTTAAAATACTGAAGGGTTACAAAAGACATTTTCTTTAGATATGATTTTATAGAAACTTTCTTTGATAAGTTGGAATTATCACTTGTGCTGAATATTTCAAAATGAGCTCTATTGGAGGTACTGGCTTTCAGTGCTCAAATTTACTTATATCAAAACTGAAAGATCACTGGAGTTGGAAGGCCAAAGCAGTGACGGTGGTCCTGAAGGACAATGATAACCTGGATTAAGGTGCTGCAGGAGTCATCCACAGAATAAAATCATACAAGGTATCTGTTTCTTTGATGTACATACATACATGTACACATATATGCATATGTACACACATAACTATATATACATATGCATATGTACATATGTATATGTGCTCCAGCCAGTACTGGTGCTTGAACTCAGGGAGAGCACTTGAATTACACCCCCACTATTGGAGTTTTTTGGTTAATTGGAGATGAGTCTCATGAGTTTTCCTTTCCAGGCTGACTTTGAACCACAATCCTCAGATCTCAGCCTCCTGAGCAGGGAGGACTATAGGAGTGAGCCATTAGCACCCAGCCTTCCTTTTTTGTTTGGCTATTGAATAGTCTTCACCACTATGTTTCATTTTTTTTTTTTTTACAGAAACTTATTTTCATTTTCAACTAAAGAGAAAATAAAGTATTAATAAAATGCTAAGTAAAAAGAAAAACAGGGATTATTATATAACTAATGGAGGCAATCAAAGGGAGAAAAATTAACAGGAGCTCTAAAAACTTAGCAGGGCCCTTAGTCTAAATTACATGGCATTAATATTTATTGACTACTTTGTGCTGTGTACTTTACATATTTTATCTCAATTGGTATTCTTAACAATCCTGAGAAGTAGACTTTTTATTATTCTGAATTTTAAAGGCAAGGGTCTGAGAGATCAAAAAGTCTGTGAAACTACTGTTAGCAATTGCTAAGTAGGACAAGAAGAATTTGAGCCCAACTCTCCCTTCTTCCAGAACTCAGACTTTCCTCCTGCACCATACTGTTTTCTAGTCCCTGAACTGACTGAGCAAATCCCCTGTATGACTAATTCAATAAAATTGTATTTCTCTCAGAAAGTCATGGTCAAAGCTAGTCATACTGCGTACTTACATTCAAGTTTAAGAGTGCCATATGTTGTATACTATTCTGGTTAAAACTAGTGTCCAGATTTGAAGCTGTAAGTCAAGTGTTAGAGCGCCAACCTTGTATAAAAGGGCCAAACAAGGAGGCCATGAGGTTCTGAGTTCAACCCCAGTGCCAGTATAGAATACCAAAAAATAAGGAGAGAATGAGGGCAGGGCAGGGGGGAGGAGGAAGGAAGTAAGGGAGAGAGGGAGGGAAGAAGGAAGGAAGGGAGAAAAAAAAAGGCAAGGATCTAAATTTGCTTTAATCTTCAAGGCCCTTCTTTCTTCAGGGTCACATCCAAAACTGAATTGTGTGTGTGTGCATAATATTCCTGTCTGGCCTGGAAAACTTGGCACTAAAGGAAATGCAAGTCCTCTGGGTTTGGCTTTGGATGGCAAGTGAGGGTCAGAGCAAAGCTGCCCTTCAGTAAATTATTCCATTGAAATCAACAGAAGCATCATGATGCCTAGAAACATGGAAACTAATTCCCTAATTCTCTCCAACAATGGCACTGACCAAAGCAAAAGAGACTTCATTAGAAGAAAGAATCCATTCTTTGCCTAACTATGTCTCACAGTTAACATCACAAAGGGTATATTCAACGTGAAAAGAGACATTTCCTTTTTCTGCAAATAGGGGACAGACTGAGAATAACTTTATAGAAGTCCTTCTCAACATGACTCTAGTCCAAGTGCTGGTTCAAGAAGAAGATCAAAGTTTGAATTTATGACACTGATTCATTTGGTAATTTAGAGATGCTAATAGTATATTTGTATAGAATGTTGTAAATACAGAAGTGTGCTTCTTCATTCTTCCTTTAGTGACATCAGTGGTTCACCTTTCAATCTGGAAAACAATTTTATTTTCCAAACTAAAATCTGAATGTCTTTAGGCAGGAGAGTTGGAATTGGTCTTAGAATGTTTCTCCAGCCATTCTCCTCCAACTTCTTGAGTCATATCTGAAAACATACATATATGAAACTTAGGCTATTGGTTCTTGGTGTTTATGGATTTGGCCTTTATCCAAACTCCCTTACTTTTTTAATCTGTGACACCTAAAATAAATTCAGATTCATAAATATGTCCTAACAGAAAAATCCTAATTTTTCATCATATGATATAATTCTATTTAAAGAAACTGAAATATTTGAAAATGAATTATTCACATTTTAGTGGCCAGCAATTAACTTACTATAAACATTGGGAAAAATTTTAATATTAGAACAAATAGTATAAAAGAATAGAAAGTTTTGCACAGAAACCTTGTGTATTGTTTAGTCTGTTACCCTTGAAGTAGCATATGACTTGATAGAATTGTCCCATTGTGATCCCCTTTGGAGATTAAGCTACTGATATAATGTTGATTAGAGTGAATGCCAACTATATTGAGGGCACTTTCTTGATTAATAAATTATTTTTAAATGCTACACATATGTTTAACTGAGGTGTTTCATTTGGAAAGTTAGCATTTAATAATTAAGTTTCAGAATAGGCAAAAGGAAGTATTTGGCCTGCTTTGACAGCTCTTGACAGTTTGAGGACTCGAGACAGAAGCAACTTTGTATATTAGCTTTCAGGGATAATACTTTCCCAGGAAAGAATGTATGAGTAAAACTGAAAAACTCAAGCAAGAATACCTTATTTACAACATGTGCCTAACATTGAGAACTATATGTTGTGTCTCAATACACGTTAAATTTCTTTATTACTTTGGGTTATGTGTATACATGTAAAGTTCGCTAATGCCTCTGTTCACTTGGACCATCCATCCTAATCACTGATGTTATTTTACTAGCTGGTTGATTGATTGCCAATGATTAGTCTAAATGAATGAATCTGACTTTTGTTGTGAGAGAGGGTGACCCCAATTTACAAACAATGCATCTATCATAAGAGGAAATTACATAATGTGATACTTTAGTGATTGACTACAGAATAGATTCTTTCTGTACTTGAACTCATTTTTAAGAAAAAAATTCACACTAAATTATGCTTCAAACTACTGCTCCAAAATTTAGAATAAATGTATCTGATCAAACTTTGATAAAAGTACACATCTGTTCATTTGAAATACATATATTCACCCTGCTTCATTATGGTCTGCTTGAATGACTGTTGTAAGTTTTGTCATACATTAGCATTCATCATCTTTAGAAAGATTCTGCTTTGAGACTGAGTCCAGCCTCTCCTAGAGCTACCTAGGGAAGAACAGGATGCTCACCTGGCAATGTAGAAGAAGGTCTTTGAGTCCTTCCAAAAATGAAAAGTAGAACATGTCTCTGTATGTAGATACTTGGCAGTTGGCAGGTACCACTGAAACTTACTATTTACCAAGAACCTCCAAACACAGAGCAGAGCCAGAAAAAATCAGCTTGGAACTTTATTTCAGTGTTAGTTTTACTTGGAATTAGTAGAACAGGCCTGCATAGACATTCGTCTATATACATGTACATATATATACATACATGTAATCATGCACACACATTTGTTTGCTGTTTACTTTCTTCACTGCCAAAATGTTTACTATGTTTAAGGAAAATGCTCTCTTCCTTGGTCTTGAAATAAAATTAATTTCTACTGCTCATGCTTCCCCTAAATCAATTTAAAACATTTCTACAACTCTACTGAAACAATTACACTCTTTAAATCACAATATTTACTAAAAAAAAAAAAAAAAGGCACTGTAGTTGACAGATTTGGACAGAAGAAAGGAAAAGGACTATTTGAAAGCTGTATGTAGAAGAAAATTAGAAAGCATTCTGTGAGGAATTAAAAGTTTCAATGCCTATCTATCCCAGATAAAACCACCTCCAGACAAATACCCTATAATAGATTTTGACAACTTGCAAAAACTCTTACCACCATTGGGCCTGCATTTCAGTAACAAGTCAACTGACTGAATATTAACAATCAAAAACCACTTTAAAGTATTACAAGAATTACAAATACCTATTTCCAAATCCATAGGAGTAGTGCTGTAGTTACTGACTTAAAGGACATCTCTGCATCTGTGTATTATTAAAGAGTTCACATAGAAAAAGTAAACAGAGCAAAATTTTTGAGCTGTTGATTTGCATAGGAAGATAATAAGTGAGAAATATTGTTGTTTTTATGAAGACAAATTCACATGCCTAAAAATACACTGTGTAAATCTAATTCTGTCTGCCTCAATTCATCTGGTGCTGTATTCACCTTGGATTACTATATGCCATTTTATAGTTTCTTGAATGGTAGAATATTTGAAACTTACTTTTGCTCAATTTTTTGAATTTTGGTTTTTATTCATGGAAATTTAAAATAGAGGATGCATATTAATTCTAGGAAGAAGACTTGTAGTTCTTTCAAATTATAGTGAAAGAATAATTTAATTGCTAGCATCCAAATTCAGATCATGCTAAGAGGCTAACACATACATATTGCATAACAAAAGAACAATTTGGCAGCGGATTTAGTTTCTAGCAGAAATTCTCAAAAAGGTCAGGGTACCTCCAGGCTTCTTAAAACTCTTCAAAGAATCCAAAGAGCCTAAACATTTTTAAACTAAGATATTAATGTTCTTGTTTTATGCATATTCTCTTACAAATGTCCAGTAGAGTTTTCTAGAGGATTTATGATGTGTGAAATCATAAGGGACTGAATAAAAAAGCAAATCTAAGAACCCAGCTGTCTTCTATTAAACTAAACAATAAGAAAATTTGTAAAAATGTGTAACAATGCCACTCATTTTTTGTTTTAAAAATATTTTCACAGAAATATGCTGGTTTTGTCAACATGCAATGGCTTTATTATTTTTAAATGAACTAGCAATTAAATATTTTCAAATTTCTCCATTGTACAAACATTGAGACACAGAAAATATATTAGTACAGGAAATTTAGGCATTCTTAAATGTTTTAAATGACATAAAGCAGTCTTGAGACCCAAGCATTTGAGAATGCTATTTTATAGTATAGAATCTTGGGGTTTTTTTTCAATCCAAAATGTAAATCATGAGTAACATGCATCCTAATCAATGTTACTCCATCTGTCATTCCCCCCACTACCTATCCCAACTCTGCCTTGTTATCTAGATTTTTGTATGTACATTGAGTATTCTGACAGTATTTACCCACCATTTTTCTCTCTGTTCATCCATCCTCTATCCTTAAGACCAACCCACCTTTCCTCAGACAAAACATGTTTCAACTTTCTGATATATTAACTGGCAGTCCATTGTTCAAAGAAAATATATGAAGGCTTTCTTCCATTTTGTATGTCATCCTGTAGTCAGTTTGATTTTGTATATATGTCTATGGCCCTGTATATATTTTCATATATGCTTACATTTTAAATCTAACTTCCACATATGAGAGAAAACACATACCCTTTGCCTCTCTGAAAGTGACTTACTTCACTTGACTTTTGAAGCCTCGGTTTCCATATCAAATTTAAAGTAGTAGTTGATAGAAAACGCTCTGAAATGAGCACTTGGGAAGACTAGATAAGATCTGTGTTTACTATATTGGTCATTAATTTAAAAAATACAGCCAAAGAATGACTTTAAATATGTATTTATTATTATTTATTTATTTATTGTCAGTTGTGGGACCAATTTAGGGCCCAGATGCTGTCTCTGAACTCATTTTGCTCAAGGTTACTACTCTAGTACTTGAGCCACAGCTCACCTTCTGACTTTATTATTCTTTCTACCAATTTATTTCCTATACAAACTACCCATTCCAATTTACACTGTATCTTGCTACTTAATGCTAATCTATTTGAAGGAATGTGGCTAAAAGTATGTTGTATATTCAAAGAAATGCTTGGTAACTTCATTTGAGTATTCACTTTCAGTAAATTGTTGATTTTATTCTTTATTTTTCTTTCCTGTAATTACTATAATGTTCAGCAAAACAAGGTTGACAGGCATTGTTAATGCAGATAACAAGGCACTCTTCTAACTCACAGAGCCTGAGCTGGAATCCTTGATCTAACATTTATTCCTGGGTGAAAATATCCTTAAGCTCTATAACTGCTCTGTACCTAAATTTCCTCATCTGAATTAAGAATAAAATAACAAATTCCAGCATTGTTGTCCTGCAGATTAAATAGGATCTCACACACACACACACACACACACACACACACACACACACACACACACACACACACACACAAATCTTATAACTAAGCTTACCATGTAGTAAACACTATATAGAAACCAATATAAAATGTTACCTAATTTCAAACCCTGTTCCCAACAACTCCAGGGGTAACAGTGACATGGCTTGCAAAGGAAACTTGGCTGAATTGTGTGATTCAATTGTGTCAAGACATTTGAACTCTTTTATTTCTGTGCTCATTTCCATATTAAGAGGGGCAGGTGAAGTGTGCGTAATAGATACAAACATAAGTGGAAAAAGGCAGTTTAAAAAATCAGATAGGACAAAGGACACTCTTAAGCTTGGAAATGATGCAAAGAAGCCCAAAAACATTCCACTAATAAAGCATCAAAAAGACAAAGATGAAATTTCCCAGCCAATCTAGGCCAAAGATAGAAATTTGCGCCAAGACTTCTAATTAAAGTTTTTCTTTTATTCTTGGTGTTTTGTTTTGTTTTTCTAGATTGTGGGCCTTGAACTCAGGCCCTGGGCACTGTCCCTGAACTTTTTCAAAGCTATCACTCTACTACTTTGAGCCACACCTCCACTTATGGCTTTCTGGTGGTTAAGAATCTGGATGAGAGATTCACAGACTTTCTTGCCCTGGCTTCAACCCACAATCCTCATAGCAGGTCGGACTACAGGCTTGAGCTCCCAGCACCCAGGTTGAGTTTACTTTTAAATAATTTGATATCTGACATAATGTTGGAATTTTCACTAATTGCATCCTTACAATTCTAGCTACTTAAAAGAAAATCTCTAAAGGATGAACAATTATATAATGTAATCTAGGTAAAAGCAAAGAAAGATTTAGATAATGCTTAGAATATTGTGTTTTATAATCTTATGTGGGTTGATTTCTAACTTCTATTTAACAACAAAGTAGAATTTCTATGCTACTTGGTAGACTCGAAATCACACACATAAATGGGCTATACTTTTCTACAGTGGGATAGACTCAGTTTCTTCTGCAGGAAGTGCACTCATGATAATCCTCCAGCCTTTGAGCTTATTTACACAAAAATCAATACTTATGAATTTCTTTATGATTTTGTTATTTAAGCTTTTCTACATTCACATAATTATGTAAATGGAAGTGCTCTACCAGAAAAAACTTGCTCTGATACTATTTGTATTTAACCCAAGCAGATTAAGATCAGAAAAACATAAAGTGAAAAAAAAACAATTAGAATAAAAAGCAGACGTGGTCTTTAAATGGATGATAGATTAAGAGCTGCTGGACCTTCACAGGAATTTATTCTAGGTATGGACTGACTATACTGGACAACAATGAGCTCACTGCCAAAGCAACCTCTTGAACTCCATGATGACAGCTCATTTGAAGCATTCAGGAGTAAATACATCCCTCCTTATTCAACAGCTCTTCAAAAGAGTGAAGAATAAAACTTGAAAGGAGGAAATACAGAAATGCATCAACACTTAGAAAAAAACCTCAACTTCTGAGATTCAAAACAAGTACTGGAGTTGTTATGCTCCAACATGAATTTTTTTTTTCTCCTTAGATGTTTAGGCAAGTGTACTCAAAGTAAGCAAAGTCCGTCTTGTGATAATCATCAAATGCCCTTCAACTTACGTGATTTGTGACCAGAAGCTTTTGTTGTTGCTCCATGTGTTTTGTAGAGTGAACTGCAGTGCTTGAATGAGTGATCTCCCTAATCACTAGTGGAACAACAAAGGGATGGAGAAGCTGCCCATCCATTGGCTCCCATACGGATGCCAGCACATCTGTTTCCTCAGCCGTTACCACATTGACATTGCTTTCTGATATAGCTTTGTTTCTATGAAAAATTGTCAATCATTCCTCTTGCCACATTCTACAGGGAAACAGAGCTGGCTCTTCTGACACTGCATGACAGGAAAAGGTCCATTTTACAACGTATCACAAAACTTTGCTCTCTCCTGCTGCTAACTCATTTTCTTAGAATCGGACCAAACTAAACCACAAATTCTCTATATTTACTTTCCTTTATTAATAGTCTGAAAAACAGGTTTCACAACCAGAAAGGCGAAAAGACAGAAGAAAATTGCCATTTTTGTGAGGGGAACATAAAACCAAGTTACCAGAGGTGAACAAGTTAAAGGGAAAGGCATTTGACTATAGAAGAATTAACCCAAACAAACTGATTAAATGAGAGAAACACTGGGGCTGTAGACATGAAATAACCAAGAAAGAAAATTGTCACATGTAAGGAAGGTTCTCTTATTTCAGTTTCCCACCACTGTGAAATTCCCTTGTTAAAAAAAAAACAAAACAGTATTTGCACCTCTGGGCTTGTGAAGCAACTGTGGAAACGCAAAGATCTGCAGCTAAACTTTTCTGGATTGAGCAAGCTATGGAAAAAAATCTTGCCCAAGCTGAAAAGCTTCTGTCTTCATGTCTAAATACGTTGAAAATGACCTTTGATTGCCTTGATGAAACCACCATGGTGGAAAAGCTCAAAGAGAAACCCAGAGATAAGCACACATGGATATAAAATCAGTCATTGACTCAAGCAAGTGTGCCTAAGGACTGAGCACTCAAAATATGAGCACTGAACAAAGAGAAAGGGAAATGTAACAGTAGGGGATAGATGCTCTTCCATCACCCTTTCTTTGTATCCCCATTCATGCCCTCTCCAAAGAGAAAACCAATCATGTATTACTTACACTGTGCTGTATTCTCAGAGGCTTCCCTCCTGTTCTGATAAAAACAGAAAATCTCTAAAATCCATATTTAAACTCTATTAAAAGCCTTATGAAATCAGAAATGGAAACAGGAATTTTTGCTTCAAGAACATGTACATTATTTATTAAGGAAAAAAAGATGTTTCTCTGATGAATACTGAGAGTGACCATTTTTTTCATATAGTTTTAAGACATATATACCCAGAGAATCAAATTACTAAGTTTTGGTTTTGTTATGTTTTGGTGGTGGTGGTAATGGTGGTAATGGTGATGCTTTATTTGTTTTGCTATTCAATTTCTCATGCATTCTGCAACTATGTCTTTGTCAGATGAATAATTTTCTAACATTTTCTGCCAAGGTGTAGCTTGTGTCCTCACTCTGTTGATTGATTTTTTTTACTGTAGAAAAGCTCTTACGCTTAGTGTCATCTAATTTGTCTATATGGGGGTTTGTTCTTTATGTTGTTGGTGTCATAGCTAAAAGTTCTTTCCCTATACTGTTCTGCAGTATTTTTCCCATGTTTTCTTCCAGTGCTGTCATAATTCATGCCTTACATTTTTAATCCATTGGAGATGATATGTGTATTGTGAAGTATTGGGGATCTAGTTTTCTATTCTCTGCATATGAATACACAGTTTTTCCAAGCACCATTTATGAAGACTTCCCTTTCTCTAATGTATATTATTTATCAAAAAATCAGGTGGCTGTAAATACATGGATTTATTTCTAGGTACTATTCCATTTCTTTGGTCTTTATGAAGTCTTAACAATTTTGTTAGCATTATATATAGTGGTAAGTGCTGATTTTACATCCTGAAAGTTTGTTATTTTTCAGCTCTAACCATGTTTAGTGTCTGCGTTTTGCTATAAGTAATATCATCTATAATGAACATAATTTGACCTACTCTCGTCTTTTTAACATTTTGTTTGTTGCTGTGGTTTATTTGATTGGGGTTCTGATTTTTGAGACAGTTTCACTACATAGCCCAGGCTAGCCTCAAACTACGTAGCCCAGGCTAGCCTCATGATCCTCCATCATCTGCCTCCCCAGTGCTGGGACCACAAGTATGTACTACCGTTCCTAGCTAATACCTTCCTTTGCTGTTCAGATGCCATTTATTTCTTCGCTGTGACTTATTGGTCTGGCTAACTTTTTCCACATAATACTAAATAAAATTATTCTCATGTAATCTAGAAAAAACAATTTTAGAGTTTTACTCAGTGTAATGTGGGCTGTGAATTTACTAAAGATGGCTTTTATTGGCATGAAAAATAAATAAATGAGGTCTTCCAATACAAGCAAAACTAAAGGAATTAATAACCACCACACTTCACTCTAAGAAATGCTTACAAGGTTCTATATTACATGAGAAAGGATAATTACCACCATGAAAAAAACACAGTAAGTATAGTCTATAGCCAATACACACCAGCCCCCAATATTAACACTAAGAAAGAAAGAAAGAAGGAAAGAAAGAAGGAAAGAAAGAAAGAAAGGAAGGAAGGAAGGAAGGAAGGAAGGAAGGAAGGAAGGAAGGAAGGAAGGAAGGAAGGAAGGAAGGAAGGAAGGGAGGGAGGGAGGAAGGAAGGAAGGAAGGGAGGAAGGAAGGAAGGGAGGAAGGAAGGAAGGGAGGAAGGAAGGAACAAAAGCTATAAAACTGTAGATGAAACTCAGCAACACTATCACATGTCTCTGTAGAGAGTCTGAAATACCTGACAAAACATTGGCTTTGTTAGCCATACTACCTTTCAATCATCCCAGAATACAAAGAAGAGCATACAAATCCTTGCATGGTCTGCTTTTTTCAACCTCAACCACACCATTTTCCAGCAACTTATATTTCCATTAAAAAAAAACCAAAACACTACTGCCAAACTCAACTTTGACTACTTCTCAAGCAACCTGAACAAAATTCAAACAAAACTCAAACAAATTCCTTGCTTCTATAGCTAAAGTGCTATAGTGCTAGTCTTGAGGAAAAATAATGCTCAGGTATTACACTCAGGCCAGGAGTTCAAATCTCAGAAATGTTATACATACACAAGCACATATTTGTCAGAATTTTGTTAGAAAAATACTGACTTAAAAAAAATTTAGGGGCTGGGAAGGTGGCTCAGTGGTAGAGCACTTACCTTGCATGCATGAGGCTCTAGGTTCAATTCCCCAGTACCACATAAGCAAAAAGAAAAAATCCAGAAGTGGCTCTGTGGCTCAAGTGGTAGAGTGCTAGCCTTGAGCTGAAGAGCTGAGGGACAGCGCCCAGGCCCAGAGTTCAGGCCCCATGACTGGACCTCCCAAAAAAAATTTAGATCTTTTTTTTTTTAACTTTACACTTTAGGTGGCAGGGGTGAGGGGAGTGTAGTTGCTGAGGTGGGAGGGAAGGGATGGTAGGGGAAAAACAAAGGAGGAGGTAACAATGCTTGATAGGAACTGTACTCACTACCTCGTTCATTTAACTGTAACCCCTCTGTACACTATTTTTACAATTAAAAATGTATTAAAAGAAAAAAGGAAAAAAAATAGATTATTGAGTCATTGTGAGAATATCTGAGAATATCCTAGACATATCCTAGTTATTACAAATGATAAAAACCATGCATCTATGATTCTTTGGGTCTTGCTTGCTTTGCTTAATATAATTTTTTCCACGTCTTTCCATTTACTTACCAGTTGACCATATAAAATGATACTTATCAAAGTGAACTTCAAGAAATGGAAACAAGAGGGTGTTTTTAGTATACGGCTTGCAGTTATTTCTTTTTATTTTCCATTGGTTTATTCCCTGTTGTCACCGTTTATTTTTACTTCTGTTACCCTTACTCTTATATGTAAGTATATCTGATTTGGGGATGGGAAGAGAAATCATAAAAATGGTGGGACAAAGGGTGAACCAAGGCAACAGGGATACTCACTAGACACTATGTTGGAAATGAACTTTAAACTCAGAGGGAGGGGAGTCAGGGAGTGGCAGTGGGAGAAAATGAAGGAGAACATAACACTGTTCAAAAAGAAATGTACTCATTACCTTACTTACGTAACTGTAATTCCTCTGTTCACCTTTACAGTAACTTTTTTTTCAAATCCTTAAAAAAACATGTGTGATTACTATCAGCGTAGTCAGTGTGGTAAAACAAATTTTGACGTTGTGGGGAAATATCACTAGATGGATATGAAATGAAGAGTTTCGTTAGCTGAGGAAATCAATAAAAATGCTATTAGCATTGAGATTTGCTTTTACTGAACTTACAATATTCAATTCATGGATGACGATGATAGAACATATTTTATAATAATATAAATGCCTACATTTTACATTTCATTAAACTCAAACCAAAATCATTCCTTGGTTTTATTGGTAAAGAAGCTGAAGATCAAAGGGAATAAATAACTTGTTAAGGATGACAGATATAGTGTATTACAAAATCTAGAATTGCCTTCAAAACTTTGGATTCAGTTCTGAAGCACTGTATTCTGGTTGGGATCTTAAATGTCTATGTGTTCAAGGCATGGTGCCCATCCTGGGGCACTGCTGGGAGAAAATGGAGCCTTTAGGAAATGAGTTCTAGTGGAAGGTAATTAGATCACTGGAGCTGTGTCCCTTCAAGAGATGCTGGGATCTTATCTTCCACTTCTATCTCTTTGTTTTCTGGCCACTACAAGATAGATTGGCTTTCTCTGCCACATGATTCAATCAATTTTACCATAATACCATAAACTCAAAGAATGGGGCCATGTGACCTTGGGATGGAAACTCACAAACGAAAATAAATCTCTCCTCCTTATAGCATGGTTTGCTCAGCTATTTTGTTATTTCAGATTTAGTGAGATCTGATTAATCTACTCTGTTGCTGCATTATACATTACAATTTGTTTCCCAAGACAAATTTAATGGAATATTGACTAATCAACCGCCAAACAAAACCTTTTTGCATGAAAAGCTATAACAGCATAGGTAGTTAATGTTCTCTCCTGCTCTCTCCATACTTGTATTAAAAATCTTCACTATTTTAATATATAATCTAGACTTTGTTTACATATATGAGTATATGTATATACATCCATGTATATATATAAAATAACAGATACCAATATTTTCTGTGAGATTAAAAATAAAATTCTGTAAGGAAAAGTATGGGAACAGACTGAACCTTCCTGGTTTTCCTAAGACATGCAAAGGGTTAACATTCCCAAGTCAGGTGTGTGTGTCAGTTAATACCAGTTGGATCAAGGACCCTCAGCCTTGCCTGAGGCCCTCAGTTCTTTACCCAGCCATTAGCTGTCAGGAAATGAGCAGCTTGCTTCACATTCTCAGATGATAGAAATTCTTGGGCAGAAGTTCCTCTACTAATAAGCACATTAGGTAAACATTGTGCCCTCAATTTTAATGACCTGAATCGAATCTTTTCACAATGAAACCTATTTGAATTCTGATTCTAAACATGTGGATCCGCTCTTATTTTCTATATTAACATCATACTTTCATTTTACAAAATTTTACTGAATAACTACTCACTTCTAAATATAAGGCTTTCTCAGTTTCCTTAGAATAAAAATATTCATATGGGTTTGGGTTTTTTTGGCTGTTGTTCTTTTTTTTTTTGTTTTTCCTGTTTTTGTTTTGCTTTGCTTTTATTTGGTGGTACTGAGGTTTTGAACTTAAGAGCCTTGTGCTTGTTAGAAGATGACCTGCCACTTAAGCCATGCCCTGAGCCCTGGTTTTAGAATGGATATCTTACCTTCTTATATTTTCTTCAAAAATACTTTTCATCTTGAGTATATATGACTAAATGTAAATAACATTTCTACATAAATGTTTTAATTCTTCTTTTGATTATCCCAATGACGTAGTATATATCACATTATAGGAGGCCAAATTAAAAACGGTTAGTGGTCTAAAATAATAATAGCTAATATATTCCAAAACCTGGAGAAGTCTTCATGCAAGTAATACATAATTTTGTACTGTATAAAGTAGACATCCTTTGCATAATGGAGTTGGAACAAAATAGCACTTGAGAAGTAACCTCTATGTTCTGTTTTACTGTATTATTTTAGATCTCATGAGGTACTAATCAACCTTTCTCTTCAAGGACCAAGAAATGGTTTAGTAAAGAAATCATATACCAACCATGGTATGTGTAGTGAAATTCTCAAGTCTTGAGTCTTGCTCATGAGTAACTTGGAATACATACAATTTTCAAGGAATTGAAAGATAGTGTTTTCTCTCCTCACCTATCCCTCAGGTGACTATGCAACTTCCCACATAGCGCTACTTATTTTTCCTTTATATTATCTTGCAACTTTGTTTCTTTCTGGCGCTTGAGGATAAAGGACATATTATTTGTGTCATTGTTCTATTTTTACCAGTGAATGTCCTGTTGTCATCTCTTCTGTTTTTAAGAAGGACAAGTAAAATCAACCAATGTAATACCTGGACAGAATAAACACTTGAAAATATATCTTTTAAAAAGGAAAATATAAAAGATAGAATGGTGCACAGACAAAGACAATGTGGGCTGATTCTTTATTCTTGTGCATGAGGCAAAGTTAGAGTTATTGCCCAACCCAATTTCAAGATAATAGTTTCACATGCATAGTGCATTTAGCAAACTCAAATAACCAAAACATTTCCCAACTTACAGGGAAAACATGACCTTATTAACTATATCCTCAGTGTTAATTTTTCTTCACATAAATTTATACTTAATCCCTTACTGCCTGCTACCAACTGTCCTTTAGGGAACACTGAAGTTAATAAACTTGAAAAGATCAATAAAAAGAACAGTAATTGCTGACAGATTTAGAGCTTCTGCTGTACTTTATGCTGTGTCTCCATGCCTGTTTTGTTTGTTTTGTTTGGTTTAGGATTTTTTTTTAATGGTACTGGGGTTTGAACTCAGGGACTCACATTTCCAAATCAGGAGCTCTACCACTTGAGCCACATCTCCAGCAACTTGACTTCACACTTTAAGTCATAGGAATTCTGATAATTACTTTATGTATGAAGTATAAATACATTTATCCTCTTTATGTCAATGAGAAAAATAGAGATCTAATAAATTGCTGTATAATATTTTAGGCAACATTATCTACTAGAACAGATTAATCATGACATGTTAGTGGATAATAGAAAAAAAATACTATATTATCCACAATAATCCAATGGACTTCCAGGCAGGGAATCAAGGCTTAAGCCCTATATCCTGTTGTTCACTATCTCTATCATTTGGCTTCCAATGTTACTATGAAAAGAAGATAAGTAAGAGGATAGGAGATCACATAAGAGGGAGGAGGGAAAGAGAAGAGAGGGGAGGCAAGGGAAGAGATACCTACTGCCCAATCCTATTAGCCTAAAGATACTACACATTTTTCTGCTCACTTTCCATTCATAATTGGATACAAGCTTTATAGAAAGGCAAAATATTTCAAAAGTTGAGCCTATGGTCTACAAGCTTCTACCAAGTGATGCATATATAAAACACATAGAAGCATAAATTGTTGATGACTTTATTTTAGCTAGAGATGCTATGTCACTTTCCTAAGAGCTCTTTGTAGTAAGTAGTGAAGTTGGACTTTGAATCCATTTCTGAATCTGTGTTTAAGGTCCTTCTTATAATGTTATATTTGTGAAATACGGCTCATGGTTTACTGCTCCTCTAATGACCTCTATATAAGGCTTTATGGTTGTGACTATAGATGGCGTAGTGAAATTTATAGTAATTTTTTGGTCGGGGCTTGAACTCTGAGCATGTGTGCTAAAGGCTAAAACTCTGCCATTTTGAGCCACACAGCTCCACTTCTGGTTTTTGGATGGTTAACTGGAGAAAAGAATCTCATGTTCTTTCCTGCCTAAGCTGGCTTCCAATTGTGATCCACAGGTCTCAGCCTCCTAAGTGGCTAGATTACAAACATGAGTCACTGGTACCAGCTATAGTAATATATTTTATGGCATTCTTTGGAGAGATTCATTTTTTCTGGATATTCCATCAATAAGCTAATCTTAAGGGATTTTATGAAAGTGTAGTAGTTATTCTCTACAATTTTAATGAATGTCACAAAAAGACATCATTTTCAGTACTCACAGGGCACTATTTATACAATTGCAATTGTATATTCTAGTAGAGAAAGATTTAAATGTCCAAGTTGCCGAATCTCATATTATATAATTTTTCTTTGTCTTTGCTGCATTACTTTTATTCAGCAATGTCGCGTTTGACTTAGGAGAAAGCTGTTTTCCTACCACAGGGTTTTCTAATGCAAGTTTTCACATAGGCTAGGTATTTGTGAAATTTTATATATCCTACCATCAGCCAGCTCACATTTCCATCCAACATGGTGCAAATAGAAAGAAAGAAAGAAGAAAGAAAGAAAGAAAGAAAGAAAGAAAGAAAGAAAGAAAGAAAGAAAGAAAGAAAGAAAGATTTTTATTATCATGTAGCTCACTGAGATTGGATTTCAAATTCCACCAGATTATATCTCAATATGATTAGATCCTGTGCTTTTTACTAAGAGAAACATGTCAAAGGAAGGTTACTGTTCAGCCTTGTGTAATATAACAGAAAGGAACAGTCTCTGAGAGAGAGAGAGAGAGAGAGAGAGAGAGAGAGAGAGAGAGAGAGAGAGAGAGAGAGAGAGGTGAGGATCAAGCTGTTCTGTCAACCTGCTCACCTTGAGATAGAATGGCATCCCTCTTACCTTAGGAACTTTTCCAATACAGGACCTAAAGACTGCTTACAGTCTTTTTATTGCATTAAACTACTTTCATCCCACTTTTAGCCTCCAGTACCCTGTCACTGCCAAACACATGCATGAAACTGGGATGACTTGATGGCCTGTCTCTGTAAAAGGGAGGTAGTGTTATAAGAGTTAACTTCAATGTGGAGCCTCTTCCCATGCCCCAGGTCTTTCCTCGCTTGTCGATATTCTCAATACCACATTCCTGAATGTTAGTTATTGCTTAATGAAAAACAGATTGTCTTGCCTACCTTCTAATAGTTGTTAATATCCTAATAGCATTATCATATGCAATTTTGAGCTGAATTGTAAGGCTGATAAGAGGCTACGTGTGTGGAAATGTAATTACGCTGGAAGTTTAATGATAAATCACAGTTTCTCTCAGCCTTAATCAACTGTCAGGTACTACCAAATAAAGCAGAAGCAATTAAGGGAAGCAACAGTATCTTGAGCAGAGGGACAAGAATGATAGAAGAACTCAAACCTTGCACCCAAAGCTTACAAGAACTGAAAGTACCAAACAGCAGCTAACATTTGGTTGAAAGAAGGTCAGCATCCTCATACACCTACCTAGAATGTGGCATTTGATTTTTCAAAGGAAGCTGAAGTATGTGCTTGACTATGACAAAGTACCTCAGACATCCAAATAGCTAATCAACTTCCACTCTTATTTTTGGGTCATCTCAGTATCTGTATAGAAAGGTTATTTGTTTATATAATATTATTTACTTTTGTTCCACAGTAGGAAATGAAATCCTTTCATTTGTGAAGATACAGAAGGACCTGGTCTATGAATTGTGTCAGGAGCAGAAAGACAAACACCGCATAACCTGAATTCCTATGGGTAATCTTAAAAATTATCCCATAGAAGTTGAGGGAGGAATAGTGATTAGAGAAGGTAGAAAGGAAGAAGGACAGAGGTTTTGGCTTAAGAAAGCACACTAAGCTGGGTGCTGGTGGCTCACACCTGTAATCCTAGATCTGAGGATTGCAGTTCAAAGCCAGCCCAGGCAGGAAAGTCCATGAGACTCTTATCTCCAATAAACCACCAGAAAACCGGAAGTGGCGCTCTGGCTCAAGTGGTAAAGCAGTAGAGTTGAGCTGAAGAGCTGAGGTACAGCACCCAAACCCAGAGGTCAAGCCCCATGACCCACCAAAATAAAAAGAAAGCATACTAGTTGGTTTGATAGGAGGAAAAATGTTCTGTTGTTTTATGGCACAACATGGGGTCATAACTAACAGTAATATACTTAATTCTGTGCAGTGTGCAGCTGCACAACTAGAGACAGCAGCAATTGCAGGTGCTGGTAGCTCACGCCTACAATCCTAACTAATCAGGAGGCTCAGATCTGAGGATTGCGATTCAAAGCCAGCCTGGGCAGCAAAGTCCCTAATACTCTCTTCTCCAAATAAGCATTTACAACAAAACAAAACAAAAGCAACACCCAGAAGTGCAGTTGTGGCTCAAGTGGTAGAATGCTAGCCTGGAGCTAACAAAGCTCAGGGACAGAACCCAGGCCCTCGTTCAAGCTCCAAGATTGGCAAGCACGACATGAATGTATACCTCCACCCCCTCACACAAACGAATAGAAATAATTATAAGAACAAAGTCCTACTGCTGAAATTGTGGACCACATCAGTCAGTGGCTTTACAGAATCAGGCTACCATAGTCAAACATTTTTTTTCTCATCATCCATCCCTTATATATTTATTTCGCATAACTTGTAAGAATAATATATTCCATAGTGCTATAGCAAAAAGAAAAGGTAATAATACTTTACTTTCAAAGAATAAAATTTCATTTCCAACCTGAGTTAAAACAAGAAGTCAATAAACTCAGGATACACAAACAAACAAGTGACCCTGATACCACTGCATGGATTTGGGGAGTACCAAAAAAAAAAAACCAAAAAATTTCTGAGTTTATAGAATGAGTTTAGAATATTGAATAGAGTTGTTTTCCTTAGGTTTTTCCTGTCAAGGCTAGTACTCTGCCACTTGAGCCACAGCTCTACTTCCAGGTTTTCAATGGTTAATTAGAGATAAGCGTCCCATAGACTTTCTGCCTGGGCTGGCTCTAAACTTCCATCCTCAAATCTCAGTTGTCTGAGTGGCTAGGGTGACAGGTCTGAGCCAAATACAACTGACATTTTTACAGCAATAGATGTTTTCAGTGGTTTGTAAGCCCATATTTCTCCAGGAACTCCTTATTTGTCCAGAAATATCTATAATGAAATATTAGTATCTGAGAAATACAAAATTTAGAAGACTTTCATTGGACTGGGGACATGGCCTAAGAGGTACAGCACTTGCCTAAACATTTATGATCAAGCACAAAACCCTAAATAAAAACTTCAAACCCTTGAGCATTTCAACAGAATGCTACACATTTCATTGAGAAACAAAACAATGGTTGTTCAACAACTTATACTAATATTTATTTCCAGAAGGGCAACAACTTGATTTTTTTTTCATATAGGGAAAGGGTCAGATGGGATTAGGATGAGGGAATAGAGCCAGAAACAGGAAATCAGGTGTCAGGGGAACAAAAGGACAAGTAGAGAAAAGTTCAGAGAAGTTACTCTGTTGCTTGCACAGAGAATCTCCACATTGGGGCTTTATCACAACTGGGTCTTTTGAGATTCATCTGTCACTAGACAGTACTAAGCACACTTTCTTTAAAGGAAATCTTTGTTCTTATTCCCTCTTGACAGGAAAAAGCTTCTGGGTTCACTCAACCCTATCTTTATCCTTTACAAAAGAAAACTATAGAGAGAATAGTTTTATTCCCAGGGGCTCCTCTAGCTCTTCTTATTTAACTAGCTCTGTCTAACCAGACAACTGCTTAAGACTCCCTCCATTCACTTACTACAGCTTGCACACAACAGAAAAGCCTGCTTAGATGCTATTATTTGCTTTCCTTTGGGGTCCCTCAAAGTCTAAGGTGTCCCAGAAAGGAATCCTTTGTAACTAGGTCACCCAAGTGATTGATAAAGGGGCTGGAACATTCCAAAGATAGAGTGGGGATTGCTTCTTTCCCTCAATCCCACAATAGTTAAAAAAAAAAAAAAAAAAAAAGCATGACCCAGATTCAACTCATCCAAAGATAAAACTTCCAATCTGTTATTAAAACACAAAGAAATGGCCATATTAAACTCCCTTGCTGAGATCCTCTAACACCCATACTATAAATATGATTGTAGAAGGAAACCTTACTCTAAAACAGGATTGTATTTTCCTTGCTTTAGGAAAACACTCCTTCAATTTTAAATAATTTGAGAAATTGTAATCATTCTCAAAATAAACCCTATCCAAGTTTTACTTCCTTTATAGATGTATTTTCTTTTTTTTGGGGGGGGGGTCCGGTCGTGGGCCTGAACTCTGGTCCTGGGCACTGTCCATCAGCTCTTCAGCTCAAGGCCAGCACTCTACCACTTGAGCCACAGCACCACTTCCGGCTTTTTTTCTTTTTGCTTAAGTGATGCTGAGGAATCGAACCCAGAGCCTCATGCATGTAAGGTAAGCACTCTACCACTGAGCCACCTTCCCAGCCCAGATGTATTTTCTAATATTTTACCCCAACTTTTTGTTCATTGCCAAACTAACCATTTCTTATATTTCTCACCACTCCAATAATTTTCTCAAAGAGTATTTCTAGGCTTGGATTAAAGTGATCACCTATATTGAATGATCAGAATAGTCTCATTATGTGTCCTAAGTGGGATCCTTTGTTGCAAGCAAGGGAAAGTATCTCTGGGTAATTTAAAAAAGAAACAATTCGTTAGAAAGACAATGGATCTCAAAGGATCTACAGAAAGATGAAGAATCACACATGGGAAATAGACAGCATAAGAAAATATGGTAGCCACAAGGAGTAAGAAGTAAAAGCTCTAGATTAAAAATTCCTGGCTGAAACACCTAACTGGCCATACCTAGGACAAATCCTTAGATCTGTTCTGCTAACACCTCTGGATCTACCTTTGCTTTACAAGTCTCTTGTTGCTTGCAAGAACGCAATGCTTTAAATGATTTTCATGAAACTCCAAGGAGAGAAAACAGCATTTCTGTACACAGCCACGTTAACAGAGTAGCAACTCAAACAGCAAGAAAGATACAAATGGTAAAGGCCAAGAGAAAAATGAAAGTTAGCCACTTAGATGCCTCTGCTGTCCACTTCCATTTCACCTCTTTGGTTGCAACCATAATTCCTAAAGCATATACCAAAACTAACTAAGTGTTTTTCTTTCTCCCCTTGGTGGGTGTTATTTCTTGATTACAAGGGAAAAGGTGGGCTCTTTTACAGGTGGCTTTTTTTCCCACAGTCAATCAGCTGAGTTCCTAAGAGATAAAAAAGGAGGTAAGGCTTACAAGATATGTCACTGGTTGGCAATGGCTCTGTCATTTTAAGACTCCTTGTTACTTTCTGGAGAGAAGGGAAATTTTCAGAAACTACAAAGCTTCTCTCGGCTTTGATTTGGCCCAGAGCTCACAACAGCTGTGAAAGTTGACTCTTGCAGGGGGAAATATAAAAGCACAAGGTCAAGACTAGATATAATGTGGTTTTGCCAAAGTGTATTGTTTTCAGAAGAGGGAAAAGCCACCTTGTATGAATATGCAGAAAATGAAAAATAAGAAAAACATGTTAGACATATTTTAAGCAAAAGAGACCTGGCCCACAACACCAATTATTATATGTTCCCAGGGGTAGAATGAATAACTCCTTTTCTTTGAAATGCTGTAGGCTACGCTTTAGCTTGTATCTACAAAAACATTCACTGATTCTAGTTTTTTAGCTCCCATGGATAGAATAATAGAGGTTAGGGGGTCTCTTAAATGTTAGCAGGATAATGAAACAAAATTATTTTAAAAATGTAAGTAATTGATTCCATTGTGTCTACTGATTCTAAAGCAAACTGAAGGATTTTTCTCTCTGGACTTACTCTGCTACAAGGACTTTTTCCCCCTCTAATTAATGTAAACATGGCTCTATCTTTTCTAGAGATTCAAAGCAAAACCTATTTCTCCCCTATCCCAAAGCAGTAGATTCAAACATAAAGAGTAATACTCTTACATAGGAACCAGAATTTTTTAATGATTTTATTATCAACCAGTATCTATATTTCTATATTAAATAAATTGCTAAAAGAAAAAAGTTCTAGACAAAGCCTATCTACCTTAGATGTACACTGTAATCTCCTTTAAGCAAAAGGTGGTAGCTGGCTTCACCACAGACTTAACACAAATCTGTAGACAGTGATCACTAGGTATTTGATTTTGACTCTCAGTTGAATTTAGTGAAAATCCGAGTTGAAAATTCCTTCTCTCAGACACTTGCCATTTCTTTGTGATTGAGGATCAAAACATGTAGAAAAGAATTTTCATCAAGCTCACAAAGGAAGACTGAGCTAAAAACTTCCAAACTCTGCCTTTTGAAGGAAGGTGCTCTTAGCACACAAGTCCAGCTAGACTGTAGTAACAGCAGCAGTAAGAACAAAAGTCAGTTTACCAAGTCCCACATCTCCACTTCTCCTCCTCTTCATATCCAGTTAGTATTTATGACCCAAATTGGCCCCTAACACTTGTAACTTCCATATCATAGATTCTCTGAGATCCTGGCTCCCACACGATTGCTTTACTATGAATTGTACTAGCCATAAGAGTATGTAGGAATCCCAAGGCATGTGTCCTTGCCAATTTCTGGAAACATTTTTTAAAATACTCCTGAGATTGTAAGGGTGAGTTCCTCACCATTATGCACTTAAAGGACAGAGAAAAAACACAGTTATAAAGCAATACCAAGAAGGCTGACACTCAGCCCAGCTGGAAACCAGCACCAGCAGCACATACAAGTCACTCTCTTCTGCTTCAGTACAACTGAGGTGAAACTTAAAGATTGGCATTTTTTAATAGGAGCCTCAAAATATGCTACAACAGATGGCCTGCAGACCACCCAGAAAAATGTGGCTGTAGACTTATAGGAAATGCTTTCAGAGAAACCAGGAATGAATAGGTGGGGAAAGTTAAGCTGTCTTCAAATATTTAAAGGATTTTCCTGTTTGGAAAAAAATTAAATACATTTTTTATAAAGCCCTCCTTCTTTAAGACTCAAAGAGGTAGAAAAGGGGGAAAATAAATTGAAAATGCAGAAAAATGGACTTGGCTTCCATTTAAAGGATTTCAAAGCTATCAGCCTGGACAAACAGTATTTCTAGTTATCAAAGAATGGTGGTCATAAGCATACATATTATTCATTAGGATTTAAGTAAGCCAGGTAGATGATTCCAATTACTATGTCCTTTATAGTTCTGATGGAACTATAGTTCCATCAGAATAATAAAGCACATTGGCAACTTAAATCTTTATGGCCAGATACAAAATACAACTGGACAATTATGCATCATATTTGATATATAATTTTCTGAACTATCCTATTACTATTTTAATACCTGATACTGAGGAATCTTGAAATCAGCTGTTGGATTAAGAAGCTTTATGTAAATGAGGAAGTAAAAATAAATTATTGATAAATAATGTATAGATTTATACTCTAGCATCTAATTGGTCTCACTAAACAGAAAGAGGGACACAAACACATAAGAAAGGAGGGAAGGAGCAAGGAGAAAGAAGGAAGGGAAGGAGAGAGGGGAGGAAAAAGAAGAGAGGGAAAGGGAAATATCTGCTGAGAGGAATGAAATATTCTTCAAACAGTCTCAACAAATGTACTTTGAGGATTACAATAAGAATATTCAGTGCCAGACAGGTTGGAATAAGAAGACCAAGATTCAACATGTAACCAAACAGAGTCAAGTTACTAGTTTCTTCTCATTCCTTTCCAAAATGCAAGATGGCATCAGAAGGCATCACTGGTACACATAAAACTCCAGAAGAAGCATTCTACTGGCTCTGCAGTGTTTAAAGAGTCTTCTAAGGCTCATAAGTGTGCAAATACATTTGTTTGTCCCCTCCACTCTCTGGTGCTTAGGGTCCCAATTAATCACAGGATGGTGATGCATTTCCTCTACTTACCTCCATTCCATCACTTTACTCCTTCCATGTGGATAAGTAAGGAAAACTACAAATAGATTAAGATCCTGATTTCTTTCCAGATGACTGAAAAACAAGAGTATGAGGTAAATAGAAAATAGTGAGAAGATTTCAGGGTAGGACAAGCCTGAAGAAGCAATTTGTTTAGTCTTATGTAAATTTCCAATGCACCCTGAACTCTGTATGTGTGGATCTGAGCCTAAACAGCGTGCATGGACTTTGAAAAAGTAACCTAGGGACAGAGCACTGCTCAGCTTGCAGACTTGGCTGCCTGTGGCACATGTAGAACTTAATGGAAAGACTGAACTGCAAAGGATTACAAAGTTAAGTTGATTAAAGTAGTCTACTCAAAATGTGTGCCTGGAACCTAGTTAAATTGGTTGCTATTAAAGCAAATATGTTAACATCTTCTCTGGAATTTCAATAAGATTCAGAGACTCAACATATTATTCAAAATGCCAACCATACATTCCAAGTGTCTCAGTGTACATGCAACCTGGGAATGATCAGGTCTTACAGGAAAAAAAAAAAAAACAACCAATCATCACCACTACTGGCCGGACACCAATACTGGAATTTTTTAAAGGGTATTTTAGTTGTAAAACATGTCCAACAAGATGATTGAAACACCCTTCACACAAATGGAGAGATTGACAATCTCTGTGAAAGATCAAAAATTCATAAAGAACTAAATGGAAATTTTAGATCTGAAAAATATAGCTCATCCCATGGTAATTAATAATCAAATGATAGAGGAATCAGTCAGTAGCTTGAAGATCTGTCATATGGGAATTTGATCTTGAGATACAGAGAAGCCTGCGACTGCAAGTAGCCTCCTGTTCAAAACACCTGCAGCCTTGAATACACTTAACAGTATTAGAAAACTGAGTCATTAGGGTAGTAAAGCAAAAAAATAGAACAGAAAAACAATCTCAGCAAACCAGATCAACTCCAATGGAGAGCTGAATTGGGAAGCCATGGTGACCTGAGGAGAGTTAGGAGACAGGACGCATAGCACACAATGGCACCTGAGCTGGTGAGGGTCTAAATAGGGTCATGGTCAGGGGCCAGGATCTCAAGGGGTTTGAGAGTTTGGGGAGTTCATGGCACAGACCTGGCATGTCCAGTAACCTACTGTCCAAGTCCCCACCCCTGCCTCTAGGAATTCAGGCATGCCTATCACCTAGAAGTGGGACTTCACCTTCATCTACCAAGAAAACAAGATGGCGCCAGTTAAACCCAATTCCCTACCATATACCATTTTGCCAAGATGGTGCCAGTTGGATCCAGTATCCTCATTTCAGACCCATGAATAAATTACATTTGCTCTATACAATGGAAACGAAACATATAAAGAAACTAAGTAATGAGCATCAGGATCCTGGAGAGCAACAGTCAAAGTTCTAATGTATCATCACAATGCCTGAAGGAAAGTTTGTGGGGCTGAAAATATATTTGAAGGAATTATGGCTTCCAATGTCTTACATGATGATTCTGCCTGCCAGAGACTAGGGAGGGAAAACAAGTTTGGAGGATCAGCTGCATCATTACAGAATTGCTTGGGATACACAGAAGGGGTCTTAATGAAACCTCTTACTTTGAACAATAAATATATACAAAAAAAGTTAGTAAGAACAAGAATTAAATAAAAATCAAAAAGAAAAACTTCTCTTATTTTGTTTGTCTCCTGTAGGCTTCATAGATGTTGCCATGGCTAGCATGTAAGAGACTAAAGCTGGCAGAAAAGTGCTGGGGACTAGTCCCTTCACTTCTTTGATCCTCAGCCCTGGCTTTCTTGGTATTTTCTTTGTCTCTACTTTAGTAATTACTTACAAATTAGTGCCAATATTAATTCCAAGATAAGGAACACCAGAGGACACAAAAGGAAAACTCATTGCTTATTTGGAAGTTAAGGAATTCTGATCTCTGTCTCCAATTTGCTTGTTAGTGTTTATGTTACAGAATGCACAGATAGCTGGTCCACACATGTTCCTAAGTTTCATAGTTATTTTCAATTGAAGAGATAAGGAATGCTTTTTCCATGTTGTAACAGAACAATATCCTTGAGTTTCTAGAATAATTTTTGCAGACAATACTAAAATTACTACATATTAAATATTATTAATATTTAACTTAATTATTTATTATTAATTATTTAATATTAATTGTTAAATATTAAAAGTTATTTATCAACTATTTAGATATCATAAATGATTGCTAAGTAAGTCACTAAATAAGGTTATTCAATAGAATTTTGTGTAATTATATTCCTAATTATTGTTATTCATCTCATGGCCTATACATTGAAGAACTATGTGTCCAGAAGAATCATTTTTTAGAAAGTTAGAGATTTTGTCCCAAAATGCATGTATACTTTTCAAATTTATTCATGATTTTTAGACTCTCTATGCAACTTATTACTAATAAGTACTAGAAGATAGCTACAAATAGAAAATATAACTAGGCTTACTAACAAATGCTTGTTATTCCAACATTCAGAAGACTGAGGCAGGAAGATCTTGAGTTTGAGATCTGCCTGGTCTATATATCAAGTGCAAGGTTAGATCAAGCTACCTAGTAAAATATTATGTGAAAAACAACAATAAAAATAAACTTTATATATGCAGATTCATGTATCTGTATATATAATAACAAATTCTTTTGTACATTTAAATATTTACTCATTTAAATATATTATTCATCCAATATTTATTGAGTCTCTACTTCTGACAATGTAGCAGTCTATAAGCTAGGCAAGGGACTAAGTTAATTTTGTCTGGATGTTTGTGTAAGAGAGGCATGCTGAAAAGCATAGCCGTTTTATATAATTTTGAATATGTAGATGATTTCCTTAATCATTCTGGAGGTTCATTTTGTCTCTGGCAATCTGTAGCAAAGGACAAACATAAGACAAATAGACAAATGGAACTTGGGGAACATTGATAAATGTATGTTCATGTAAGTGACATTAAACCAAAATATGCTCCAAGTATGGCTATCCCTGCTCATTGAGGGTGAGAGATTGCTTACAAACACTTGCTTCTCTTCTATTAAATTTTCAAGTTTTACAAAAGTAGTAAAAACACATGTCAAATCCAGTTGTCTTTTTGCACCATGCTCTGTGGGGTCTTCTTGCTGAAAGTAACTAGGATATCTCTAATTTTTTTTCATTTTAAAAAAATTTATTTTATTGTAAAGATGCTATACAGAGGGGTTACAGTTACATGAGTAAGGCAATGAGTACATTTCTTGTCAAGCATTGTTACTCCCTCCTTTGTTTTTCTCCCACTATGTCTTCCCTCCTCCACGCTTCCCCCACCCCAATTACTCCTCCTCCACCCCAAACAGGGGACATACCTGTTAGGTTTTATAAAAAGAGGTAGCCCAGTAAGAACAGCACCACACATGAGGTATTCAGGTAAGGGGTAGGTTTATTTAGTAGACCTGCTGGGACCAGGCAAGGTTGGCACTCTATGAGGCTGGCACAAAAGAGCGTCTGGCCCTGGGTTAGGCCTTATATAGGGTAGGGGCGGGGAAAGGTGTGTCCAGGTAAAGGGAAGTGGGACCAGGTAAGATGTGGGATCAGGTAGGAGAAAGGTGTGGCCACATCAGATTCAGATGTGACCTCAGCAGATGCAGATGTGACTTCTTCCAGGTGTCCCAGTTGCCTAGGTAATGCAGGTACTGGGCAGGGTCTATTCCCCATCCAGGAATGGACCTTACAATACCATAGGGGGAAGAGCATACAAAGAAAACAAATTCTCAAAGAAACAACCACACCATTAATAAAAGTGGGCTAAAGATTTAAAGAGAGACTTCTCTGAAGAAGAAATAAGAATGGCCAATAGACACATGAAGAAATGCCCAACTTCTCTAGCCATAAAAGAAATGAAAATCAAAACTTCACCCAGCTAGAATGGCTATAATCAAAAAATCTAATAACAACAGATGTTGGAGGGAATGTGGCCAAAAGGGAACCCTATTGCACTGTTGGTGATAGTGTAAACTTGTTCAACCACTCTGGAAAGCAGTATGGAGGTTCCTCAAAAGACTATATATGGAGCTCACCTATGACCCAGCAATACCACTTCTGAGCATTTACCCAAATGATCACAAATAACACCATACTAATGCTACCAGCACAACTATGTTTATCACAGCATTATTCACCATAGCTAAGATATGGAACCAACCCAGATGCCCCTCTAATGTTCTTAAAGCAACCTTTTAACTTGAGAGAATAATTGGCTTCATTAGCACAGTTTAGCCTTTCCCAGGCAGTATTTTGAATGCCACAACTAACAGCTCCTGCCTGAAAAATGAAATCTAAACCATTATAAATGTTGTACAGTCACTCAGTTAGTGGGAAACAGAAAAGCCACATTTTGTGGTCGAATTGGCTACAGGTAGACTCCTGTCTAAAATACCAGCAGCCCTTCTAATACACTTAACACCATTAGAAAACTAAAAGAGCAGAAAATGCAATAAAAACAAACCAGATTAACTCCAATGGAGAGCTGAAATGGGATACCATGGTGATCGGAGGAGAGCCAGGGGACCTGAGACAGGAGACACAGCATATGAGGCATGGTTTAATGGCATCTGAGCTTGTCTGGGCCTAAATAGAGTCAGGGTTTGAGAGCAGGATAACAGGAAATTCCACATTCTCATGAATTCAATGCACAGGTCCAGTAATCTATTGTCCAAATGCCCCTCTTTGTGAAGAACTTAAAAAAAATCATATATATATATATATATATATATATATATATATATATATATGTATGTATGTATGTATGTATATGACAGCACCTAACAGCCATTTTTGCTTCTGTGCGAATTGCTTTGTGTTAGATGATTGTATGGTTTTTGTATGATTTTAACTGTGGCTGGTTTTAGTTACTCAGTAGTGTAATGTCAGCCTGGGAGCCTAGAGCTGCTTAGTAAAAGACTTCAAAGGCTTTACGGCCTTGACCAAGGGCACAAAGTCCTCAGAATCATCCCCAAAGCTGCAACGCCCTTCCCGGAGGCCAGGGCAGTAAGGCCTTAGGGAAGAAATATAATATTTTAAGAAACCTAAGCAACTCCATTTTAACACTCCATCTCAGTTCTGCGACTTGACTCCTGATCCACTTTAGCCCCAATATTAGGAATTTATGAGAGAAAGCCATGCACAATTCTTGGAGCCATAGAGGGCGTTTGCTTAAGGCAGGTGTTAGCCACCAAGTGGTGTTGCCCCCCAGCCACCTAGGACTAAGAGTTTCTAACCAACCAGTTCTTCAGAGCCCGGGGCGAGACATGCCATGCATTCTGTTGGTCATGGTGTGACTGGTAACGTTGGGTGTGACTGGTAACCTTGGGTGTGATTCGTAACCTTTTTTGGTCAAGCTATGGACCAAGGACATTGTTCTGTAAAGGTCAACCAATCATTATTTGCCCAGTTTAGCTTGCTTTAAATGTAAATGTTAACCAATCATGTAATTTCTTATGTAAAAGTTCCTTAAAGTTGTTTGTTCAATACTATAAAAACTGCACTGCTGATTCTATGCTCAGGGCCTCTTAGCGTCACGGGTTACTGTGTGCGCAGAGGACCAAGCTCGAGCTTGCAATAAACTGGCTCTTTGTTGCTTACATTGATTGTGGTCTCTGGTGGTCTTCTGGGAGTCCCCAAATTGCGGTATAACACCTGCTTCTAGGAATTTAGGCATGCCCATTACTTGGGAGTGAGACTTCACCTTTCTCCCCATGAAAATAAGATGGTACCAGTTAAACCCAATTCTATATTCACCATGTGGCCAAGATGGCACTGGTTAGACCCAGCATCCTGACTTCATAAAAAAATTGAATTTTGTTTATTCATTTATATGTCACTTTGCAAGAGAGGTTATCTTTATTATATAATGTGATCATTCATGAACCTGAATAATTTTATTATTATTTTGTACTTTAGCCAGTATGGCAGAAGTGATCATATTGTGTGTGTGTATGTGTCGCATGCACACTCACCAGTTTGGGGGCATGAACTCCAGGCCTAAGCACTTTAACCTTTTCATACAAGTTTGACACTCCACTACTTGAACTACATTTCCATTTCCAGCTCTTTGATGGTTAATGGAATATAAGATTCTCTGGATTTCTCTTGACCAGGCTGGCTTTGATCCACAATTCTCATATCTCAGCCTCTTGAATAGTTAGGATTAAAGGCTTGAGACATATGTGCTGATGTGATCCTAAGTGTAAGAATGACAGAGCCTTTGTTTATTGTTTGGGTTTTTCCCCCTCACTTCTTTCTTGTTTCTTTCCCCCTTGCATTCCTCCTTTTCACCATAACCCTGTTCTGATCTTCCACTTAAGGCTCATCATCAGTTTTTCAAAATGTTTCACTTTGTACTGAGAGTTTTAATGTGCCATCACGTCATAAATTTGTCTTAGTAGAGCTTGCATGATTCCTTCATCATTATCACAGGCATGTGGGTGAATGTGAATGGCCTTCACTTGGGGGGAACACACTCACCTAATTAAAGTCAGTAGAAACTACAAAAATGCCACTAAATTCCAGAAATCATGTAACCTTCCAGTTTGTTTTGAGGCATTCTTTTCCCCTAACATTGGTTAAATAGCTGTCATTTTTAACATTTGCATTCCTCCCCAACCCCTGAGGGAGGACAGTACTATTGTAATTATACTACATTCTTCTGAGATTCTATAACGAGCTATTATTTTGCTAATGGAATATTCAAGTAGTCTACAGTAATTTATCAAATAGTCCCAAGTCCCATTTTCTCAGTGTGAATCTTTTTGTTCCCAGGTAAATTGATGTGTGGGGGGTTATCAAGGCTGTTTTGTGATTCAAATTATCCATTCTACCGCCCTTCACCAAAAAAAAAAAAATTATGCCATCTTAGAAGAGTTTTTAGAAATGTTTAGAATTAAAATTGTATAGACTTCACTCCATGCAACTAGTTATTTCTGCATTTTAATTTATTTTATGATGTTTTTGCATTTTGGTACCTAATTTTGAAAATGCTACTAAATTGAAGGTAGAGGGAGGCAAAAATGTAATCCAACTTCATTCACACTGTAGGGCATCCCTTTGTCAGCTTGAACTGCTAGCAGAGAGCAGTATACTAAATTAGAAATCCAGGAACAGGATTCCATTTTCAGCATAAGTTCTCTACTTTTGTGTGGAAGATTGGAATTTAAAACTGGTATAGTTCTTAATGCAACAGGCACCAATTTGGTTTTTCATCCCAGAGCTCTTAAAGGCATAATTCATTGTACTGTAGTGAACATAAAAGCCCTCCAGACAAAAATTTTGCACATAGAGTCATAGTGCAAGAAATGCTTTGGGCTATAAACTGGGTGAAATAAGGAAATTGGAGCTAAGTTCCTTTATTGTTCCTCTGGATATTTTGCTCTGCCTATGTATAAAGGTTTTTTAGAGTTAAGTATCACCATCTAGTTTGCTCTGCTTATGATAACTCCTTTATTAGGAATAAGTATCTGCATCTAGTTCACTTTGTTTTATGTATACCACTTTTGTTAAGGCTGTTAAGGCTTGGTCTCCATCCCAATATGTGATTTTTGTCTTTAAAAGTTATGTGCTATGCCTGCAATCCTAGCTACTCAGGAGTCTGAGATCTGAGGATTGCAGTTCAAAGCCAGCCCTGGCAAGAATGTCTGTGAGACTCTTACCGCCAATAAACCATTCAGAAAACCAGCGCTGTGGCTCAAGTGGTAGAAAGCTAGCATTGAGCTGAAGAGCTGAGGGACAGTGCCCAGGCCCAGAGTTCAAGTTCCACAACAACAAAAAAAAAGTTATGGGATAGCTCTGTAATGGGCTGCTGGTCTTTAAGACAGGAGTCCAGTATGTAGTTACTGGGCTTTAAACTTAGAACTCAAAAAATTAAATCCTCCAACAACAAATCCTCAAAGAAACAACCACCTGATTAATAAATGGGCTAAAGACTTGTGGATGGCAGAGGAAAAACAAAAGAGGAGTCAACAATGTTCAATAGGAAATGTACTCATTACCTTGCCCATGTAACTGTAAGCCCTCTGTACAGTATTTTTACAATAAAAAAGTACAAAAAAAAAAAGAGAGACTTCTCTAAAGAGGAAATAAGAATGGTCAATAGATACATGAAGAAATGTTCAATTCTCTAGCCATAAAAGAAATGCAAATCAAAACAATATTGAGATTCTACCTCACCCCAGTTAGAATGGCTATAATCAAGAAATCTAATAACAATATATGCTGGAGGGGATGTGGCCAAAAGGAAACCTTACTGCATTGTTTATGGGAATGTAAACTTGTTCAACCACTCTGGAAAGTAGTATGGAGGTTCCTCAAAAGACTGATTACACATAGAGCTCCTTTATGACCCAGCAATCCACTTTTAGACATTTAACCAAATGATCACAAACAAGGCCATACTAAAGCTCCCAGCGCAACTATGTTTATTGCAGCATTATTTTACCATAGCTAAGATATGAAACCAGCTCAGATGCCCCTCAGTCAATAAATGGATCTAGAAAAAATGTATATACATACACACATATATGTGTGTGTATACACACACACACACACACACACACACACACACACACACACACACACACACACACACACACACACACACACACACACACACACACACACACACACACACACACACACACACACACACACACACACACACTGGAATCCTATGCCTCCATCAGAAAGAATGACACTGTCTCATTTGTTAGGAAATGGAAAGACTTAGAAAAAAATAATATTCAGTGAAGTAAACCAGACTCAAAGCAACATAAGGCCCATGGTTTCCCTTATCTGCAATAACTACTGTATGTCTAGGACAAGCATAAGAGGTCAAAAGCTATGTACATATGACCATATAACCTGATGCTAAGTGAAATGAATCCCAAGATAGGGACACAAGAGATTTTATCTTTCTGGTTCTTTTTAATGTACTTATAATGTAGTATGTGATTTTTTTTTGTTTCTTTGTATGTTCTTCTCCTAAGGTATAATCCCTGTTGTATTTGATTTCCATGTCTTGCATCTTGTATATACATTTTTCTAATTTGGGGAGGGGAAGGCAAATAACAAAATGCTGAAACAAGGATATAGGTTGACCCATTGTACCAATGAGATGTACAAGACACTATGTTGAAAATGAACTTTACAGCTTTGTGGGAGTGGGGCAGGGGCAGGGAGGAGTTGGGGAGGAAAGAGATGGAAAAAACAGAGGGGGTAACAATGCTCAATAGAAAATGGACTTATTTCTTTGCTCATATAACTGTAATCCCTCTGGTCAGTGTCTTTACAATAAAAAATATATATTTTAAAAAAAGAAACAGAAAAGCCACCACTCAATAAAATAAAATAAAATAAAGACTTCCAATTCAGCTTCTCAAAATGTGGCTTCTCTTTCTTCATGTTCAACATTGGGTATCCCTTAATCAAAATGATTAGGACCAAAAGTGTTTTGAATGTGTGATATCTTCACATTTGGAAATGTATACATATATTTAATGAAAAGTCTTGGGGATGGAATCCAAGTTTAAACATGATATCCATTTATATGACATACACATTTTATATACATTTGAGGCTGAAAGGTAATTTTATCTATATTTTTAGCTCAGTGGCATTTTGACTGAGACTTATCAAATGAGGTCAAGTGTAAAATTTCCTACCGTGGTGCCTGTCAGTATTAAAAAAGTTTCAGATTCTGAGGTACTTTGCATTTTGAATTTTCAGATTAAAAAAATGCATTCTGTACTAAGATAAAATAAGACCAAAAACAAACTGTGTGAAGTTAATCAAAAAACAGACTGGAGGAGTCTAGGTCATAACAATAGGGCAACTCTGTACTGCTGACTCAGTTTCCTCAAGTAAACTTTGAAATTTATTATATAATACTGTCACTGCAACCAGGAAGCAGTAAACAGAAATTGCAAGATTCCGTAAACTGTGAAAAAGATAGGGATTTACATGCTCTTATAGAAGTCTTTCCTAGATGGCCTTCAATGATCAGTGAAGAAAATTCTTTTGCATTCCGTATTTGCCTTCCTCCTACATTGTCACTAGATTACTATCTCCTTTCTTTTCATCCCAGACTCTCCTGTAACATTTAATGAAGACTCTGGGGGAACAACAAGTACTGTATGATAATCACTGAAAATTAAGTATAGACTACCTGTTGTTAGGCATTCACTCTTAGAATTTCTTTCTCTCCAAAAACCCATTTTCTGCTTTAACTAGGGGGATCCTTCTCTTACTGCTGTATTGCCATTAAAAATAATATATACATCATAGGCAGATGAAACTCATGGGAGAGTAACAATTAATAGGCCAGAATTTGAAATAATGATACTGGGTCTAATTAGTTACCATCTTGGCCAAATGGTAGATTATAGGGAATTGGGTTTAACTAGCACCATCTTGTCTTCATGGGGCCAGGAAGGTGTGTTCCTGAATTCCAAGAGGCAGGAGCTGGGACTTGGACAATACCTTACTGGATTTGTCAGTCCTATGAGATTGAACTCCTGAGATTCTCCAGTTTCCTATGACCCTGCCCCCTGACCATGACCCTATTTTGGCTGGAACCAGCTCAAGCACCATTAAGGCATGCTTCCTGTCTCCTGGCTCTCCTCCAGTCACCATAGCATGCCATTTCATTTCTCCATTGGAGTTGATCTGTTTTGTTATTATTGTTCTGCTCTTTCCTTACTTTTCTACACCTCATGGCTCAGTTTTCTAATAGTGTTAAGTGTATTTGAGGCAGCTGCAGATCCTTGAGACAGGAGTCCACCTGCAGTCACCAGCTCTCCAATAAAGACTCCCAATTTGAACTCTCAAAATGTGGCTTCTCTGTTTCTTGCAACTGAATTCCCGTACAAGAAATTCACTGAGGTTCTTCTAAGCACTAAAATCCATTATTCTCCTTTCTGTCCCTTCACTCTTTATTTACTTTCCTCTAATGTCTAAGTAGTCACTATCAGTTACTTGTTGTATAGGACTGCTGTTTTCCTAAAATAGAGCACAAAATAAACACAACAATTTGTTTTTGTAATTAGAAATCTTTCAAAATATCTTTAACCTTTCCTTCTCTAGTGTTATATTCTCTATAATTTGTGATATACAATTACTTCATAAGATACTTATTTTGAAAAAAAATGGCTTATTCCATTTGGGTATTAATAAGTTCTTGTCTGATTCCAGATAAAATGAATCAACTTTTAAGATTTTAAAATTTAGGAAGTATTCATCACAACCCCAGTCTCTGGTACTGCATATGATCTGATTCTCTTATAAGAGTCTTAGCCTCTATAGTCTGAAATTTATACTCTACTTTGGGAAAAAACCCACATATTAAAGTACATATTCCAGCATCTGGATTTAAAATGTTACCAAATCCATTTTGGCCTCCCTACTGTTTCATTTCTGAGAAATACTGGGCTGAGAGATGTGCTCAATACTGAAGGAAGGCCAGTAGATGGAACAGAGTATGTGGAGTCCATAAAGGAAGACTTTCACAAAGCAGAAAGGTTAGACTTGTAACTCTATGAGTTTGTGTAGATACCATGCTATTTACGTGACTGGAACACTAGGCTTCTGGATGTTTTCACTAATTGACCCTCTCCACCTTTTGCCAGACACATTTTTGACCAACAATTCTACTTTCCAGTGGCACTGAAACTGAATAACTTTTCCTGTAATGGAAAAGTTGCAAAGGATAAATCTGATTGCTAACAACATTAACATTCCTGTCTAAAAAAGATGATGCTTGTTCTGGTGTTTCAACTTTTGAACCAGTCAAAATCCAGTGTGTGCTTTTTAAGTCCAGCCTTTTTTAAACCATGCACTGTAACTCTAGCTAGTTTGGAAGAGCTAATTTCTGTTACTTTTCCCACTGTCTTTTCTCTGAATAGTTGTTGGCAGTATGAGTCAACTCACTGCCTACATTATGTTGATATGATATTTGCAAGAGTTTCTTTCTTAAAAATTATCCACTCTTCATCTATTGTGGGGCATCTGGGCTGTTTCCACATCTTGGAAATGGAGGAAGTGACTGGGAGAGAATGAGGGAAGAGAAGACACTATGCAAAAGGAAATGTACTCATTACCTGACTCATGTAATTGAAATCCCTCTGTACATTACCTGTATCAACAATAAAGTAAATTGATTTTTAAAAATCCACACCTTCCACATCAAGTTTAATTCTGATGTGATACAATTTATAATTACCACATTTCTTTTTTTTTTTTAATGGTCAAGATGAGTTCCAACTTCCAAATTCGACTTCATGTCTATAATACATGTGAATAGACTTTGTGGAAGTGACAATAGCTAAATTATAAAAGTGTGTCAATACTCCATTCTACCATGGTCTAGTTCTTCATTATCTGATATAGGAAGTAAAAAATAAGTAGGTGTAGAAGAGTGAAAGGGGCAAATTTAGGCAAAAATTATGAGCGAACACTTGAAATTTAAATATCTACTACAGTTTAGTTTAAGCAGACAAGCAAAAACCATTTGAACTTTGAATAGAATTTTACATTTGCTCATGTGGGTGTCTCATGTGTGTATGTATGTGTCCACTCTGGCCCATAGACCCTCACTGAATTAATTCAACTGTTTTGGCTGCCCTATTTTCCATGGGAAGAAAACATTGCTAGCTTGGTCTCCTTTAGGTCATGAACTGCTTCATAGACTCATGCTATAAACAATAATTCTTCTGAAGTGAGTATTTGTTTTAGCAGCTTAGATTCTATTTCTGGATCTCTTAGGGTATTTTTGTTTGTTTGTTTGTTTAGCAGACATTAGACAGGTCCTGTTTCCTTAGACCTACTTTTTCTATATATTTGATTTGAATACTAATAGTTTCCATTTTGTTAGTTTAAGGATATTTTGTGAGTTTTAATAATTTTAGGTACAGTAACCTATAAAAAATGCTTTAACGTCTTTGGAGAACTTCCAGGACTAAAGAGGGAGTGTTACTTCTCTGGAGAAAATCTAATATTCATTCCATAGCAACTGTTGTGTGGTCCTTTCCTTTTAGTGAAGAGGTATAATATTTCCAATATATTCTATAAACTCTCTCTCCAAAATTGCCCACTTTGTAGCGTATCCCCAGAAGCTACGTGAATTTCACATGATTTCATGATTAGATGTATTTTTGTAATACACTTTAAAATGACTATACAGAGGCTGAAAAATCTTGGAATATTTTGGAGTTGCTAAAATGACAGAAATTTGGCTTCTACCATATTGAATATGTGTATGTGAGGACAAGTCCATCCCTCCTGGGGGGCACCTGGGGCAGGTAAGCCTCCAGAAACAGATGATAACATTATATATTTGGGAACAAAATGGTGTTTGAGGCTAAACTCTAGGGAAAAATAAACAACTGGCTTTGCAAGAATTTAAAGAGCTAGCAGAAACATTCATCTTTGTCAATTAGTGAGAAAAACCTGAATCTGCAACACACTTTTCCAGTGTAAAATAGCACACTACTGTATGTAGTAACACAATTACCATAAGGTAGACAAGAACAATGCATAGTTTCAAGAAAACTAAAAGTTGGAATTACCAATTGATTTGTCCAAGACTGCACAGCTATACAGCTTGTACTCTAACCCCAACATTTTAATTCTCCATGGTATAGTTTTATGTTTATTTTTATTAGTCATGAATTAAATACCTCAGGTAAAATGACTCATCATTTTGGAAGTTCAGGAGGATGAAACCAATGGCTTGGCTCTAGTGAGGACTTCATGATACCAGCATCACACCAATGGTGTGGTGATATTTAACAGTGAGAGGTCACCTTGTCTAACAGTAACCCAAACATTAACCCAAACTATTCTGAGGACACACCCCCAAATGACCTCAGTACCTCCCATCAGGACCCACCACCTAATAGTTCTGTTACCTTTCACCCTGTCACACCAGAGATCATACCTGCAATAAGTATCCTCCATTTAAAGGGTGCCGTACACTCTGTGACTTATGGTACCATTTTCATTGTCCCTATCTGGCTTTCTGCAAACTTTGATGTTCTTCCCACCAGTTAACAGTAACCTAGCAAGCCATCATTCCTGAGAAGTAAATTTCCCTGAGATGTATAGGCAGAAATTAACTTGCCAACCATAGAACACAACGGTTTTGCAGGTATTTTCTTTCCCTTTCATATAAATGATGACATTGTATCATGAACATGAAGTGCTTATCTTCATTTTCTCAAGCAAAGGCTTTTTAATAGCCCCAGATACTTGCACCAATGTTTATCCTTACTCAGAGTTGAAGTCTGGCTGCTGTTGTTTTTCCTGATAAAAGCTCTATCTATCTTCTATTGCCTCTACCTAAAACAAACATTCCCCAGACCTAATTTCTGTCACTGCTTGTGCCCCAGTTTAGTTTTTTTTTAAAATACATACTAATGTACATTCTAACTGGAAACACGTGCCTCTGGAGAGATTAAAACCCCTCCAAAACACAACCAAATAAACATTTCATAACTCAACTTTCCCCTGGACTAAATTCTCATATGGTTCCACATGCTGAACTCCACACAGGCATCTGTGTTTTGACATAGATAGAGGGAGAGAGAAATAAAATGGGATCAGTTTCTTGTTCAAACCTCTTATTAGCCTCCAGATTAAGAAATGAGCAAAGTACTTTTAGTGAGACATACCTTGATTTTGTGCAAGCCCTTTTCTACCTCCCATCCTTCTACATCAATATGTCACCCTAAATTATTTCATTAAGCACTTCATCTCCTTTGTAACCTGCTTGTCTTTGAGGACAAACTTTAGATCTGCCATGTACACATCTGCAATATTTCCATTCAAAGGACACCTGCTGACACTTAACTGGAAGGATTTGCACATTCTTTTCCTCTCCCCTTCATAAATATATATTGCAATCGCCACTGTTATTAAAAAAATTATCCTTTGCTCCTTAGCGATCCACCATGCCCTAGCCTCCCTTCATTCTTAAGCTGACCTTGCTCCCTCAAAAAGACAAGAAGACAACCTTAAGTGACAAGGAGACAAATTTCATTTTGTTGGGAACTGCCTTTTCAATTATTTCTCTCTTCTCGATTTCTCCTTGCTGACCTGGTCCAAGCTGTTACTTTGACAGGGGTCCCTAACCTCTAAATTAAAATATGCAAATTGTTGTGCTTCCTGCACTAGGACCAGTAAAGTCTATGCATTGTAATTGCAAAAGATCATTCAGTTCCATTTTACACCAGAAGAAGATAGTCGCCTACTTCTGCCATTTCCTATTATGAGGAAAATAATACCCTGCAGACTGATATACTATAAGCAATACATTTATGCATCAGTATATTTCTATTTTAAAAATGAAAGATTATTAGTTTTGTGACCTATATTCTGCCGCAAGGGAAATGTGTCCAGATATATTCAAATTCTTTCAAAGATTTATGGATATATTTTAAGTGCTTCAAGATTAAGGATGGGTCTAGTTAATTCCAAACATAATTATATTGTACATAATATACATTATGTAGTGTACTTAAGCTTTAATCCACAGACTTGACATATGGAACATTGCTAGTTGTTGCATGTATTTTCTATCTGTTCTTTAGTTAATCCTTATAACTAGCATGTTTTCTCTTATAGTTACATGGGCTAATCAGTGTTGTTCCAGGTTTAAAAATCATTTTCAAGATCATCCTACATATTTTCCCTATGTGTGTAGACACAAGGCCTTCCCACTGTTTTAAACATTGTTTCTCCACTCCATATAATAATTAGCTTTAGAAATGCCTACTGTAATTATAAGTAAACTGAAATGGGCAAATATTTAGAAATTGCTGAAGGCTTATCTCTGTGATTCTTGCCATAGTTTTCAGATAATTGTGAATTTTCCAAATTCCATTTGAAAAAGCCACGTTATGGAAATCACTTAACTATGAGGAAAATGGCCATGATAAATAAACTATGAGAAAATCAAAAGATTCTTTGTTACTATGGATATATTTTAACATTTCCTATTTCCTTTCTTGTCAAAATCAGACTGTATTTAAGTGTTTATAGTAAACTTTTAATCCCTACAAACTATTCAACTGAATCAAAATGTATCAAGTAATTACAGAAAAGTCATCTTGGCCTTAAAATATTACAGCGTATAACCACAAGTAAAGAGAGATAAAATTGACACTAAGATCTTAAAGACTAAGTCTTAGGTCTGCTGATATTGAGTACATGAGTGTAAAATATGTATCCTATATGGTCCTTATTTCCATATGAGTTAAACTACATTTTTAAAGTGGGTAGACTTGAGGTCTGAGATGATTTTGATCATCTAGGCAATTATTTTGATTTTAATAGGCTAAAAGAGGATAAGTAGACAATTATCATATAACCAACTGTTTTACTAAGGTAAACCTAAAGGCAAGTCACTTAACCCTTTATTTAATTGAGATTATGCTGAGGACTGATAGGCTCAGAGAAAATATTTTGAGATTGGGTAAACAGGAAAGGAGAGAAAAGTCATTGTTGACTGTTACTGTAATCCAAGGACATTTGAAAGTACATGGGGTTTAAATCAGATTTTCCCTGAGTATTATAAAGCTAGAGTCTAGATCAAGCCTCATTCTTCTCTCTCATTCAATTTGTCATCCTTGCCAGGAGGCTGGGAAATGTCAGTTTCCTAAACTCAGAAGATAGCAAGTGGCTGTTAGATATTTTTTAAATTTTACAAAAGGAAAACCAAAGCAAAACAGCCCCTTTTTTGTTTGGGCTTCTTTTGGTTTGGTTTCTTAAGCCATGTTTTTATAAGTCAGGATTTGACATGACCTGTAGATTTCTCTTTATTCTCTTAGGAAAAAGAAGGTGACATCATGGAGCCATGCTCAAAGAAAGCAACAGGAGAATATCTCAAAAAAAGGCAGAACTTTTGGAGGACTGGACAATATGGAGACCATATCCCGTGCAAGTTAAGACAATGCCTCTGTGTGTATATGTGTGTGTGTGTGTGTGTGTGTGTGTGTGTGTGTGTGTGTGTGTGTGTGTGTGTGTGTGTGTGTGTGTGTGTGTGTGTGTGTGTGTGTGTGTGTGTGTGTGTGTGTGTGTGATTTTTTTTTTGGTCGGTTGTGGGGCTTGAACTCTGGGCTTGGGCACTGTCCCTGCACTCTTAAGCTCAAGGTGAGCACTCTACCGATTGAGCAACAGCCCCACTTCCATTTTCTAGTGCTTCATTGGAGATAAGAGTCTCATGGGCTTTCCTGTCTGGGCTGGCTTTGAACCTCGATCCTCAGATCTCAGCCTCCTGAGTAGGTAGGATTACAGGCGTGAGCCACCAGCACCCGGCATATGTGTGTGTGTGTGTGTGTGTGTGTGTGTGTGTGTGTGTGTGCGCGTGTGTGTGTGTGTGTGTGTGTGTGTGTGTGTGTGATTTTTGTGAATCATTTTGAGGTTCAACCTTAAACTATATTAAAAATGGTAAAGTAGATACAAAACACTGATAGGCTTACAAACCAAATATCATAGAAGAAATACACAAAAACAAAAGCTGGCTAATTGTGCTAGGAGATAACTTTAATTAAAAAAATATTATTAATTATACAAAAGGCTTCACTGTCATATTGATACTTGCATGTAATGTACTTTGATCAAATTCACACCACATTTACTACTCTTTATTAAACTCACCCTCTCTTCCATCCTCTTTTTTAACAGTTTTCAGTTGCTTTCATTATGAACTTTTAAAAATATATACAATTTTTAAAAAAAATACATTTTAATGTAAAAATACTGTACAGAAGGGTTATAGTTACATGAGCAAGGTAATGAGTACATTTCCTATCAAGCATTGTTACCTCCTCCTTTGTTTCTCCCCTACTCTCCCTTCCCTCCCACCTCTACAACTACACTCCCTCTTTCCTCCTCCCCCCTCCATAAATTGAAAAGTTTGTTTTTCAACATAGTGTTTTGTACATCTCATTGTGACAATGGGTCAAACCTCTATCCCTATTTAAACATTTTGTTTATTCCCTTCCCCTCCCCAAGCTAGATGTATATACAAGATGCAGGGCACCGACATCAAATACAGGGAAAACAGGGGTTATATCTTGGGGGAGGAACATACAAGGAAACAAAAAAATCACATGTTCTATACTCATTAAGCCATTCATCTTTCCTTTCTACCTGTTCCCACCTGCAGCTATTCTTCCTATGGACTCCTTTGTACAAACATTTCATATTATTTTAAGTCTAGATTGTACGTACGAAGGAAAATGTGATACATGACATTCTGAACTTGGCTTATCTTGCCTAATGCTTCCTCCCAAGCATAGTTTTCATTTGGATATACTTGAATATTATGAAGACTTTGTCAGGGGGTGAGGGAAGGGTGGCTGTGGCTGTGGGGTGTTTATCCACTGTATGTTTGGAAAAATGTAAAATCTGTTCCTAAAGACATAGGTTCTGAACAAGAGAAAGAGACACAGGCTAAAATAATTAAGTTTTTACTCTTGTGTGAGTAGTCTAGGGGAAATATTGAATTTTTATGGACTGAAAGGAATGCACAGGAAACATTTTTCCCTGCTTTCCTTAAGAACATTGAAGAATATCAGCACTGTTACTGGCAAGTACTGATTCTGAGCCCTCTTACCTATTCATGCTTACTTTTGAGGGAATATAAACAAAAAAGAAATTTACCATTACAAAATATCCTTTATAACTCTAAACCTTTTAGATCATTCAACTGTTTCTTAAAAAGGCATTTCCTCTTCAGGTGATCTTTTTTGTTGTCTTTTTCTTTAATTACTCTATTTGAAAATGTCTTTTTAACATCAAACTAAATTTTACATATTGAGAAATTAATGGAGTTCTGATTCCTCTTTTACAGGTAATATAATCAGAATCCAATGTCATATAAATTAAATGAGTATAAATACACCATATAACACTAGTACTCTAAAAAAAATCTGATTTGTTTATCCTCTGACAAAAGGAAATAACTTGTAAAGGGGATTTCAACAAGATAAGAGAACTAGGGAGAAAAATAATTCAGAGTTGTGGAATCCAGCTAAGGTTATCATTTTGTGAAGACATCTAAGAACCCATGAGTGAAAAGTATTACCATATGGAAAAACGTTATCAGTATTTTTTAAACCCTAAGACAGAGCTATACTTTGATGGCCTTCTTGAGTCTATTAACAAGACTTTAGAAGTTATTGTGATCAAATGTCAAACCAGAGAGTTTTCATGAACATCCTGGTGATAGATTTTCACAAGCGAGGTGCTACGATTGTAATCAAGCACAGTTGTTAGTGGGAAGAGGATCTAACCTGAAAATAAGTAGGAGGAGCTATATAACCTACACATTGAGAGATTTGGAGTTGTATTGCTATGGCAATGCTATTAGGATGACTGTCATTTAGTGTCAATCTGAAAATAATTTACTCCTAGGATATAGGTGGAGGTAGCAGGAATTTATTTATTTTTATTTATTTTTATTTTTTCCAGGGCTGAGGACAGAACCCAGGGCCTTGCATGCGCCGGGCAGGCACCCTTCCACTGGGCTAAACTCCGAGCCCCGGTAGCAGGAATTTATATGTGCTATTATCTCCCTAAAAGAAAAATGTATGCTATAAAGATTTTTTAATGCAATTTCACTTTTAGTATTATACTGTCAAGAGAAACTATTTTTTAATGAGCCAGCTATGTTGCTGTAACTAAGATTCCCAAATGCAAAAGCTTTTAATAAAATCAGAATTTCTTTCTCTCTGACATACTGGCTGAAGATGAAGGTTACATGCTGGAGGATTGCCCAATCCAAGGGAAAGGGAATGGTGTGGGGACAGCTCATATCTTTTATGAGACATCCTGTCAACTATTTTGTAGTATCCCATATTTAGATATACATATATATTGTAAAATGACTAAACCAAGCCAATTGACTTAATGAATTGATTTAAGTGAATGAATGAATGTCATTTATGCTACATTTATTTAAAATCCCAAACAATAAGATTGGGTGATTCCCAGTTGAATTGAGGTAGTTTTACTTGAAATACATTTGTAAAATTTTAATACCTACACTTATTAGTAAGGGAGAAAGAAAATTTTATGCTATGAAACTTTCTACACTTAAAGAAACAAAATAAGAAAATAAAATCTTGCTAGAAATCATTAAGAAAATCCCATGTGCAAACTTATTCTAATATATTTGTGTATGTATGTATGTATGTATGTTATGAACATGGATGTGTATGTATGGTGAGAGGAAATCAATAATCTGTTACCAATTATTGCAATAGAGACCAATAATTGCTTCATTTCCTTTCCAGGAAAACTGTCCTGTTTTCACTGAGATAACATGACATATGTTTATTTTCCATGAAAGTATTTCTTTAACAATTTATGTATATATCACTTTCTGGCCCCATATTATATTTCTATCTATATGCCAGAAAAACAGTGGTTGCTTAATTAATTCCAACCACTGATAGTAATAATTAAAGAACATGGACAATCTATTTGAGCAGTATGTGCTTCTTTTCCTCTCCTAGACCTTGTTTAAATTAGCTGTGTTTGTTTTCTAGTTTGTTAGCTAGCCTGAAATGAGAATTCAGTTCACTACATTTCAGCCATTACCTACACATTATGCAGCACTCTGCCACAGGCTTTCAAATGTACTTATTTATATGCGGCCTTTGGGCTTCCCCAAACTATTATAGCAGCATGCTGACCTAGAGATGCTCATGTTTTCTTAAGGGACCAAACTGACTGCCTCATGTAGGTAACATTAAGGGAAACAATTTATTCCAGTTTTGAAATGGAAAGCTAACAACATTGTACATGAGATATTGATAGCAAAATGGAAAAAGAGCATCTTAGAAAAAGTACAGAAAGAAAAAGACAGGTAATATACATCAAATTTTAATCTAAAAATATCCTACATGACATTAATTTGCTTATTTTTCTAATGTCACGTAAAATTTAAATCATTTGTAGATGCCACTTAAGTGCTTCCGCAACCTTATCCATTTCTCCTGCTTCATTTTCTCCAGCCATAGGTGGGACAACTCCTTGAAGTAATTAACATAATCACTATCACATTATAGGAACATTTTCCTCATTCCAAATAAATGACCATCAACTGGTGCCTACTCTTTTTATTCAGAAATGCTTAAATAGTTCATTATTACTGAAATGGCTATGGGGAGACGCTGTGCATAAGATGAAAGGAATAATGACTGATACCCCCCACAAGGAAGATGAAACTCTTTCATAAGAATTATTCACTGTAAGATATGTGAGGATCAAGAAGATAATTGAAAGTACTAAAAATAAAGTCAAATGCAATAGGCAATCTAAAGGTCATGAGATTTGTCACTAAACAATTAAATTTTTTAAAATTTCAGTAGGTTTCTAAAACTATGACTGTGGCTTAAATCCTGAATATAAATGACTTTTGAATCATTTTTTTGTATCTAAATTCATGAAAGCTTATCAGACTATATTTCATAGTCTATAAACTTTCAACTAGCAAACCACTGTGTTGATGAAAAAAGTAAAGGTCATGATACATTAGAAACATTAAAAGATACTTTTAATTTAAGGATGAGTAAGTTTTGCAACTTTAAGTATGGCTTTGGTTCTGAATTCCGAATCATTTTTAACATGGTTCTTCCTAAATATTCATGTAATAAAAATATTAATATTTATTACATGTTTCACATTTATTTCATGAAATCAAAAAAGGAATCTGGGAGTTAATGAATATCTGTTTAATTATCTTAAAAAAAATAACTTGCTGGCAATAGGTTTTATTTACTTCCAGATGAATCTATATTATCTAAAGCAAAACTGGAAAAGAAAAAAAACCCTGCAAGATACTATTCCTATTTAAAGACATCAGGAAGTTTTTTAGAAGACAATGATTTATATAATCCCACACAGTGGATCTGTGACACTAGTATCAACAGAACTTACATTTCTCCACACCAAACTCGAAGCCTAAGTATAAACAAAAATTATTAAAGATAGTATTCATAGCATATTTTTGTCAGTATTCCTGTTTTCCTCAAATACTTGCTGTCTCTATTTTGGTCCCTACTGTCCTAGCACTCAGAACTGATGTACATTGGTTAATAGCCTGTTATGACTAAATATCCATACAATTAGTCAGTGGCTACTTGTATATGATATAAAGGATCTGAAAATTCATCCTGGTACACACTCTGTGCCAAGTTTCTATTTTCATTGAACACTTTCCAACCAGAACACTGCAGTAACATTAATCTTTCTCTCTCACAGTTATCTGACCTACTTTAAATTATTATAGTCCAAGAGAATCTTACATATGATCTGAGTCTGTTTCATTTTGGCCAACATAAATTTTCTGAGGTGAATTTTTAACCTTCTTTTAATGTGTGTAACTGTGTTTTTTTAGAGACCATTATTCATTCTAAAGGAACATGCTATAAACTGGCCAGCTCTAGGTGATCTCGTCTACCTTTCAGGTACTTTATATCTATAAGGTTATTATGACAGTTTTTCCAACAAAGGGCTTTGAAGGATCTTGAGTAAAAATAAATAGCTCTTTTATTTGCATAAATGGTAAATGAACATAACTTATCTCTGACTTTTAAATGATCAAGAAATACATCAAAAGATGCTTAACATCATGTATCATTAGTAAAATAAATCAAAATCAGGATATATTGCAAATATCTAACTAGACTAAAACTCCTAAACACCTATTGAAATTAAAATTTGGTAAATCTACACTCTCATACTGATAGTAGCAATATGTCTTGATAAATTATTTTTGATGTGGGCATATACCTAACCAAAAGGAATATATATGAAGTCTGATGAACATAAAAAACATTTAATAGCATATAACTAAAAAAACAAAACCATAACTAGCAACAAAAACAATGCACAGCTAAAATAGGATGTGAATGGAGGAATTGTGATAATGGACATAATACTGTACATAATATGATACATTATCTGAGTATATATAAATATGTATAAGTATATATTTATATTTATTTATCTATGAGTATATATTTTACATATGTATAACAAAGGTAAGAGAACATACAATGCTTTAACCAAAGAAGATGGGCCAATATTAAAGTAGCAGCAGGGTGCTCGTGGCTCACATCTGTAATCCTAGCTACTCACGAGGCTAAGATTGGAAGATCATGGTTCAAAGCCAGCCCAGGAAGGAAAGTCCACGAGACTTTTTTTTGTCTTTTCTTTTTTGGTACTGGGGATCAAACCCAGGACATTGCACTTGGTAGGCAAACATTTTGCCACTGAGCTACATCCCAGCTCTCCGTGAGACTTTCATCTCCAATAAACCACTCAGAAAACCAAAAGTGAAGCTGTGTCTCAAGTGGTAGAGCACTAGCCTTGAGCTGAAGAGACAGCACCCAGGCCCAGAGTTCAAGCCCCATGACCAATATATATAACATATATGCATATATATATATATATATATATATATATATATTAAAGTAGCATCAGTCAAAACTGGAACACATTAATTTATGATGCCAGTGATTCATGTCTGCAATAATAGCTACTAAGTAGGCTGTAATCTGAGGTTCAGGTTTGAAGCCAGTTCTGGCAGAAAAATCCATGACTCTATCTTCAATTAACCAAAATAAAGCCAAAGAAGGAATGGCTCAAGTGATAGAGTGCCAGCTTTGAGCAATAAAGCTAAGTGAGAATGAAAGGCACTGAGTTCAAACACCACGAGTCACACACATACACAAAGGTACACACTGTATTACTATTCTAATCTAAAGTTAAATACCATGAAAAATCAATAAATTGCTAATTTTATTTATTTTTGTTTTTATCTTGCCCCTTATGGGGCTTGAACTCAGGGCTTGGGCACTGTCACTGAGATATATTGGTCAAGGCTATTGCTCTACTACTTGAGCTACCGAGTCACTTTTGGCTTTTTAAAGGTTAATTGGAGATGAGTTTCATGAACTTTCTTGCCCAGGTTGGCTTCAAATTGAGATTCCCCAGATCTCAGCTTCCTGAGTAGTGAGGGTTACAGGCATTAGCCACTGGTGTCTGACTACTATTTCGATTTTTGGAAACCATATTAATGGAGGTCCTTGATCTACATAATAGATAGATGGAATATTCTCTTGTTAAAAATATGACTACTAACTCTGAAGCCATAGACTGCCACAGTAAAAATAATTCCCTAATTTTGTCCATACCATAAATTATAATTTATCTTCAGAGAATGATTCATATTACCTAAGCAGATGACAGTCACAAAGGAAAACAGAATGTCAACTCATCACTTTACATTAGCAAATACCACTGTTGCATGGCTCAAGCTTATGTCAATATGATTGACACATTTTCTCCATAAAAACAAACTCAAATGGAAAACAATATTATACTAATATGGAAAATAAACATTGACTAATGCCCTTTCAATTCACAATGCACAGAACATTTATTATGCTCAGTATAAAGGGAAAGTGTTTTATTTTTAAACTCAAGGGACATTTAGTTTCATTTTGTTACACTGGTTAAAGTTTGGTACTTAACCATTAAAATATTTATCAAGCTCAGACAGAAGTTCTCTTATGACCACAGATATAATTTTTAATACATAACATAGTTACCTGTAAGCATTTTCAGACCACTTATGGCTTATGTGACTCAAAAAAAGAAAAAGGACATGATTTCACAAGTAGTAAGATAAAGCTTAAGGACATTAAAAGTTAAACAAGTCCTGTTTGATTTGAGGTTATTTAAAAAAATGGAAAAAAGACTCAGGAAGACTGGCTTCAGTTCAGACGTATAAGTACTCACACAAGAGTTGTATTCATCTATTGAAAATCAGGTTGCTTTGTTTTGTTTCATTTTATGTTGCTAGGTATTGCTTTATGTGTTAGAAGCAAAGTTATCATCAAACATATGTTTGTCCTAAAGGGACTTACATTCTACAGAAAGGGCAAACCATAAGTACATATACAAGGAAATAAAAAAATTAGTTAATGATCTATTATAAATCAGGATTACAATTTAGCTAATAGTCTACTATATGCTTTGAAGCAAACATAAATCTGGCTTAGGCATCAAACTCACTGAGATGACAACTGGCTCTAATAAGGTCTTCAGTGGAAGTATCTCTGCAGAGATAGCATGTGCATACAAACCTGAATGATCAGGTGGCATGAAACAGCAGAAGACCCCAGGAGAAAGCAATCAGAAAAGACAGGAGAACATTTAGACTGTCAAGCAAGAACAAGTGTGCCATGGTCACAGAGCAGTGAGGCTATTCAATATGGCCAGAGTATGCAGTTTTCGCTCATATCTGCTGCTTTAGCTTCCTTGGACTCAAGCAAACATGGATGGAAAGTATTTAGGGAAAATACTTTTCTAAGTACTAAGCACAGACATATTTTTCCTCAGCATTATTTCCTAAACAATGCAGTATAAGATCTACTTAGCATTTGCATCGTAGTAGGTAGCGTAAGTAATGCAGAGGTAATTTAAAGTATAACTGGAGGATTCTCCCTGGCATATGCTAATACTATACTATTTTATACAATTTATGGGGAACTTGATCATCCATACATTTTGATATTATTGTCTTGAAATCAATGCACTATGACAGTGGGAATGAGATTGGGAGCAAAAGATATGGTGTCCCAGGAAGGGAGCAAATGGCTTACGGTACTCTTTCTGAACCATGATGAAATGTCTGGGACTTTATTGTAACTGCAATAAGGAAGTGTGTGTAGGACTTTAGACAAAACAAGAGAAGGCCAATACTTTTTATAGACTACTGAGATATTGTGTAGGAGCATACTTACATTTGAGAAAATTGTGAAATAACTTTTAAGCATCACTGTATTTGCATTCAAATGGGTACAACATGCTCTTAAATGTTTTATAGCAATGCTCAGATCAATGCTCTTTCCATTTTCCAGGCAGTTAATTTCTTGGAATTTTATGATGGATGTCTTTTATGATGGATTGTCTTTATGAGATAAAGACAGATTTATCTCACGATTGTTTGAAGAGAAATTTAATTATAAAGAAATAGCATATGATCTAACATTGTCAATATATGATTAGAAAATTCCTTAGGTTGCCTGAATAAATAAAGTTCTTGGGGTTTTACTTTCTCCATGGTCCACATATTTCAGGCTGATGAGCAAAGGGAACTTGGGAATCTTTTCTAGGTTTGATTGAAAATATCATACCTAAACTCAGACACTTGTTTACTTGTTTTCTTGTTTTATGTAGTTCCCTACAAATAAAAAGTCCTAGCAGGGTACCTGTGGTTTATGCTTGTAATCTTAGCTACTCAGGAGTCTGAGATCTGAGAATTTCAGTTTGAAGCCAGCCCAAGTAGGAAAGTCCATGAGACCTGTATCTCAGATTAATCAGCAAAAGGTGAGAAGTCGAACTGTAGTTCAGGTAGTAGAAACCTAGCCTTGAGTGAAAAAGCTAAGAGACAGTATCAAGGCCCTGAGTTCAAGTCTTAATACTGTCAGAAAAAAAGTCCTAGATGACCTGATTTCTGATGTACTCTCTGTTCAGTTGAAAATATGAATTGTTACTTGCCATTTTGTTATGCATGAAATCATAAGTTGCTTAGCTTCCCCCAGAAATATGTATTCTCTCTACATGGGCTACCTGCTAACGTTCACCCTCAGGTAAAATACAGAGTACCATGGAACAGGATAGGGATGAAACCAATTTCATTAACATCTGAAAGCTTTCCTCTGGTGGGACATCCAGGCCTCCTCTCCCAGAGAAACAGATGCTTTCCAAGAAAGTTATGAGTCAAAAGGCCCAACAAGAGTCTCTGTGGTGATAATTTCTAGTGCCATGAGCCCTGGATTAGGGAAGGTAAGTAATTGACAAGCTGCTCCCTGGGGAATTTTCTTCAGCCCTTCTCAGGAGAGGCAGATGGAAAATATTAACCAACTCACATCTGATCTCAGTTTGGTGTCATCCTTCCTTTCCTCTAAAGAGCAAAAAGACTGAACGTCAGCCTAGTTAAATCATTTCCCAGCCATCCTATCAGTGCCCCCAGAAGCAGCTGAAGATTAAATGATGAATCACTCCCCACAATGGCTTGGCCCTGAGAGACTCAACTACCTAAGTTATTTATTTTCCAAATCCAGTCAGGTTATGGCATTTAACCTTAGGCTGGAAGGCATGGAGACCTCATAAGAATGGTTTGGCGAGCTTTACAACGTCGGTGGGGGGGGGGGGGGAAGGAGAAGAATTGGGATTGGGGGGGAGGGGGGAGGCTGGGAAGGGACATGAAGGGTAAACAAAAGGAGGAGGCTGCAATGCTTGGTAAGAAATGTACGCATTATCCTGCCCATGTAATTGTAACCCCTCTGTACAGTATGTTCACAAAAAAAAAAAAAAAAAAAAGAATGGTTTGGAACAAGATTCCTTTGACTTTGATTTTATATAAAATCTCTGTCTCTTTGTCTCTGTCTCTGTGTCTCTGTATCTGTCTCGTTCATTCCCTCCCTCCCTCCCTCCCTCTCCCTCCCTCCCCCTCCCACCCTCCCTCCCTCCCTCCCTCCCTCTCCCTCCCTCTCCCTCCCTCCCTCCCTATCCCTCCCTCCCTCTCTCTCTCTCCCCCTCTCCCCCTCTCCCTCCCTCTCTCCCTTCCCCCCTCCCTACCTCCCTCCCTCCTCATTCATGCTGAACCATTTTGTCTCTTGAACCACACTGGCTTCTTACTGAGCTCAGCTCCTGAAAACTTTTGGTAGGAACAGAGTGAAGCCAAGATACGTGTTGCAGTTTCTCTCTCTGATTCACTGCAGGTAGGCAGTGGTTGTCTTGTTTTTTTGGTTTTTGTTTTTTTCCCACTGAATTTCCACAGCTCCCATTTGGCTCTTCTCTGTTCAAGCTTCAGGTCTTTCCAGCTCTCCTAACCTTGTCCAACCTCTGTGAAAAGATTCTATATTAAGTTCATCTTCTTGGAGAATGCCATCTCCCTACTGCCTTGCTAACTCCCCCTCTTACAGATGCTTTTGTTTTTTGTGCCACTACCATGGCTTGAACTCAGGGTCTTTTACTTGGTGGGCTGGGATCCTGCCTGCTCTACTATACTTGAACCATGCCTCTAACCTGACAGTTTACTGATCATTTTGGAACTAGATTCTTTCAGAGTTTTCAGCCCAAGTGGAAAAACTCCATTTTCTAGACCTATCTTGTTTCCTAGCTATCCTGAATAGCTGGAATTATAGGTTTAGAATATGATATTTTTAAACATCATAAAATGATTAAATTTCTATGTCATATGTTATTATCACTTTTATCCTACTATAGAAGATCAAGAGGACAAAAAAGTCATCTAATGTATTTTATTAGAATCAATGCATTTTGTAAAAGAAATGTTATTATCTTCCAAAGTAGTCACTTGAGTGAGAATTGGACTTAGCACATATCAGCCAAAAAACTAAGGTTAAACTTTAAAATAGAGAGAAACGTGAAGCTTTATTGCAAGGCTTCTGCACACCAGAGAATTTACTCCTTAATCATCATAACAATCATATAAATTTGTTATAAGAATCACAGTGTTCATCCACATTCCCACCTCACCCGCAATCTTACTATCTCAGCCTTGCTGAGAACCTCATCCATTCAAAGGTTCTGTGCTATTTTAAAAGATTTGAGAAGCCAAAAAAAAAAAAAAAAAAAAGAAGAAGAACCAAAAGGAATTTACACAAGGGTAAATCTATACAAGTCTAATTTTTGCCACCTTAGATGAATCCTCTCTGGGTCTTCACACCCCCAACCATCTCCTATAAATGTAGGCATTAGCTTCTTCTAAGGCTTCCTGGACCTTCTCACATGCATAAGACTCTCCACGATTTGGTGAGGCAAATGCCTCACAGGCTAAAATATTCCTTCTTAACAAGGAAACATTGTCTTTTTAAACTGTAATTGCTAGTTCTTCTATGTTGGTGCAAATTCATATGCTTCCATTTCAGAAGAAAAATTTTGAGCCCACCATCACCATTCAAGAAAGCTACAAAGTTCAGAACACAAATTCACCGCTACCATATTAACCAAAGTACAGAAGTGGACACAAATGTCTTGCCAAATTTACTCCTTGCCATTAACAAATGGTTGGTCCAGCTGAAGGACTCAGCTCCCCCCATGATACATTAGTGAGAAAGCCACTGACCCATATCTCTCCTCCTTTGCTGTGTGTTTATGGGACATTGAGAATCTCCTGTGGCTCAGGTTCCCACAGCTCTTCTCTCCCTGCCTCTTTGGCTTTCCCTTGTCTGATTCCCTGCTTATTCTGATAATTGAAATCAGCTTACAAAGACCCCACTCACAACAAGGGACGTTACTTGAGCCTCTCCCTCAGCTCCATCACGTCATTTATCCATCTTCAGCTTCCTCTACTATTCCCACAGCACCGATCCTGGGTTTGGGTCAATGTGGGGGAACCCCTGTTACCATCAGCCTTTCTTTAGCTTAACTGGAAATGGATATATCGATTGCAGAAAGGCATCCATTCAGCATCCCCAGAGAAGGCTTGCCACGAAATGCTTAGTCTTTTCCACTTCCCACTTAAGGAATCTTTTCCCCTTCTCTTGGGATTGGCTTTCAATCTGTGTGTTCTCCATCACTTAAGCTCCCCACTTCTATTCTCTTTTCTTCCTTTGACATCATTCTCTTTCTTCATTCCTTATTTTCCCTTATTTTTCTCCCTTCTTCCTCTATTTCAATCTTTACAATTGCTTTTTGCCAGAAAACATGATAAAGTTTATAGGCCAACCCTGTGTCCTGGTAGCATGAAGCTGAAAATGCATATATAATATACATGAAGAGAATGTGCTTACTAAAAAAGGGCCAGGCAGAGGGCATGCTGAGTGAAATGCACAAGTGATAATGCTATAAATTTGATTATTTATATTAAAGGCTTCACACATGATACAATGAATTTCATTATAGATTGCACCTGAACAGGAAGCTTTTTACATACCTTCACTACATAGTTTTGTTATGAATTAGCCATACACATACTAAAATGGAAATTCTCCATATGCTTGTCCACATTGGTATGGCCGGCAGGATAACAAATGTGTGGCATGGCCTCCATCATCTATTCCCAGTGTCCATAATAGCACTTCCTATTAGCTTTCCAGAAGTGGCATTAGTGTTTCTCAAACTGATTTGTCCAAGATGTTTTTCTCATTTGGTACAGTTCATGCATAGGAAGTTTACTTCCTATTCCTGCAAAAAAAGTATGAACACCACTACTGACAAACTAATCTGGGTGAAAAGACAGTACATATACAGAATAGAATATTGTTCTGCCACCAAACTGAAGTCTTATAATCTACCCCAGTACAGATCAGCCTAGAGAATCATATGTTGTGTGAAACCAGGCAGGCACAGAAAGACAAATGGGACATGCTTTCATTTATATGTGGAAGCTAAACAGGTTGATTTTATCGCACTGAAAATAGAATGATGGTTACAAGAAGCTATGAAGGTGAGGGAGGGTGGAAACATTGTGAATGGGCATGGGTGGATAAAAGGAATAACTTGTGATGTTCTAAACATGGTACTACATCTCTGAGTGACAACTAATTTCGTATTTCAAAATATCTAGAAGAAAGGATTGTGAATGTTCCCAGCACCAAGAAATGGTAACTGTTTGGCCTAGGCATCAGGGTTTACCCCTGTTACCCCTGATACTTGAGAAGTACAAATAAGAGGATCAAGGTATGACACCAGCCAGAACAAAAAGTTTATAGGACCTTATCTCAAAAACTAGCTTGACACGGCAACACAAACCTGTAACACTATTTTTTGTGATATATAGAGGAGACTACCAGTCTGAAGCTACCCCCAGGGAAAAGTATGAAACACTGTGTGAATAAGAAACTAAAGCAAAAAGGGTTGGGACCATGACTCGAGCAGCAGAGCACTCGCCTAAGCATGGGCCTTGAAAAATTAACTCCAGTATCATTAAAGATAAATGTTTGAGGTGATAAATAGGTCTGTATTATAATATTATAATTACCATGAATATGTAAATATGTCAATCAAAATTTAAAAAATATATTAAACCAGGATGTATAAGTATCAAATATTTACTACAGTTATGACACTACTACTTATCACATTACTAGAGTAATATTACTACAGTTTTCACAATAACCCATACATACTCCATATGACCTAATGAGTTATTTTCTAACCCTTAATAAATTATCAAAATGTACAACAGGATAATACTTTATATTAGTAATCAGATATACATGTGTTTTTTTTATTTTTAGGAAGTTGACTATTGTATAATTTGAAGACAGGCTTATCAACATGTAATATTTTCCATACTTTCACAATAACCAAGTAGGAAGTCATACAAATTATCTCAACAAGTCTTTTCTTAATTTTAACCAGTATTACAATGCTCCCAAGGGAATCACATTTAACTATGTCACTTTAAAAACATTTTGACCAGGATTTTTTCCAACATAGTTTTTCAAGCACTATTTCTAATTGGATGGAGGTAAAGAGAGAATGGATATAGTACCAGCAAAAACAGCTGTGATGATTAGTGGAAACCTCTAATGCAAGGAGTGACAAAGAAAAAAATGTCCTCGCAGAAGAAACGTTTTCTTTTAAGTTCAGTTGATTTACATTTAAGCTATCTTCTGTATGATACTTAAAAAGCATATCAATCTATATTTGTAAAAATAAAACTACAAAGGCTTAAGATTAGTGTGTGTGTGTGTGTGTGTGTGTGTGTGTGTGTGTGTGTGCGTGTGTGTGTATGTTCTATCTAATCCCACATTTCTTACATTTACCTTGACATTTACCTGGACTTTCTAATGGTATTTATACCTAACAATTTATTCTTAACACGTATCTTACCATGTTATTCTCAGAAGAAGCTCTTAGTAAATATTGGCCAAGGATAAGGAATAATGATATGTCAAGGAAGGTAATATTGGCTTTGACTTTTAGCAAATCTTCTTCATTTTTATATATAAAAAGTAAGACATCATTAGCATTCACTAGCTGAACTCTAATATGTCTCATGAAAATTCCTAGGAATGATTTCAGCACTCTGGGAGAAATTTGAATGGTTTTTAAAGGTGTTGTGAGACACGACTTTCTAATGTGGCTTTGCTACATTTCACTTACCAGAGACTCCAATCTAACAACCTTAAAGTTATATCACAGAGTCCCTGGAGAGTCAAAAGTCACTACGGTTGTGCTCTGATTTGACAAAAATATATTGTCTCTTATTATTAGATTACGTGTTTCTTAGAAAGTGAACAAGATAAATATATCTCTTGCTACCTAATACTTACAGCTTAGTGGGGAATACAGGCAAATAAATGGACAACTACACTATGTCTTTGTATTTTCTAAATAATGATTCACAATTATGCCAGGATAATTTACCTTTAAGTGCCTTCACAACTCTACATCTGGATTTAGAAGGCCAATCCCTGGCAAACTAAGTGACAGCTCATTTCCCAAAGGAAATGCATCTCAAAAAGGGATGAGAAGTTAAGGAGGAGGAGAGGCTTGTATGGTGTTTCTGTCATGGTAGACTGAGGGTCAATACTGGTGTGGAGTTACACTTTGAGAGAACAGAATGCATGATAGGAATATAAGCAATTAGTTCTTACAAGAGCACCATCGCACAAACATGGAAGGCTTCAGTGGTTGAGAGATATAAAATCAGGGAGGTAAACTCTAGTATATGCAAGACCACGGAGAGCCTGTTAAAGAATAATCTAGCATCAGTGAGAAATTGTCAAAATTGACATGCACACTGACAGCATCACATAGGTCAAAATGATGCACGTCAGTAATCACATGCATGCTGAAATTGACATGTCACAAATGTTACACATGACAGAATTGACATGTATGTCACACATGATGCACATGTAACTGACATACTTGTCTTGCTCTGTATATATGACACACACAACACCTGGCACGTACATACAACACACACATATGGCACTCATGCCACACATATAACACACATGGTTTATAAGTCCTTTGTAACATGTACATAACAAAATTCAGGTCTTCCAAAGCACAAGTGTCAGAGACAGTCCCCTCCTCCTCCCCCCACTTCCAATACTCTAAGAGAAGTTCTATCAATTACTAACCTTTATCTCTACAACAGAATCAATGTATGTTTAATGGAATGGCAAAGACAAATTCAAATTTTTGTTTTCTTCTTTCCCACTGGATGTTTTACTCATTGTCATATATTGTCTTCACAGCTAAAGCAAAGTGCCTTTTTCCTCATGTTCCTCATAATTCCTTATACTTGGTGCTTTGAAAACACTGATCTTTTTGCTTTGACTTTCTTTCACCTTCCCCATTCCTGATTGATTATCCCATTATTAACTCAAATCAGATATCGCCATTTCTGTAACAGGATCCCTTCTGGGCACTCTAAAGAACCTGGGCCTATTTACAGCACAGAATTGACCACACTGTTTTATAGTTTTCTGCTTACTTAATAAGAATATTCCTCCTAATGATGAGCACAGTTAGGGCAGAACTAGTCTATTTAATGTTGTAATCCCACTACCCAGTAGACTGGTTATTCAGTGATGTTTAATAAACATCTGGTAAAACAAAACAAACGATTAAATAATCAAAGGCACTGAACTCTGTCCAACTTTCACCAAGATACAGCTGTGACCAAATCTAGTTATACTCATTTAGTTACTTATTACCATACAGCAAAAGGTACTAGAGACAGTGTATCGTCAACGGCCTGATCAAATTAAAGCCAGTCCCTGGAGGGTCCATCCAGAGCACACAGAAATCTCCAGACACATATCTTGTTCAAGCCCTTCAAGGCCATCGACAAATATATTCTCTTCAATACACACAAACTTCACTTCAAATAAAAGCTTAGTTGGATGGCATCAAGTCTTGCATATATTCAGTTTACTCCTTATAAACCTCAATTTCTTCCTTTTGTCCACACATGTGGGAAAAGACAGCTGATGCCCGTGTTCAAGGCAGTTTTCACAAAGGTCAACTAGCATTCAAATGTGTGCTGGTAAAATTCATTCCTTCTCTTTCAAAAATTTAATGAGAAAGGACAGCTTTGTGAAATGGAGGAGCAAGAACAATATTGCTTAAATAAATTGGAATTTGCACTTTGATTACCCTGCAGTTTCTGCCATACTTTACTGGAAATGTTCCTTGCGGTGCAGGTTTTCTCCAGAGTGACATCATCATATGAAGCCATCCTCACTATAATTATTTCCATCCATATTTGCAAAGGACATAGCTAAAACATTCAGTAAGGAATATTTGAGGCATTTACAACAATTTAAAACTGTAGAGTCACCAAAAAGCTCTGTTAAAAGGCAAATGATATATATCTTTATGCATGCTTCTGACCCCAAAGGAGGTATCTTACATTCACATTAGGAAATAAAAATGTCCCTTGCAAACAATGAGATTCTGTTAACAGCAAATACTCCACACCATTGAGCCACAGAAAGCACTGTGTTCCAGTTGCTTTCCTTGAAACAATACTTTTTTAAAGATGACACATAAAGGGCAGAGGCATATTTTAGTCCATGTCACCAAGTTTAAATATGTTTTGAACTTAGACTCTGTCAATGCTAATTCCATGCACTGATATTTTAAACTTCTTTTTTTTCTTGCCTGGTTTCCTTTTTGGAAAAGCTGGTTGTTCTTTCTAGAATTCAGAGTTGTTCTGTTGTTGTTGTTTTTACTAATTTGAATGAAAGTAAAAACATCATACCAAAGTATTTATTATATAAGTATTATAATATATAATATATAAGTATTTATTATATAGCTCACTGAAAAGATATTTTTTATATCTAAGTAAAATTAAAAATGTCACGCTGAATACTGGCTTTCCTGAGAACTTGTGACTTTCTGGGGCTGATTTACCCAGGGGGCAGACAGTAGCCCCCCAGCTGCTGAGCTGAAGGGTAGCTTTTTGTCTCTTGGGAAATAAAAGCCTCTACCATCTGCTCACTGAGGCTCTGATTTTATTTAAATGTCCATACACCATGGACATCAGTGTTACCTTTCTCCACCACTCTTGTGGCTCTGAATTAGTCTCAACATTTCAATGTTGGGGTCTCCTAACATTATATTTTCATATCCCCAAACTCCCAGGGGCGCATCTCTTAAGCACAAGTTTAATGATAACTATTTGGAGGTGCCCAATGTCGTCTTCTTATTTTTATTCTTGGGTCCATGGTTTTTCTCTCTATATGTAGCACTTGCTTTAGCAGTACATATACTAAAATTGGAATGATACAGAGAACATTAGCATAGCCCCTGCACAAGAAGCTAATGTATATCCTACAAAATTAAGAAGAATGAGGAAAGATCCATGATGGGGATGGATAGGCGAGAACGGTTGAAAGGGCTGACATTGGTCAAGATATACTGTATTCATAAACTGCTTGGTTAAATGGCGACTCCTTTGTACAACTACTTAAGATAATTTTTTAAATTAAAACTTCAAATGTGAAATAGGGTCAATATTACATGCCAATATAATCATCATGGATATGTGATACCCATCCCAACTAATGAGCAAACCCCACCGACCTCCCCCAGATAGATGTGGGAATGCAAAACCTACCATCACAGCCATCACGGTCTGGATGTGAGATACTACTGGAGCTACGTTTACGCAGATTTTTATGTGCTTTCATTGTCACATAGCACACAAGACATTACTCAAGTTGACCCTTTATGATAATGCTGTCTGGAGCTGTCAGAAACACGCAGGTTCACTGTTCTCACATTTCCTGTTTCCTTGACTGAAATTTGCAATGCTGAATGGCAGTAAGTGGTTCCAATTCTCTAACTTGGGAACTTCTTCCTAAGGGTGACTTGCTCAAGTGACTTAAGAAAAGCAAAGTCGCATAGCTCTCACAGTGGATGATTTCACTGGCATTAAACACATGAGAATCTCATTTAGAGTTTCCTACCAGAAACCAGAAATTAGGATAGTTAAGTTAAAAACATGTTTTATAACATTGCAATAGTAAAAGTCCCATGGCTCTGTTTGAATAGAAAGGATTTCAAGTAAGTCACCTGCACTTTTAACCTTCAGGAATCTTATGCTCCTCTTACATCTATTTGAATAAACTTAACACCTCTTTAGTTATACATTGAAATAATAACTAAACATTTATATTGAAATAATAACTAAACAATGGAAATTATTAGATTTAATTTTTAAAGAATATTAGAGCAGCATATTATCTATCCTTAGAGTTCACAAAATAGTGAACTTCACCAATAATACAAAAATACAAGTGTTAAATTGTTTAAAAAAAATGTCTAGAGCCAGGCACTAGTGGCTCATACTTGTAATCTCAGTTACACAAGACTGAGATTTGAGGAAAATAGTTTGAAGCCAGGCCAAGCAAGAAAGTCCATGAGATTGTTATCTTTGGTAACAAGCAAAAAAGCTCAAAGTGGTGCTGTGGCACACGGAGAAGAGTGTTCAAGTGAAAAAGCCATGGGACAGAACCTAAGCCTTGAATTCAAACCCAGTACAAATGCATGCACACACACACACACACACACACACACACACACACACACACACACACACACACACACACACACACACACACACACACACACACACACACACACACATATCTGTTGAGTTATAAATGCTAAAACAGAGCTTTCAGAAACCCATCAGATGGGGCTGGGAAGGTGGCTCAGTGGTAGAGCACTTGCCTTGCATGCCTGAGATGCCTGAGGCCCTGGGTTCGATTCTTCAGCACCACATAAGCAAAAAGAGAAAAGCCGGAAGTGGCTTGTGGCTGAAGTGGTAGAGCGCTAGCCTTGAACTGAAGAGCTGAGGGACAGCACCCAGGCCCAGAGTTCAGGCCCCACGACCAGACCCCCCCCCAAAAAAAGAAGAAACCCATAGGAATTTACAATATAAATTAATAATTTGCAACCACAGAAAATAGGTATATCATTTTAGGGATATCATATATCAATATATATCATTTTAGGGAGTTTCCCCACTGACCTACTTCCTCCATTTGGGCCTTAGCTCCTACTTTCTGGCACCTTCCAAAATAGTGCTACCAGCTGGGGATCAAGCCTTCAACAAATATCCGATGAGGATAGCAAATATGCAAACCACAACATGTATGAATATACATCATCTTGTATGTGTTATTATTCAATTTCTTGTTCTCTAGTATCAGTGTCTGAGGCAGAGCAGAATTGCTCACCGGGAATGGTCTCCACAGATTGAAGCCATTTTGAGATTATAATCAATTCTTAACTAGAAAACTCCCAATCCTGTTGCTTGGTAGCAGAAAAAATAATCTTCATGTCTGACTTTTATTCTTTTATCTTTAGTTCAATATTTGCCCAAGATCACAAATATTAATCAACTGAAAAAATAACAGAAAACAGAATTCACAAGGTTGATAATGCACTTTGCATATAAGGAAAAAACCCAAAGGTTTATTTATGATTATGCTATAAGACAAATTAGAAAATTTATTGCTTATCCTTGCTGTGCATATTTACATTAAAATGCAATTTCATTCCATTCCAGCCATATCTAAAGTTCAGATTAAGATTATGCTAGCACACTGAAGAACAGATCAAGAAAGCTAAATATTTTTATTTTTAATACAAGAGCTCATAAGCTATATGGATATCCAAATGGAAGTATAAATGACTCATAAACATTAATGATTCTAGTTAATCTCAGTCTTAAACTCTGAAATTTATGAAGTTACTAATTGAGATGATAACAAAATATTTTATTATAGTGCATCCATTAATTCACCACGGCACTAATGTTGTTTTTCCTAAAATAGCATACCTATGTTTTTTAATAAAGCCAGATTAAAAGGAGTCTTTTCCCAAGTGTCAATAACTTTTTTGAGATAGTACAGTAACTCCTGAAATGAGACTGTATATAAAATCAAACTACTTTCTACTTCAGGTATTACCAAGCTGGTAACAACTAAGACAACAATGAGAAAAGGCCACAGATATCTGCCTCTATGCAACAGTTTTCTTGTATCTACAAGATGAGATAGTTCACTATTAATTTCCCTAGTAAAATCCAGTTGCTGACTTTGAAATATCATAAGCAACAGCAGTTCTATTTAATCATTTATTTACTAAGGCATCAGGTATTTGTTCTGTGCCTATCTAGCCCATATGTGAAGTATTAGGCATTTATTTCTATCTGTAGCCATCTCAGTGTAGCTAACATCTCAAAGGCAGTTACCAACAGCGAGAAAGACTAGAAGATTCATCTAATATTTGATGCATTTATTTCATCAGCCTTCAAGAGCACAGTGGGGAACCAGGGTCTTTGGTGACTGACTGCATGTATAATGAGCAAGGCAGCAAGGTTAAAAAGACAGCCACATAGCTACAATGAATTCAGCAAACTACATTTCACTAACACATTTACTGTTTCTTGAAAAAAAAAAAAACAAGGAAGAAAGAAGGAATTCTGAGCTACCTTGAATCTACCAGGCTCCTTCTAATTACTAACAATGACAAGTCTGCCCCTCAGTTGCTGCTGGATGCCCCAGGCATCTTTACAGCAAAACCAACAAATGATGGGAAGAGTATGATTTAAACTCAAAAACCAAAGCACAGTTGGAGATATTTTTTACAAGGTTACTTGAAAGTTTTATGTCCAAGGTTTGTAAGATCACAGAAGATGCAGAAGGACAATGCAAGGTCAAATCTACATCTCATATTCAAAGAATACACTGGCTCCTTAATCTGTGTGATATAGCTAACAATTTAGAGAATACAGGATGAATAGTAGGAGCCTCTGCACAAAGACCAAGCTAGTGACCTCCAGCACCCTGCTATGAGTAATGGCCATTATTAGTAGTTGGTAGCAGTAGCAGCAGCAGCAGCAATATGCCACAGTCTTTCCTCCAGAGCCAGAAAGTGAACCGTGTAGACAGAACAGTCTGCATGAAATACACTGCACTAATTTTTTTCATTTAATTTTCAGAGGCATCTATTTATTTTAACAGCTTAATCACTCTTCCTAGGGCAACCTGAGGCTTTATGCCTTGCCATCAACCATCTGTGGTGTGGTACATTTCCCCCACCCTTTCAAAATTTGTAAATATTTTTAAGATCTATAAAATCAGAAAAAGAAGAGTATGTAGCTTTTGGAAGAAGGTTCCCTTGGAATGGGAGATGCTATACATGCAGCAAGTTATGACTTCTGTATAAAAGTTGAGGGATCATTTGCAACTTATAAATTAAACCTGTTCATTATTCTTTGTATTCCTCGTTGAAAGATTCACTTCAAAAAGTTCATGGGGTGACCACCTTCGGAGGTCCAAGGTTTGTTCTACTGAATGTATAAAAGTTTGTTTCTTGGGGGCTGATGTAAGGTGAAACTTCCCTAAGGAAGGTGTAAGAAGGCTGAATGGACTCTGGTTTCTGTTTGGGTGTTCTACACTGAGCACTTGGGTATAAAATATCATTTGTATCATTCTCTATTCCATGTTAAAAATAGCAGGGAATAACTGCACTGAATTACATCTTCCCAACACTCAAACGTCAACATGACTTGCAAGAGCGTGTTCAGTTCACTAACTTGACTGTCATAATGAATACAAAAGGGTGAATTCTCATCTATCTCATTAATCATTGTGGCCCAAACAGCTCAGACATATATTCATTTCTTTTCCTGGGAACCCTATATGTTTTTCCTCACCTGGCTCTCACATTCAGACCTAAAGAAAATGATAGCATGTAAGTGGTTGTTAGGAATGAAATGCCAACCAAGTGGAAATAAGGAAAGTATAGATTTTTCTCTGTATTATGAAAGGAAGCTTTTGACTTACCATAATTACTTCACCTCTTTGCAAACTTTGTATGAGTGTCCAAAACAGTTTTATACCATTTATCTAAAATATTGGCATTGTAGACTATATTTTACTAAAACAATAACACTTAACCTTGAAGACTGGCTAGAATACAGGACACTAGGAGCATATTTGATTTCTATTATACCAAGTTCAAATTATTGCCATAAAGTAGCAACTTGGATTCTGAACAAGAAGAAAAATGAAAAAGCTTTCAAAAGTCTAAAATGAACCAAAACTAATGACATTTAATCCAGAAATAACACTATATAATCCAAGTAAAGTCTCAACCTTGACAGAACATAAAAGTTTCTATTTAAGATTAATCCCAAATAGCACATACATGCTCCACTACGAACTGCTCAGTTTGCATTGAGTGACATCAGCTAATAAGCACACATATCACTCTACAAAACTCCAGTTGTAGGAGATGCAAAAGCAATGTGCTTCATGAGAACTCTACCAAGCTTCCCTGGCATCCATTCCTTCCATGACTTGTAACTCACATGAAGCATATGTGTCCATGCTCTCAAAATGCTTGGGCAGTCACCTCTACCTACACTGTGCCTTCATTAAGTCAGGTCAGCTAACAATCATAGGTGATCCTTTGTCACCTACTCATACAGACATTGTAGAAGATATGGAGGAGAAAATTTAATGGATCTGATGATTCGTGTTGTATTTTTTATTTGAGGAAGAATAAAAACAAGCAAAACTACATACAATAAAGGTAAAATTGTGTCTATACTACAGTTCAAAAGAAGTCACTTGGAGACACACACACATACATACACGCACACATATGCTAAACTGACAAATACCATTTTTCTTTTCAACCATTATAAAATTTATAAGTCGTCACAGTGACACATGCTTGTATTTCCAGCAGACAAGAGGTAAAAGCAAAGAATGGCTTGTCTAGGCAATACAGCAAGAAATATTAATTCTGTCTCTCTGTCTCTGTTTCTGTCTTTTGCTTTTTCCCCCACCTCCTACTTCTACCTCTCACATTTTTTCTCTCCCAAAAAAATTTCTGTATTTCTGCTGAGATGTATAACTACTAATGTAAATAATAACATTCTTGAGGTTTGAGTTATTTATACTTAAACAATTACATTGATTTGATATCTTTTCTTTCTTTCTTTCTTTCTTTTTTTTGTTGATTGCGGAGCTTGAACTCACGGTCTGGGCTCTGTCCCTGAACTTCTTTGTGCTCAAGGTTAGGGCTCTACCACTTGAGCCACAGTGCCCCTTCCCATTTTTGAGTGGTAACAGGAGTTCAGAGTCTCATTGGGGACTTTTCTGCCTGGGCTGGCTTCAATCTATGATCCTCAGATCTCAGCCTCCTGAGAGTTGGCATTATAGGTGTGAGCCACTGGCACCCAGCTCAAGATCTTTTCTACTCTATTCATTTACATTCTGATCTCATTACTTGAAAGTTAGGAAAAGTAAGAACCAAGGCATTCACACAAACTTGGTACCATCCAAAAAGCACTGTTGAAATGGTTCAACCCCATCTGATGCACCACAGCTTTCTTTATGCAACTTTGGTTTTCCAAATAGTATTATAACATTCGAACATTAAATGTAATTTTTATATTTTTATTTTTATTCTTAAGTGTCTTTCTCTAGTTACTAAAATGGAAGCACCCCAAACCACAATCCATCTATCTTTGACCCCCAAATAGCTAGGACTAAGTTGAATATGATTGTACATACCTGTAATCCCAGCTATTAGGACACAGAGATAGATGGAATATGTTTTTAAGACATCATGGGGAAAAGTTATTGAAACCATATCTCAAAAGTAAGCTGGGCCTGGCAGTTTATGCTTATAAAATCTCCATTAGATGATGAGGAAAGAGTATCATGGTCTGAAGCAAGCCCAGGTGAAATGCAAGTGACTCTATCTGAAAATAAAAACTTAAGCAGGACTGGAGTGAGACTGGTAGAGCTCAAGGCCCTGAGTTCAATCCCCAGTATTTAAAAAGGAAGAGGAGGAGGAAGAGATGGAGGGGAAAGAGGAGGAAAAAGGAGGAGGAGGAAGATGGAGGAGAAGAAGGACGAGGGAGGAGGAAGAGGAAGAAGGAGGAGGAAGAAGAAGACAGAGGAGGAAGGAGGAAGAAAGGGGAGAAAGAGGAGGAGAAGAAGCATGAGACATGGTGTTACACCTGTAATCTCTGTAGACAGAAAACACAGGTACAAAAATCAAGTTCCCAGGAAAGTCCCAGGCAAAAACATAAGACCGCTCTGAAAAATAACTAAAACAAAAACTGCTTGAGTCATAGTTCAAGGGATATAGGACTTGCCTAACAAGTATGTGACATGTGCTCAGTGCACTCTCAAAGCACGATATTCTTATTGTTATCATGTGTAGGGACAGTTACTGGTGGTATCTCTGGGATATTTTTCTTAGCCTTGAAAAGATCAGGAATAATTGGTAAAGGCAAGAGAGCTATGAATATGTGGTAATACAGAATAAAAGCCCTCTAGCAGATGATGTTTAATTTGTACATAATTAAAAATAACTTCACTTAGAAATTCTTGGTGCTACTTTGTGGTCGTTCTGAAATGATCTCCATTACTGACTATCCTTGTCTTTCCCATGGGATGTAAGCTTCATGGCAGTGGAGAATGTGCCTGTTTCACTGCTGTCCTCAGTACTTTCAACCAAGAATGCAACTGCAAGGAAGGCAACACCTCCTTCCTCCTAGCAAGAATCACGTTGCCTCTGATTCTTGCCCTGTCAAACCCCAAACTGCAAAAGTACTTTTATTATTGTGCTACAAATTATTCCACATATTTTAATTTTTGATAGAAATAAGATTCTCATATGAATGGCTTTTTTCTATTTTGTTATGTTAAAAATCATTTTGATGTGTCATCAAAGTATTCACTGAGTAACATCAGTGCTATGCCTGCATCTAAGTGTAGGAATAAGGATAGCAAAGGGAGGAGAAAAGACTAGAAGGGAATGGCAATGTTTCACAGACTGGAATGCAGACATACAGACATTGCTATGAAGAGGAGAAGTAATGATTAATGAAGTTGATATCCTGGAAGAATCACAAGTGAAAGGAAGAAAATCAGGTCTTGATGACCAGTGAAGAGCAAGTGAGAAAAGAGCTGAGCTGAACATATTTTTTAATAAAGTGTTAAGTAGATCACCAAGAGAGGTACATAATGACTGTGATGAAGAGTTGGCCAAGGTGTGAATAAAAAAAGAGAAAGAGAAAGCAGAATGGAGTGACACTTGGTAAATCACAGGAGGACATGTCACCTGAGAGAGCTTCTGGTAAGAATGGTCAAACCCTTGTAACACTCCAGTGCATTTTAGTAATGGAGTTGGGCAGCTCATTAAAATTATGTGTGAAAAGATAGGCTCATTGGAAAAGAAGTCAGCCAGGGAGCCAAGAAATAACTACAGCAATACAATTACTTCTTCTGAAGTTGGAAAAAAAGGCAGGAATACAAAGTAGTTGAGGAGATGCATTTTAGAAATGCCCATTGGAAAACAGTGAGTGGATCCTTGGGAAATAACAAGAGCAATAAAACTGGCCATGGAGGAGATGAGTCATGCCAATAAAGAGGAATATTTAAAATTGGATATGTCTAGATAAAATAACTCAGCTAACAGTGAGGGAATTTAAAGGAGCTATTGAAGAGCAATATGAGGAAATAGAAGAATGAGATTTCAGTCCTCTCAACATAAAAACAGACACACACTCTCTCTCTCTCTCCCTCTCCCTCTCCCTCTCTGTCTCTCTCTGTCTCTCTGTCTCTCTCTCTGTCTCTCTGTCTCTGTCTCTGTCTCTGTCTCTGTCTCTGTCTCTGTCGCTCTCTCTCTCTCTCTCTGCAGATATATAGATACAGATAGATTTAGATATATCCCAGCAAGTTGCTTTCATCTGGTAAAGGCCTCTAGTGTTTTTCTAAGTAAAGGTAATATGTCAGGCTACAATTATTTCCAATTGTATGATTTCTGGTTTACATTGAAAAGAAGCACACTAACAGCAATAATGTATATTATTGTGCTGGGTAGTATGTTTGACCTTTTCACTTAGATGAGCTCCTTTGCTTCCCAAAACAAACCTGTCACCTCAAAGACATTATCATAACTTAGTTGAGGGAACCTGAGATCTGTATATAGTTCTGTAACAGTGGAGCCATCAAGCTACTTTCCACATAGAAAGAAATTGATAAAGAATTATTTCATTTGTAAAAAAATAGTCCAGAAGATGTTATCTTTCACATACTTATTTATACTCAAATTCAGATTAGAACCCAAAATAATCAGATTCACCCTCCTTGAGTTTTAGCCTTGCTAGGTTTTGATATTTTAGTGAGACTAGCACATAATACAGCTTTTGTTGTAGTTTTTGTTGTTTGCTGTTCCAGCCCTGGGGCTTGAAATCAGGACCTGGGCACTCTCTCTGAACTTTTTGGGCTCAAGGCTGGTACTCTACCACTTGAGCCATAACTCTCCTTCTGGCTTTTTTTGGTGGTTAACTGGAGATAAAAGTCTCATGGACTTTCTTGCCTGGGCTGGCTTACAACTATTATCCTTACATCTCAGACTATTAAGTAGCTAGGATTACATACAATGATGCCCAGTTTGCAACCGTTTTAAATAAATGGAACCCACACTCATTTTGAAAACTTCCATTTTTTTACTGTGTTTTGCTAGAGTTATATTTCATTGACAGTTGTCAAGCCAGGGTAAGAATGGAGGAGCAATAGGACTTAGTTATGCATTAATGTATTTCTTAATTAACAACTAATTATTGGGTGTTTAATATGAACGAGGCACTTAGTTGAGTTTTTAGAATAAGCAAAATAATCATACTTCCTGTCTATATACAATATAAGGTCTACTGGTTGATAAAAACCAATAAAAAGATAATTTTAAGACAGTGGAAAAGAAAATGTTAAGGGGAAACTTATTAGAGCAATATCTAATTCTGAGAAAATCATTTGGAAAAAGTTTCTTTAGGAGAAAGAAGGAAACAGCTGGGTGAAAAGAAATGGCTTGTCTCAAAATGACTGAAGCTAAAGTGAAATGATTATTCACAGATGATCCAGATGCCTGGTTACTTACTCTCCCCCAGGGTAGTGAAGCGAATGAAATTTGTTTTTATTGGTCTCTATTCCAAAATCTAGATAATTCTATGGCTAGCACTCTCATTGGTCAACAATGTGCCCAACACTGCTTCTAGCCATTGAGGAATTTTTGCTGTGACTTCTGGCATTCTCAAGACCATTTCAGTAAAATCAGAGTTTCATAAAGAAAATAACTTGCCAGAATTAGTCTAGGGAATCACTTAGGATGTCTCTAACTCAGAGGTCATAATGGATAATACAATCAGCTTTTCCACCAGCAGCAGAAGAAACTAACTGTTCATATCCAAGATAGCTAGCTGGCTTGTGAGATGGGAACCAGGAATATTTGTGGTAGGATTGATCCCATTCCTTTTAAACACATTAAATCTTGAGAGGTTTCTACAATGACTTGTCTTCACCACATACCTTTGGCATACTTCCCTTTAAGTGTTGTAGAGTACTGACTAAATGCATAATATATGGCTTTTATCAGACATAGGCAGTGACTAGTACATCCCCTTCTCTACATAGGGACTCATGTGTTGTAGAAATGATGCCAGTGTGTGGTTTCACTAGGACATGTGATTCAAATAGGAACAAATAGCTTTGCTTTAGCATCAACAGGGAGACTTCTATGTGTCTGTGAGAACTGCCAATTTATTTAAGTCACTCAATATAGGTATCTAATTACATGGACACAGCCTCATGCCTACCAGCACTATGATTAATCTACAGGCCAGTTTACCCTGACTTGCTGCTTTCAGTCACAATACATTCAATATCACATCATGGCTTTTATTCTAGCACTGATTATAAGGGAAGCATTCCAGCACCGTGATTACAAGGAGCATTTGATAACAGACCTTCAAGCATTTCAGAATAACACTGGTGGGCTTTTTTTGGCATATTTTGCAACTGGAGGCAAGGTATTAATGGAAAAAATATGTATTCTCTTCTGGGCTTGGTGGAAGAGCAAACAAAACATAGGAAATTAAAATGTAAGCAGTGTGAGTAGCAATGGGACAAGAACACACAGGTGATCCTTACCTTGAGTGGCTATCAAGGCTCAGAAGAGGCAGTTCTTCCTAAATGCAGGGAGCTGCATGCACCTGTAATGTGTAGCAGAAGCGTTATTTAACAAATCTGTTGACAATGACATGAACAGAGTATGCCCTGTGTCTAAATATATATTTTTAGGAAAAGTAAAATAGAGGTGTGAGAAATAAAGCAGTCACACCTCGATAAAAATTTGTAGAGCAAGTGAAAACTAAATCTTGGGTGAAAGAAAGTCAAATTTGCAATCCTGAATGACATCTTAGACCTTTGCTAATGTGATGTTTGGGTGAAATATCAAATACTTCGAAAGCCTTACACAAAACAGTATGCAAAATGTGTCTGCAAATGTGATAAGCATGCATTACAAGGAAAGCATGAACAAGATCTTCAGAACATTCCTGAGTACATTTGGCTAGTGACAACACAGTTTCAACAAAAGGTTAAGCTCCAAGCTTTATTCAGTAAGGTAACTCATCATTGATTAGTAATTGTGTCACTGAGGCACACGTTGTTCAGAGGAAAACAGAGTAGCAGCAGAATTACATGGAATTTTAAACAGCTTCTTTGTCACTTCACATAAAAATATCTCCTGGCTACCCAAGTATATAAATAGGGCCTCCTGTTCAGGATAAGAAGGTTGAGAATATAGATTTTACCATTTTTCTCCATCCTTTAGTAGGTTGTAATTGTGTTTGGTAACTAGGTGTATCATTCTTTATGTGTATTATTAATTGGATTTCCATCTTTACTATAGTAATATAGTTATCGAGAAGACAAATGTGTCACTTATAAATAAACAACTTTTTCTGTCTTAATATTTGAAACACAAAAGGAGAAAGAAACAATACGAAGAACTCAGATAGCAGTAATTTCAATTTCTGTATTTCAGGTTATTGAATCATTTCAAAAGATGTGCCTCCATAAAAACCTTATCAAAATCATATGCTTGCCTATGGCAAATGTACACATCCATATTCAAACTTCCTGCAGTCAAATACATCTTAAAAGCCATTGAATGTGCAATTGTTTTTGTCATTTCATCAAGTCATTTAAACACAAACCATTTTCAGGTACCCGTGTTTTTTTCTACACACCCACAAAGCAATGCTTGTTAATATATTCTTTACCTTACAAATTTAAATGTTCACCTCAAAATAGTAGATAATAAAAGCTCCTCTCTTATTCAATAGGAAGTTTTATTTAATAGGAAGCAATAAAATATAATGGAACAAAGCACCTATAATTTAAAATGAGAAAGACCTGACTCTGATTCTTGGTTTGCCATTTATGGCCTTGAGAAAATTACTTATCTTTGAACTTCAGCTCCTTTAGCTCTAAATTTACAATAACTGTAGTTACCTAACTGGGTAGCTAAATTAATAAAGGCATTAGATATAGAAATTAGTATGCTCCCTGGCTCAGTATTAACTATTGTCCTTATTTAAACTTATTAATATGAAAATGCTTCTTCACTAATTTTTGAACCCACCACTAATACTTATGGAATATGCAATTCAGGAGAATAAATTTATTTAACTCCAGTAAAATACATGTTAGAATCCAGAAGCATACATGAATACAAGACAAGCCATTTAACTTCTGAACCAAAAACTGTGCCATTCTTCATGGGCACAAAACAGGTATTTGGTGAATAGGATTAATATTGTAATACCAGTAATTGATATGAATTATGTCACATATTATAAATAATAGCACTTTTTTACAAAGATAGCAAACAGGATTATCTTCTGTTGATACCTTCATGTTTGATATTGACTAAAGCTTCAACACTGCATGCAGTAATGAACATTGGAGAACTTGGGATCCCAACACACGATAAAACACCTTTAAATATACCTAGATATTTGCATAAGATGTCTAAAAAATGAGAAGTATCCTAAATTACACATTTTTAATCTGAGACTGTAAAGTAACTATCTTCTTTTCATGAGAAAGATCTTAGCAGTGTTATTTGACAAAGTAGTCTCGTCTCACAAATACCAATCAATTGTCCTTATTCTTCTCCAAATCAGTTGTTTGACAAAGAAGAGTATCAAAACAGCAATAAAATGCCCACTCTGTTGTCCAAACATTGTAAATAATTTTATGTCTATTTGTTCGAATCATTTAAAATGAGTATAGGAGATGGAATCAAGAGTAGAGATCTTAAGGTAACACAAAGGTTTCTCATGGGTTCATTCTAAAACAACCCTGTATGTAGTTATTTCTAACAGAGGATACACAGAAAACAAAAGGAACATTTCATTGATGAAATCAATTCTTCAGAAACAAAAAAACAGGCCTGAGATTTGTTTTAATCAGTAGGTTTTATTTCCTAGAACTGAGTTAGTCTATGCTTCTCAGATCTAAACTTCCAAACCTATAGTGAACAATTTTTCATTAGAACCCAAGGAGAGAAGTAGGGGTGAAAATGTCAAGAGAAAAGTCAAAGAGAGACCAACAGGATGAGGTTGAAAGGGATACATATTTCTGTTTTCTCAGTAGATTACATATTTGATATGGTGACATTAAGGGAGCCAGATGGGGCAAACAGATAAAAAATAACTGCACCAAAGTCTCAACAACACAAGAAAATAATCAAACCCCAAACAGAAAGAGATCCCTCAATTCATCTCACAAATAGGGGTAATAGCAACAGGAAAGCTAAAAGCAAATGGTGGCATATCCAGGGGTGGTTCTTAACCAAAAAAAAAATGACATGAATCCTTTTAATAATAACTATCAAAGGCTCCATTTTAGGGCATTTTAGCATGCCTTATGAAAAAGAAAATACCGGAGTGAAACATATGACAGGAGAATGGTCTTGTGCTGTGAAAAAATGGAAAGAGGCAACAATAAGTCTCCTCTGGCAATCACAAGAGTAGCCCCAGCAGTTATTTCTTACCACTTCCACTCAAGAAACTGGGTAAAAACAAGCCTTCAGAAACCACAAACAATCTGGGAGTTCCAAATGCTTTAATAAAAAAAAAAAATCCCATAACTTCCCAGGCTGACTTAAGGATTTATCAGTCTTCCCCTTATAGTTGTCACTTCCCTTCCCCCACCCCCACCCCAATCTCAAAAACTGGGATAATGGATCTGGGAGGAGACAGGTTAATTAGTTATTAGCTTCATGTCCCCACCACCACTAGTTTGAAGATCACTGCTCCCAGGTCCCTGGAAGTGGCTCCTGTTCTTTATCCCCTACTTCCTTCATTCCTATCATCATTCGAAGACAAGTCCAGGAAGCCTGGTGGTAGGGAGTATGGGGGTGGCAGGGAGTATGGAGTGGGGTGTTGGGGGGGGGAGCCTAGCATCAGAAAGTGATATCAGCCACCTCCCAGCCTCAACAAAAACACTTAAGTGTGGAAGACCACAGTGGCTGCATTTCTTCCCTGGAGAGGTGAGGCTTCAGATCACAAGGCAAAGAGGGACGTGAGAGTCAGGTCGCCAGCTGCATCCAGAGGGCCTGCCCCATCTCCAGAGTTCAGGGTTAGCAACAGAGGGTGAGTGAAGAGGAGCAGTTAGAAAAATGGGGATCTAGTTCACAGCTCCCCACTTGCAGATTTCCGTGGCAAGAGGCCATGACACGATATGGGCAGGTCAGGGCTCTTCTAGAAACAAGGTGACTACAGGTCATCATTGCCATCTTCACCATCAGGAATCTCCTTCTCTATGGCCTTCTCCTCGCCAGCCTCTTCCTTCTGCTGCTGCTGCTGCTGCTGCTGCTCCTGCTCTGGCTCGGGCCCCCAAGCCAGGTCAGGTTCTGATGTGGCACCACCACCTTCTACCTCCACGAGGAGCTGTTCGATGTACTCGCTGCTGCCTGCTGCCTGCGTCTCTCCCTCTTCCTCCTCACCATCACCATGGGAGGCGGCCTCCTTGGGGCGTTTGGGGCAGCCCTCCGACAGGATGTCTGCCTTCCTCTTCAGCAGCTCCTTCCCTTCCTCCTTCTTCTCCATCACCTGGGAGGGCTTGTCCTCCACCGGTTGGACCTCTTCCCGGCTGCCTTCTGCACGGCTGGGCTGTTCCGCACGGCTGGGCTGTTCCGCACGGCTGGGCTGTTCCGCATGGCCCTCCTGGGCCTTAGGCTCTGGCTCCACCTTGGGCCCCTGGGTGCGGTTCTTCTCCAGGACCCGGCAGTCAGAAGCCTTGATGGTCGGGTTGTTCTCGATCTCCCAGAGCCCCTCGGTGAAGCCCCTCCTCTTATTGGGCTTGCCGAACTTCTCCTTGGACTCCTTGTACGGAAAGAGGTATTTGGGGCCTAGGAAGGCCGTCTCGTGGGTCCCAAAGAAAAACACCTGGTACCTGTTGGGCTGGGCCATCTGCTCTATCCTCGCCGGCCAGTGCGCATAGCCCTTCAACTTGGCAAACACCAGGTCCCCGTTATTGTACTTGCACGTGATGTACCCCGACATCGCAGGAGCCGTGCAGGCCGGACTCTGTGACCACCCGGAAGGCGATGGCCAAGATGGCCGAGTCTGAGCAGCGGCGGTGGCAGGAGCAGCTGCTGGGCTGGGTCTCGCGAGATGTGGCAAGAGGCCACGTGATGCTGCCGGAGACCACGTGATGCCACCTCTGGCGGACGCTGGCCGGGCTTCCGCATCCTGGAAGGATTCCACCGTGGACGCCGCACGTCCAGCGCCAAGGGGCGCCTTGGTTTCTAGAAGGACGTAGAATAGCTCGGAGGCAGTGGTGCCAACAAGGGCCTAATGCTGATCAGTCCCAGGGCGCTTGGGCCCTGGGGCTTGCCTAGTTTACCGTGTGCTGGAATCGTCTAGAAGAGCCACGCTGGGCACAAAAGTGCATTGACAAAATACGCGAATCGCTCAGTGTGTTTTGGTCGTTGTTGTTGTTTTCCTGAAAACTAGAAATGATCAAGCACCAATGCATGTCCTTGTTCCCTACAGGAAACACCCCTACTGCATGAGGATATGAGAGGTCCTGAGCTCAGCCATTTTCTGATTTCCTCTGGACTCACCTTGGAGTCTCACTGAAGGCCCAAGTACAAGGTAGAAGTCTGTTCAGAGGAGTCAGCCTACCTTAGGATGTCTAGAGGGAAGCTAACTTTGTTAACAACAACAAAGACACATTATAAATACTCTCAGGGTCACAGAATGTACATTGCAGCACCGTGAACTTGGTGAACCAAGTGTATCAAAATTTCCTACTTTACATGGAAAAGTTCCATGTAAAGTAGGAAAAATATGACTATATGATTACAACACTGAGTAAATCTAGCCAGTGGCTTTCTATAAAAGGAGAAAACTGAGTTCCTTACTAGGCAGATTAGTAGGACCGCCTCTCCCTGGGGTAAGTGGGCCAAGGAGTTAAGTAAGCATTGTTACAGGCCTTTAAATACTGTTAAATCACTGTTAAGGAGCCTTTTTTTTTTTTTGTAAGATGAGACTACATTTCGTTTTAATGTTTATTTTTCCTTTAAATAAATTAAGAAGTTGGGGGCTGGAGCTATTTGATTCCCTAATTAACAGTTGTTAGGCCTTTCTCTGGTATTTTGAATGCCTTGAGTGAAGAACTATCAGCCAGTGAAGCAGCTGGCTTGTCCTCACAGCATGGCTTGTTGTACATAACTTGCAGAGTGATTATACTTAGGACACTAGAAGCTGCATTGGACTTGGAAATACAGTACCTTAAAAAATAGCAGCCTTGGTGAACTCTGGATGACTCTGCCTCCATTTTCACTTATGCTGAAGGCAGTGCCCTTTCTGTGGTAGTCCAGATTAAGGCCTATGAAGGCTTGTGATTGGTGCAAACAAAGTGCTTCATTTGCATGAGAGACTGTGCTATGATTGGTGAAAATTCAGTTCTTCATTTGCATGAGTAACTGTGGTATATTTGATTATATTTGGTGTAGTCATTTGTATAACAGTCTGTGTTTGTTACAGATACCCTCCTACCCTATCTGTCTACATGCTATACAGCTTGTATGTGTGCACATGAGTGCATGCCAGTGTATCTTGCTTCTTTTTTTTCCCCCCTTTGTCAGTTGTGGGACTTGAATTCAGGACATGGGCTCAGACCCTGAGTTTTTTTCACTCAAGGCTAACAGTCTACCACTCTCAGCTACAGTGCCACTCTGGTTTTCTGCTGGTTAATTATAGCTAAGATTCTCTGGGGATTTTCAGCTCGGGGTTGGCTTTGAACCTTGATCCTCAGGTCTCAGCCTCTTGAGTAGCTAGAGTTATATAGATGTGAGCCAATAGCCTGGCCTTGCCTGAGTTTTCTATGTAAAGTGAAGTATTCTAGCTGATTAGTAACATGCTTATGGATTAGCTACAGCTCTACTCCTCTCAAGTTGGTATGAGTATTTCAAACTAACAAAGCATAATCTCAGCTGAGACTATTTTGAGAAGAGAATTTTCTGCAGATATATATGTTCTAAACTAATATGAACAAGAATTTCATTGCAATTGTAGTTATACAGATTCACACATCTTTTTCTTTTTCTGTTCTCTGTCTTTTTTCCCCTTCATTCTGGTAACTTAGAGCATAAATTCAGACCTAGTCATATTTTGAAATTAATATTCTTGGTTGTTACTACAAAGACTTTTCAAAATTAATCAGGTAGCTAGCTGGACAGATGTTCTTCCCTGTTGTAATCAGTAGAGAGTTAGAATCTTGAACCCAATTCAAATTTGTTTTTGTTTGTTTGTTTGCTAGGTTGGATCAATCACTTTTACCTATGGATGGTGGAGACTTGATCTAGGCAAAAGGAAGTAAAACAAAAATTACATTCTGTAATTGTTCTAATCATGTTCATCTAGAGTTTCTGTTAAATTGTTTCTTGAAACACTTCACAATAAATGTCTACAACTTTATTACATAGGTACAATCAAATGAATAGAAAATTTATTCTCCCAAATCCACATTCTGCTCTGAAAATGTTTCTGACATATTTCTTCTTACCAAATAACAAAGGTGCTGGAAAATTAGAAATGTTAGTGGTAGTACAAGAAACTGTGGGCTAAGGAGCCCATAGTAATAAGGAATCTGGCATTTCCCTAAGAAAAGATCATTTAGTTAAATGTTACCATTTTTGTCTGTGTATGTGTGTATGTGTCTCGCTGCTACACTAAATATACTGTCCCAAAAGCACATAGCATGAATAGAAGTCACTCAAGGAGAGTGAAGTTTGGTAAAATGTTACATTAAAAAAAAAAGAAGAAAAACAGTTATGTCATCCACTTAATCTGAAGGCATGACTAGATTGAAACCCACCTAATCAAGGTGAGATTGATCACTGGCAAATGGACCATAGTACAAGAAGCCAAATATTAATAATTGAGAGGTTGAACCACACACTCAGCAGGAAAAGAGCTATGCGGTATTACCTGGAATAAGGTTCTGAGTACTAGAGCAAAAAGCCAAAACTTCCTTAACCCTAAAGTGAAAACTATACTAGGAGGCAGAGCTAAAATAATCTGCCAAGAGAGAAGCTAGACCTGCCCATGACAAGAGATTCTATCAGACAAAAGATTGTCATTCCTCAAGTAAATCCCATTCTACAGCCTTTGCCCACTTACACGATGTGTTGTTGAAAGGCTGGCACAAAGGATACTTACTTTTGAGGCTCTTAAAATCTAATTTAGAAGATAATCTCCAGAGAGTTCAAAAGAGAAATCCAAACTAGTTCACATGCTAAATGTATCCTTTACATTAGCACTAAAGGAATTCGAGGAGAAATCAATGCAAGTGTAATTATTAGGCAGGTTTATGGAAGCAGTAGTAGAGAAAATTCTAAAAGACTTCACTTGTTTACTGTTTTTATACTAGTTTTTACAAAAGAGTTTCATCATGGTATTTCACATTACGTATATTATACTTTGATCAAATGATTTCCTCTCACAATTTCAACAGCTTTTAGTATGTGTATGCCATCTTTAAACACAGACACATATTTTATTATTTCATACCATCATGTTCTTCCAGTCCCGCTACTATAATCATAATCAATATCTATACACATAGTAAATGTACTTATGTCTAGATACTGCATATAAAATATTTGAGGCTTATCCTTCTTAACCTGGCTTATTTTGTTTAACATGATGATCTCCTATTTTATCCATATTTGTGCACAAATTTGAATCCTTGTGGATGAATAAACTTTGTGGTATAAAATATACCACATTTAATTTATCTACCCACAGTTGGGTACCTAGGCAGATTCCACAGCTTGGCTGTTGTAAACAGCCAAGAATGTAATAAATGTAATATATAGGTATTTCTTGTATATAAGGTAAATCATATTCTTTTAGATGTATGGCCAAGAATGGTATTGATAGATAATAGGATAGTTTTACCCTTTTATTTTTTTTATAAACCTCCATAGTGATTTCTGTAGTAGCTACACTAATTTGCATTCTCATCCATAAGGTATAAGTCTTCCATTTTCTCCACATAGATCTCCCCAGAATTTCTTGTATGTTCTTGATGACAGCCATTCTTAATGGGGTGGGATTAAATCTCAATGTTATTTTGATTTGCATTTCCTTTATGGCCAGAGATATTGCATATCTGTTTATGTACATATGGACATCTATACAACTTTCAACAATTGCTTTTTCAGTCTTCTTTCCCGTTTACTAATGCGATTGTTGGTTCTTTTAGACTTTAATTTTTGTGGCCCCTTGTATATGCTAGTTTTTAATCCCTTGTTAAATGCAAAGATTTTCTCCCATTCTGTAGACTGTCTCTTCATTGTAATGACTTTTTGCTGTGCAGAAACATTTTAGTTTAATGCATCCTAATTTGTCAATTCTTTCCCTCATTTTCTGAGCAATAAAGGGGACCCATGCCTCTGTCTTCCAAGGTTTTCCTGTAGTAGCTTCAAAGTTTCAGGTGTTATAGTAAGGTCATTTTTACCAGCTTTTTAAGAATGAAAAATAAATGGTACATGTAATCTTTCTGAATTTCTTTTATATGGCCAAATGTATGCTTAAAACAACTCTGAATTTCTTTCAGAATTGTTACAAATATTAGTGAAATATAGTTATTGAAATTTCATCACTGTGAGACAATGGGTATGATGGTCTATGATATCCTAAAAAGTGTGAAGTGAAAATTCATTATTGATAACTTGGAGTGTTAGTTTCATTAGGATAAGTGACAAACAACATGTAAAAAGGAGTCAGAAAATCATGAGTAAGCACATTGACTAATAAAGAAATGTCCTCAGGCTGGGAATGTAGCTTAGTGGTAGAGTGCTTACATAGCATGCACGAAGCCCTGGGTTCAATTCCTCCAGTGCCATATAAACAGAAAAAGCTAGAAATGACGCTGTGGCTCAAGTGATAGAGCATTAGCCTTGAGCACAGAAAGGCTCAGGGACAGAGTTCAGACCCTGAGTTCAAGCAAAAACACAAAAGAAAAGAAAAGAAAAGGAAGAAAAAAATGTCCTCCACAGTCCAAGTGATATATCCAGAATACTTTTTTATGTTTTTTTTTATTGTTAGTATACAGAGGGGTTACAATTACATGTAAGGTAATGAATACATTTCCTATTGAGCATTGTTACCTCCTCCTTTGTTTTTCCCCTACCATAAAATTATTTATGTGTGAAAAAAGACATAAAATTTCAAAGTTCAACAAAATGAACACCAGCAAACAGGCACTTCAAAGGGAGTGGGGTGGAGTCATAGGGAGTAGGGCAGAAGAGTAAAATGGAGAAGACAGGGAGAAGGCAATCAAGAATTCAATGTATATCCTACAAAATTAAGAAAAGTGAAAGAAGGGCTGGGTAGGGGAGGGATGGGTGAAAATGTTGAAAGAGGTAACATTGGTCACAAGCATTATATTTGCATACTACATTGTAAATTAGCAACTCCTTTGTACAACTATTTAAAGGTAGTAAAGTATTTTTAAAAGACATGGAATCTATTGTTACTTAGAAATATGATTTCAGAAAATAGTATTTTTCAGTTATTTTTTATTTTCTGGTAACATTTCAGAAAGAGAAAACTAAGATGAAAGGTTTAGCAAAATAGGGGCTGGGAAGGTGGCTCAGTGGTAGAGCGCTTGCCTTGCATGCATGAGGCCCTGGGTTCGATTCCTCAGCACCACATAAGCAAAAAGAAAAAAGCTGTAAGTGGTGCTGTGGCTCAAGTGGTAGAGTGCTAGCCTTAAGCTGAAGAGCTGAGGGATAGCGCCCAGGCCCAGAGTTCAGGCCCGACGACCAGACCACCCCCCCCTCAAAAAAAGAAGAAAGTTTAGCAAAATAGGATGCACTTAAATTTAATAGAGATCACTTTTATAAATAAATTCCATACCTACATACCCAATGATACATTAAGAGCTAACTAGCTTCATTTCCCTTTGAAACCAATGTATATTTGAGCAAGTTATAAGATCAAGAGAATTGAGTTCCTGGTAGTTTGGTGGGGTTTAGATATGGCTTTGTAAAAAGGACTCATGAATAACTAGAATTATTGGTTTTGGTTACTAGATTTCTAGTAGTTCAAATGTTTTAAAAATGATTGCACATGGAACATTTCTTTTATAAAGATGGAATGTCAGCAATTTACCCTCTAAAAAATAAGTGAAAGTCTCAAACCTATAACAATTTCTTTTCCAGAAAACTAACAATCAAATTTAAAAACTACTTGGCAACAAATATGAAACATAGGCAATAAAACAATATAATTATACAAGAGAGACAATAGATAGCTAATTGATAGTTTCTTGTTTAATTACTTTTAAATTCAATTAGTTTGTTGTAAACTACAATTTAAATGAAATGTAATTGTTTCCTGGGTGGTTTGGTCTCCATTAAAAATATTAACTGCCTCTGGGTTATACAGGGGAAATGTTTATACATGGCTAGCATTTGAAGTCAGTGTTTTTCTTTTTTTCTTTCTTTTTTTTTTTTTTTGGTGAAAATACCATACAGAGGGGTTACAATTACATGGGCAAAGTAATTAGTACATTTCTTATTAAGCACTATTGCCTCCTCCTTTGTTTCCCTTTCCCTTCCCTTCCCATCTCCCCTCCCTGCCAAAGTTGTAAAATTTGTTTTTCGACATAAGGACTTGTGCATCTCATTGTTGCAGTGGGCCCACCTGTATCCCTACTTAAACGATTTGTTTTTTTCCCTTCCCCTCCACAAATTAGACCAACATCAAATACAATGAAAGCAGGGGTTATACCATGGAGGAGGGACATACAAAACCACAAAAAAAAATCACCTTATAAATATGTTAGAAACAATCGCAAGGAAAAAAAAAACATTTGAATACTTATCTTGGGGTTCCTTTCACCTAACATCAATTTATCTGATCTTTTCTGCTTGTCTCAGACATATACTACTTAGGGAAATTCGGAAAACCATGGTACCTATGTTTCTTTGGGCCCGGCTTACTTCACTTAATATAATTTTTTCCAAGTCTTTCCATTTCCTAACAAATGGGGTAATGTCATTCTTTCTGATGGAGGCATAGAATTCCATTGTATATATACCACATTTTCTTGATCCATTCATCTACTGAGGGGCGTCTGGGTTGGTTCCATATCATAGCTATGGTAAATAATGCTGCAATAAACATAGTTGTGGTGATAGCTTTAGTATGGTCTTGTTTGTGACTGTTTTTCTTTTATAATGTTATAGCAGATGTAATTATACAGAAAATGCATCCCTTGGAATAATGGGTACAAAAGACTCTACAGTTCTTTTGAATGTATAGCAAGTCCACCACTTTACTTTTTATCAGTGTCCACTTGGCCTAATTTTTAAATCCTCAGGGATGTCTGAAAGCCAAAGGAAAGTTCTGGGAGAGGGTATGAATTCCATATGAGTGGGGGTATAGGTGAGCTAAAGGATTATTTGTGGGATATCACCACCAATTTGGATAGCCAGTCAAATCTATACCTGATACTGAATGGTACTGGATTTTGGAGAAGGATTGTACAGAGTTTTCTAAGTGGTTTGCCTCTCTTGGTGATTTTTCTTCCATTGGACAAATGATGCTATGAAACATGCAGGAATTAGGAAATAATTTTTTTTGTAAACCTTCACATTTAGTAGCCATAGAAAGAAAATTTATACTAAAAAATGAACCAACCCAGATGCCCCTCAGTAGATGAATGGATCAAGAAAATATGAGATACATATATATATTTATAAATATATATATACATATATGAATTATATATGCCTCCATCAGAAAGAATGATACCACCCCATTTCTTAGGAAATGGAAAGACTTGGAAAAAATTATATTAAGTGAAGTAAGCTAGACTCAAAGAAACATAGGTCCCATGGTTTCCCTTATCTTCAATAACAAGTATATGTCTAGGACAAGCAGAAGAGGTTAAAAACTATGTACCTATGACCATATAACCAGATACTAAGCAAATGAACCCCAAGATAGGGACACAAGAGATTTTATCTTTCTTGTTCTTTTTAATGTACTTATAATGTAGTATGTGTTTTTTTGCTTGTTTTTATGTTCTTCCCCCAAGGTATAAATCTTGTTGTACTGTATTTGATTCCCGTGTCCTGCATCTGTTATATACATTTTTCTAATTTGGGGAGGAGAAGGCAAATAACAAAATGCTGAAATAAGGATACAGGAGGACTCAATGTACCAATGAGATGTACAAGACACTATGTTGAACAAACTTTACAATTTTGGCAGGGGTGGGAGGGAGGAGTTGGGGAGGTGGGGAAGAAAGGGATTGGTAAGGCAAAAACAAAGAAGGGTGTATCAATGCTCCATAGGAAATTGACTCATTACCTTGTTCATGTAACTGTAACCCCTCTGTACAGTATCTTTACAATAAAAATATATTTAATAAAATAAAATGAACCAAAGTAGCTGACAATGAGTAATTATATTTGATTATGTTGTTAAAGGACTAGGAGATGTCCATACTTATTCTTCAGAATTAATTTATAAATAAAATGTTTTAATACTGTGAATATCTTTCTAATCTGTATATATTTATTCAAGACCTGCTACCAAAAATGTTTGTTAACTATACAATTAGCAAAGTTTTAACGAACGTTATTAATGCTGATGTAATTGAGGATGTGGTACATATAACAAGGTATATGTACATAATAACTATATAGTTAGCCATATCTGTAAAGATTTTAAAGTATAATGTTGTGACTTGGAAAATATTTAGAATCACAAATTCAGTGAAAATGTAGAATAAAATAGAAAGAATAGATAATTTAGGATGAGCCTGACAAAATCTAGTCCTGTAACTAGAATGTGGGTAACTCTGGACTCATTTAACATAAATATTGTTTGAAGGAAACAGGATGTTTAATGCCACTATGGCTACCTGGTACTTAGGAAGTGGTCAGTTGCTAGTAGTCATTTATATTAAGGTAACTATACTATTTCTACTTAAAGTGTTACTTTTTCTTTATATAATATGTATCTTGTCTTATTCCAATTGCTTTACTTTTGCAAATTTCTTGTAATTCAGAATTTAGTTTGACACTTTATCAACATTTCTTGAGTATTTTAGAAGTATATAATCTTTTTCATACTTTTGTGGATAAGCTGTGATGTTCATATAATAAAAACATTTTTTGAAGATGTAACATCTATGAAGTTATGTCTATGAGCATATGTAAATTTCAGCATTGCAATCACACTTTTGCACTGTTTACTACTATTGTAAGGTATCATTCAAATGCTTAAAATGACCAAACTTTTCTAAAGTCCGTAATAGGCTTTGATCATATAGCCTCGAATGTCTTTGTCTAAATTATCTCTTATTTTTCCAATAGTTTCCAGCTCGCAAAATAATTACATCATTATATTTCAGAAATAACTAATTTAGATCATTTTTATTTAAGAAAGTCATCAATGATGTGCATGCTAATGAAAAGGAGATAATTTTTAATTAAGATACCTAATTTTGAATTAATGAAAATGGTTTTCTGATGATGGATGGCCATTTTGATTAATGAAGGTATTCATTATTGGAAAATATCTTTTAATTTTTCAATTATATTTTGTGCAAATATAACTGTATTGAGTTGATAGTTCTTTCAGTCTTCACCGAAGAATTATTTGTGCTGATGGCTCTTTTTGGACATTGTGAAATAAATGTTTACTCCTTCAAAATTGTTTTGTCTTTCTATACTCAGAAACATATATTATTTGTTGAAGTAAATACTCCAGGGAGCTTAGTACTTTTATGTAATTTCAAAAACTCATAATGTGTGGACTAGAGACTAAGTAAAAGAAAATCAGAGCAGTAGAAATTCAATATAGCTTTTCTGAGCCAACTCTGAGCTTAGTGAAATCCTCAACAGCCTCTTGAAGGTAGAATTGCTTCATTTTAAAAATGAATTTGGTGATGAAAATACTTTTCTATATGCACTGATAAAATTCCCATTTAACACAAATGGCTTGTTATCACAAATGATTTACAAATTCTGTCACCATCTTTTTCTTTGGTCACAATTCCTAGTGAAAAATTACTTACAAGTGATATTTCTATACGTTCATAGTCTAAATATTGAAGCAAAACGTTAAGGATATACTCATAATTTTGATATTTAACTCAGACAAACACTTATACTCTATTATAGCTTGTCAAAGCCTAACATTAATGAGAATAAATCAGGATGAATAAAATCAAAATAGTGCTGCTGATTATTAACTGCTATTTATGTATAAAACAGGTATTAGATAGGCATATTTGTATAAGCAACTTATGTCAACTCTATTGATTTTTATTTTTTTTTCTCTACTGCCTTTTTCTTTTCTTTTCTCTCACACAATTTAGCCAGTCCATTGTTTCATGTTATTTGTATAATATTTGAGAAATTACAACCTATAACCAACCAGACAATTTGGTAGAGAAAGAAGCAGATGACAAAAACTGTTACTGTTATATCTTCTCAAGAACAAGGACCACAAAAGTGGCATGGCAAAAACTGGGGATCTTCTAAAATAGCTTGAATTACCAAGCTTTTCCAGGTAACAGTTTAAATATCATTCACCTATATTTTCACATTAAAAGCCATTGATCTTCAGATATTTGAGTGAGCTTCTGAATGTTAGAATAAAAATTAGCAGACATAACAATAACGAATTTGACGTATCATTGTTAAATGATTCATATAGGCAAAGTGATCATAAGCACATATCAAATCATATGGATGTTAACTATGGTAGTAAGGTCCAGAATCACAACAAATAAAAAAGGCTGGATTAATGAGATTGCATCCAATTGAAGAGTTCCTGCATGACAAAGAACATAGCTAACAAGATGAATAGAAAGCCCGCAGAATGGAGAAGATTTTTACTAGCTATACATCAGACAAGGGCCTCAGTTATAAACTATACTTAAGAGTTCAAAAAATTAAATGCCCCCAAAATAAACTCAAAGAAACAACAAACCAATTAATAAATGGGCTAAAGATTCAGAGACTTCATAGAAGAAGAAGAATGGCTAATAGACACATGAAAAAATGTTCAACATCTCTGGCCATTAAAGAAATGCAGATCAAAACAACACTGAGATTCTGCATTACCCTAACTAGAATTGCTATACTCAAGAAAACTAACAATATCAAATGTTGGTGGGGATGCAGCTGAAAGGGAACTCTATTACACTTTTGACAGGAATGTAAACTTGTTCATCCATTCTGGAAAGCAATATGAAGGTTCCTCAAAAGACTATAGACAGACCTTCCCTATGACCCAGAAATTCCACTCCTGGCATTTATCCAATAGACCACAAACAAGACCAGAATAAGGCTTACCAGCACAACCGTGCTCGCTGCAGCATTGTTTTCCATATCCAAGATATGCAGTAATTCCAGATGCCCCTCAATGGATGAATCAATCAAGAAAATATGATATACATTCACAATGGAAGAATATGCTTCCATCAGAAAGAATGATATTGTACCTTTTGCAAGAAAATGAAAAGTCTTGGAAAAATTATATTAAGAGACATAAGCCAAGGTGAAATGCACTGCAAGTCATGAACACAAGAGGTTTTCCCTTGTTGTTGTTGTTTTTAATGTAATATGTGACTTTTTTGTTGCTTTTGTATGTTCTTCCTTCTATGGTTTATTGCCTGTTGTCACTGTATTTGATTTTGGTACCCTAGTATTTATATATGTTTATTTGAATTAGGGAAGGAAGACAACAGAATGGTGAGACAGAGAACAAGGGGGAAACCAAGCAACAGCAATTTACCCAAGACAATATGTTGGAAATGATCTGTACAACTTGCAGGGGTAGGGAGTGAGGGGTGAGGTGAGGGAAAGTAGGAAAAAAAATGAGGGAAGGGGTAACAAATTTGACAAGAAATGTACTTATTACATTATTTATGTAACTGTAACCCCTCTATACATTATCTTGGCAATAAAAATAAATAAAATGCTAAAAAAATTTTAAAGTAAAAGAGAAGCAAGCCAGACCCAAAGAAACGTGGGTTAGCTGGGCGCCTATGGCTCACGCCTGTAATCCTAGCTACTCAGGAGGCTGAGATCTGAGGATCTCAGTTCTAAGCCAGCCCAGGAAGGAAAGTTCATGAGACTCTTATCTCCAATAAACCACTAGAAAACCAGAAGTGGTGCTGTGGCTAAAGCGGTAGAGCGCTCGCCTTGAACTGAAGAGCGCTGGGACAACACCCAAGCCCAGAGTTCAAGCCCCACAACTGCCCAAAAGAAAGAAATGTGGGTTTCATGGTTTCCCTCATCTGTAGGAACTAGAATGAGCCAATCAATCTGCAAGTAAGCACACTGGGTGGTAAAAGAAATATATATATATATATATATATGTATATATATATGTGTGTATATATATATATATATATACATACACACACTGGGACATGATAAATTATATTATACAGGTCTCTAGGGGTTTACATACAGAGAAACCAAAGGAGGCTATTCTTAGGAGAGGATCACAAAGGCACAATAGCTATGTTCATCTGATTATATAAAATAGTATTTATCTTCTCTTTTGCAGGAGGCCTACAAGCTGCCACTGGTGACATTGCTATGCCTTTGGTGATTCCTGAGAATTTCCAGCACATTTTGTGATCACTCAATACCAATATCAATTGGCAGTGGAAAATAGCCTTTGCCATCTCTACCATTAAAGGTATGGGACAAAGATATACTTATGTGCTGTTGAGGAAAGTAGACATTGTCCTCACCAAGAGAGCTGGAGGACTCACAGAGAATGATATAGAACATGAGATCACCATTATGCGGAATCCACATCAGTACAAGTTCCCAGACTGGTTCTTAAACAGGCAGAAGGATGTAAAGGATGATCCATATTTAAAACATTTTTTTCAAGAAGGTGAAGAAGTTATTTACTCATCTTCTAAGATTTGACTTTGATGATAAGAATCTACCAACGGTGCAATGCTCATTCTTTATGAGGTACCATCTTTCCCTTTGTTCTTACCTAATTAGTTAGTGATCTCTCTTCATTTGTTGATGCATTGCAGTTTCACTAAGACATGTATGAGTGTGGACTTTTTCTGTTTATTATGGTTAGGACCTACTGAAAATTTTTATACAGAAGTAAGTGTGTGTCTAATTTTATAAATGCAATGTTTTAAAATGTGGCCTCTGCTGCACACCAGTGGCTCACACCTGTAATCCTAGCTACTCAGGATGCTGAGATTGAGACTTGCAGTTTAAAGCATGCTCTGGCAGGAAAGTCTCTAGGATTCTAATCACCAATAAGCCAGAAAAGCAGCTATAGCTCAAGATGTAGGGTCCTAGTTTTGAGACAAAAAAAAATGCTCAGGGATAGTACTCAGGCCCTGAGTTCAAGCTCTAGTACCAGCGCCATAAAAAGTAGCTTTTAGAACATTTATGTAATTATATTTAATTTTATTTGTACATGTTTTAAATCTGACAACTGTTCTACATTCTGTCCTAAATTCTTTTCTCAAACATCTAGTCCCATTCATTTGTTCTTTGATAAGGTCTTACATGAAGGATACCCCAATTATTATTTCCATACTAATAGTAGTTTGCACTGTATAAATTCTATTCTTGATATATGCCCTTCATTATTTCTTTTATATCTGCTTTGTTTCACAATGTCTTGTTTTGTTTAAATGAATTTATTCATTTCTTTATCTCTTCATGCATTCTAAACCTATTTATTTTAAAACCACCATGGATATTTTTCCTGTATTTGAATTTAATCTGTCATGATTTCATTTCCTGCTGCCAAGTGGTGGCTTGGCTCAGTTTCCTAGCTATAAGGTTCCCTGTCTCTGCATGCCTCCATTAAGACGCAGCATTGTAAATGCTCTGTCACCCTAAATTACTCAGTCACGACTGTTTTCAGCCTTCTTTTCAGTGTCAGGAAATCCCACACTGGACTACTGCTTCACCAGCAGGAAGACTAACTCTTGCTCCCTCCTGCATTTCAGGAATCTTACTTCTTTCCAACCCACAGAATCCAGGACACCTGTCAACTCTGCTTGAATCTGCACTCAGATATTGACTGATCTCCATAGAGTGTTAAGTTTCTCTGAACATTACATATGTAACTCTATTTCTGGTTTAATAATACATAATTCTTGGTTATTTAACTCTATCTTTTGTATTTTATCTGCTTCATGCGATATATTGAAAAGATACTGTTGCAAAGCATGAACTAATCTTAATTTGCCATCAGGTAATTCTAAAATGTCATACAGTACCAACCTGCTTTTATAATAGAGTTTTGTAATAGAGCACTGTTTTTCCTGCTAAGGATTGTTTTTGCTATTTGGGTCTTCTATTATTCCAAATGAATTTTAACAAGGCCACACTAAAACTACAAGCACAACTATGTTCATGGCAGTATTATTCACCATAGCTAAGATATGGAATCAACCCAGATGCCCCTCGGTAGATGAATGGATCAAGAAGATGTGGTAGTCCATGGAATACCACATACAATGGAATTCTATGCTTCTATCAGAAAGAATGACATTGCCCCATTCATAAAGAAATGGAAATATTTGGAAAAAATATTAAGTGAAGTAATCAAGATTCAAAGAAACATAGGCTCCATGATTTCCCTCATTTGTAATAATTAGTATATGCCTCGGATAATCCTAGCAGAAGATCACAATAGCTCAATAGCTATGTATATATGACAATATAAAATGATGCTAATCAAAATGAACTGCAAAATATGGAAACAGAGGTTTTTCTTGTTGTTGTTTTTAATTACTGTGTGAAGTTATTTCTTTTATCTTTCATGTCTGTTTGTTTTATATTCCCCTTTAGTTTATCACCTGTTATCACTGTGTTTGAGTATGGTACCCTGTATCTTGTATATACGTTTATCTGATTTGGGAAAGGGAAGGGGAATAACAAAATGGCGAAACAAAGGACAAAGGGTAAACCAATGCAACAGCAATAATCACAAAACACTATGATGTAAATTAACTTTACAATTTTTGGTGGGGAGGGGAGTAGTGGGGGAGGGAAATTGGGAGACAAACGAAGGAGGGGGTAACAATGTTCGACAATAAATGTACTCATTACCTTAAAAAATAAAATGTCATACATATCCTTCCACTTGCTAGTTAATTAGAAAAATAGTCTCTGCAAGGAATAATTAAAAATACAAAATAGATCCTAATAAAATTCAAAACATGCATCTACCTACACAAAAATAACATGGTAGGGGCTGGGAATGTGGCTCAGTGGTAGAGCGCTTGCCTTGCAAGCCTGAGGCCCTGGGTTCAATTCCTCAGCACCACATAAGCAAAAAGAAAAAAGCCGGAAGTGGCGCTATGGCTCAAGTGGTAGAGCGCTAGCCTTGAGCTGAAGAGCTGATGGACAGTGCCCAGGCCCAGAGTTCAGGCCCCATGACCAGACCCAAAAAATAAACAAACAAACAAACAAACAAACAAACAAACTTGGGGTAAACTTGGGGATGTGGCAGCATTGGAGATTTTTTTTCTTAAAGAGTAGGTCTGATTTGAATGGGCAAAAATATGGATTTTGTCAACTTCTTTATGGAGTCACTTGGTTAAAAATATTACTGACATACCTTCTGTCAGTGGTTTTGAGGGCTATAAAGGTATTTTCAGTGTTAGACATGTAGAGCTGCTATAATAAAATGCCATACATTGGATATCTGATAAACAGCAGAAATTTATTTCTCATAGTTCTGAGATTGAGGCACTGGCAGACTTGGCTTCTGGTGATGATCTGCTTGATTTTTTTTTTAATTTTTTTTATTGTAAAGATACTATACAGAGGGTTACAGTTACATGAGTGAGGTAATGAGTACACTTCCACTTCCTCTTGAACATTGTTACCCCCTCCATTGTTTTCCCCCTACCATCCCCTCCCTCCCTCCCTTCCCCAAGGTTCTTTTTTTTTTTTTTTGATTGTGATTAAGTGATTACTTAATTTTCGGAAATTCACAGTATTGTGGAATAATGATGCTCATTTAAAGTCACAAGTTCATTCTAACTTTCCTGGAGCAAATTGTCTATCACAGTCTGTAATATATAACGGTGCTCATATGTTATATACCATATATGTGATCAGCAGCATGGGGATATTTAGTAGTGGTTCAACCAGATGAGTGGGAGTTCTTTGTTTCTTAAGTCCTGTTAGTTTTGTCATATCACCTAACATTTTGGATTCATCATCCACTTATCAGGGAGACCATGTACTGTTTGTCTCTTCGTTCTTGGCTTACCTCGCTCAACATGATTCCTTCTAGCTCCATCCATTTCCCTGCAAATGCCATTATTTTGTCATTTCTAATGGCTGCATAGTATTCCATTGTGTATAGATACCACAATTTTTGGATCCATTCATCTGTGGTGGGGCATCTAGGTTGTTTCCATATCCTAGCTATTGCGAACAGTGCTGCAATAAACATGGAGGTGCACGTGTCCTTGTATATTGGTTCCTGTTGTTCAGGGTAGATGCCTAGAAGTGGTATGACTGGGTCGTAAGGGAGGTCAATCTTTAGCTTTCTAAGGACCCTCCAGACTGCTTTCCAAAGTGGTTGTATGAGTGTACATTCCCACCAGCAGTGTAATAGCGTTCCTCGTTCTCCACATCCCCTCCAGCATTTGTCGTTGGCTGATTTGTGGATGTGGGACATTCTGACTGGGGTAAGGTGGTATCTCAGGGTTGTCTTTATTTGCATTTCCTTCACCACCAGGGATGATGAACATTTCCTCATGTGTTTCTTTGCCATTTTTATTTCTTCATTTGAGAAGTCCCTCTTTAGTTCCCTTGCCCATTTAGTAATTGGTTTGTTGGGTTTGGGAGGGATTAGTTTCTTGAGTTCCCTGTATATACAGGATGTTAACCCCTTGTCTGATATATTGCTGGTAAATATTTTTTCCCAATTAGTTGGTTGTCTTTCTAGCTTGGTTGCGATAGCTTTATCTGTGCAGAAGCTTTTTATTTTAAGGTAGTCCCATTTGTCAAGTCTCTCTCCAATTTGTTGTGACCCTGGGACTCTGTTCAGGAAGTTCCTTCCTGTGCCTATTAGTTCAAGTGTCTCTCCTACTCTGTCCTGCAGTAGTTTCAGAGATTCAGGTTTAATGTTAAGGTCTTTAATCCATTTTGAGTTGATGTTGGTGCATGGTGATAGGCTGGGGTCCACTTTTAGTTTTCTGCATGTGGCTGCCCAGTTTTCCCAGCACCAGCGGTTGAAGAGGCTGTGTTTCTTCCATTGTATGTCTTTGGCTCCTTTGTCGAATATCAGCTGGCTGTAGGCCTGTGGATTTATTTCTGGATCTTCTATTCTGTTCCATTGGTCTTCGGGTCTGTTTTTGTGCCAGTACCATGCTGTCTTTGTTATTATAGCTCTGTAGTAGAGTTTGAAGTTCGGCATGGATAGCCCTCCCATATTGTCTTTATCCCCTAGAATTGTTTTGGCTATTCTAGGTCTTTTGTTGTTCCATATGAATTTTTGGACTGTTTTCTGTATTTCAGAGATGTACGTCATTGGGATTTTAATAGGAATTGCGTTGAATTTGTATATTAGTTTTGGAAGTATTACCATCTTTACTATATTAAGTCAGCCTATCCAGGAGCATGGGAGGTCTTTCCATTTCCTAGTGTCTTCTGCAATTTCTTTCTTTAACTTTTTATAGTTCTCATTAAATAGTTCTTTTACATCTTTGGTTAGGTTAATTCCTAAATATTTTATTTTTCGGGAGGTTATTGTGAATGGGGTTGCTCCCTTTATTTCCCTCTCTTCCTGTACATTATCAGTGTATAGGAAGGCAACTGATTTTTGTGGGTTTATTTTGTATCCTGCTATTTTGCCGAAGTGATTTATGATTTCTAAGAGTTTGGGGATGGAGTTTTTGGGATCATGGAGGTATAGTATCATGTCGTCTGATCTGCTTGATTTTTAAACATCTGTGGGGTTTTCCTTTTATGAGGTCTTTTTAAATCTCAATTAACTTTCAAAGGCTCCATCTAGAAGCAGAATCATATTAAGGTTTCAATTTCAACATATAGATAATAGGGCACATAAATATTCCATCTATTATAAATAGTGTACTAAACGGTAGGTATCTAGGCACATGACTTTCTGGGAGTACTGGAAAAAAATTCATGAAGGCCCTAGTGGCTTCATGTAAACACCTTTCCTAGGATTCATTCCATTTTGGAAAAGCTTATACAGAGATAAAAAATATGAGGATGTATCTGCTTATGTCTCCTAAGAAATGTGAAGACTGTAACTGTATGTATGCATTTATGAATATTCTTCCAGGAATGTATTAACAAGGATAATTTGAATCAGTATTCCCTCATTATGCTTAGAAATCCAGTTTTAAAAGCTAAGCGTATCCTTTCTTCTGTGCTCCAGTCTACAATATTAAACAGCTTTATAAACTTTGTGTAGCTTCAGAAAAGTCTACATATAATTGCATTTCTAATGCATCTGTGATGCATGTGATTCATTGTGCTTCGTAGGGCTTCATCATGTATGCCCAGACCCAGAGAATGCATAGTGTCAAAAGGCAAGGCATTCACATCTCAGTTCAGTTTTCTTAATGTCTCTGTTTAAGTTTCTCTGATTCATGTTACAACTTAGTAAATCCACAAATCATGGTAGAGGTGTTTGGCTCTATCTCTTGATGGCTCTGCTGTTTAGCTTGACTTAGATAAGTAAAAGTCCAAACTGAAGTGAAAAAAGAAAATACGACTCCACTATTGCATAGAGAAGCACAACTGCAGTCATCTGCCCTGGGTTTTTCAAGGTCTCCACATGGACAACAGAACTCAAAGTAGATGATGGAAATCAGGAGGTAGAGCACTAACTCATGTCTGTTTTCAGTCAACTTGACTTTCATTTATTGCAACCCTGACGTTGGAATAAACCTGTTAAATATATTTTTAAATGCATGGTAAAACATGATACTTCTCTTTAAAGCTCTTTTAATTGAATGCACCTGGTACTTCTCTGGATCACTTTTTAGTTAATGCCACACACAAAAACAGGACCTAATTGCAAGTTAAGCAATAAAGCCATTTATAAGAGCAAATGCTCTGCAGGTCAAGTCCATGAATATTATAATAGGTCAGATTGTGTGTATATAAATATAACTGTCAATACATATATGCTAGCTATGTTTCTTAAACTTTGTTATAATCAACAACTTGTCTAATTGAGTGTTAGTTTTACAGATAACCTTTCCGTTCAGTTAGTTGAATTTTAAAAATAACCAGTGGTATTCTGTAGTTATATAACAGTGTGGATTATTTTCGGCCTAAGAGTAGTAAGAGTTTTCAAAAATACATGAACTATATCTGTTTCCTGAATGCTCATGGACTGAATCTTCTAGAACCAGGTGAAGCTGCCTAAGATCTCTAGCACCACATAGAAGCAGAGTTCTGATCAAGCCCACCGCAATATAACCAGAAACCTTCCCCCAGAAAGCAGCAGGAGAAGGTACAGGTCATGAAGCAACCTGAGAGTTGTCATTATGTCTCTATATTTGACACTGTTGGGCCAAAACCAAAGCATCTGAAAGTCTGGCTATTGATTGTTCACTGTGACTACTGATACAGAACTGCTAAAAAGAGATCTGAAATTTGTTTATATTTACTTCAATTCAGGAAAAATTTTTCCTGGGCCCCCAACTCTGATGTCGGATCTAGATTGATTTTAGTTCACTTCATTTATAGAAAAACTTAGAAAGGACCTACAGGATGAAGACTACAATGAATAATTAAATAGCTATCTGTAATGAATCTCTCATCCAGTCCCCTTTTTGTCACAGATCACTCCTGGAATTAATCATCAATGCCCAATATACAATGAAACCCTGATTTTAAAAAGACCACAGTTAGAGAATATCATAAATGGCAACTCCATCTCCAAAACAACTAGAAAAATGCTGGGCTGGAGGCATGGTTCAGATGGGTAGCACTAGCCAAGCAAGCAAGTTCAACAAGAACACAAGTTTCTTAAAGCCTCCACATTATTGGTCCATATGGACCTTGAATTTTTCATTGAAGTCAAGCCATTTATTTTCCTTCCTAATTATAACCTTAAATGATTTGTACTTTCCGCAGAAAGAAATACATGTCTGGTTCCTAACCATGCCCAGAATTCAGCTGAAATAATAGCTCATTTCTTCTGATTGACTTCTTCCACTTTCCTCTTGCAGACATAACTAAGTTTCTTTCTGTGCTTTTTTTCTTTTTCCTTTTTTTTCTTTTCTTTTTTCTTTTTTACAATGGAAATGAACTCAGGAGTTCCTGCACATGCTCTGTACCAAAGGTCTTCACTCCCCACCCAATCCCATAGTTTCCTCTGTTCTTTCCTGTTTCTGATTTCTGCTCATTGTTCTAATTCGATCTCCTCCTATTCTCCTTTTTTTCTATGTGAATAATCTGTACTTTTTAAAATCCTTTCAATATGATCATTTTAATGTTGTTTCAAGACAGAATAGACCTAAATATTACATTTGACTTTTTTCCATGCTTGTACATAGTAAGTAAAAATGCTAAGTGAATTACTCTGTCAGTGATTGCTCATATTTTAAAACCATGAACTTGAAATTAAAATGTGCAAATATTTATCTCTGACTGTTATATCTTCACAGATCCATCTTCTTTCTTAGTGTTTCATATACATATATATAAGATATTTTTAATGACTTTTACCCTTCAGTATAATAGAAAGACAATGGTATGTTCAACCTCTGTGTCTAAATGGTATTGAAATCAGCTCCAACATCTAAGAACAATCACCTTTAAATGTGAACATTGTTCATGAAGAAGTAAATATTGAAATGAGTTTCCCAGTTACCCAGGTCATGCCACTTAAATCAATTTAAAATATCTAGGAACTGTATCAGAAGTTATTTTTAGTATTTGGGACAACCATGCTTGCACTCAAATACCATATATATTATGGGGGGTAATTTTGATTTCATCCAAATAATATTCACCCACCTAAATATGAATTTCACATACTTTCCTTCTGTGTTTGCCACTGAATGTGCTATTTTGATTAATGTTGTTAGGAAGTACTTAAACATTTTTCCTACTGCATTGGTAGCTAACATTCTTCAATAAATTCTTCATTAATCATAGGGTGATATGAGAGGTGCAGGAAAGTATAAAGAACTAAAAGAATAGAGATCTTGCTCTGTTCTCCATTCTCTAAATTATTAAGGGCCTTGGCCACAGATAGAGAATAGGTAAAACAAAATCATCACTGAGACAACACGATCATGTCTCTGCCAGTAGTAAATGTAACCAAGGAACCAAAATCAGACATACCTGATTTCAAATCCCACCACTCCGAAGTTCTGTGACTTTTTAATATTTTCCCCAAAACATGCCATATGTGAAACAGAGATAAAATGAAAATTTTCACCAGGCACCACCAATGGTACATATCTGCAATCCTGGCTACTCAGAAGGTGGAAATTAGGAGGACTGGGATTTGAGGGCATTCTTTACAAACATGTAAAAGGCAATCCATCTCAACCAATAAAAACCTGATGATGGATCACACCTGCCATCCCATCTATGAGAGGGTATAAATAGTAGGACTGTGATCCAGGCTGGCCCTGGGAATAAAGGTGGGACAGAATTTACAAAACAGAAAAGTAAAAACTGTCTGGAGTTACAGCTTAAATGTTAAAATAACTACCTAGTGATTGCAAGTCCCTGAGTTCAAACACCAATACTGATTCCCCATATATCTATATCTATATGTAGATATGAATAAATATGTGTATATATAAATATGTGTATAACACATATAAACACATATGTATGTATATCATATAGCTTTAAATCACTGTAAAAATTAAAGCTTTCACATGTAACTCATGCTTCAAATCTAACATGCAAATTTAAACATTAGCAACAGGTATAAAACAATATTACCTTTGCATAAAAATGGTCCAAAGGCTGAGAAGAGAACATATTTCATATTTATTGAGTCCCCACTAAAGCCAAATGTTGTTCTAAGTACTGATGAAATAAATGAAGTAATAAAAAACAAAATATGATATGAGATGAGTGAAACATGGAGACATGGAGATGAATAGGGCTTTAAAAATAAAGTAGGCTGCCGGGCGCTGGTGGCTCACGCCTGTAATCCTAGCTACTCAGGAGGCTGAGATCTGAGGATCGCGGTTCAAAGCCAGCCCGGGCAGGAGAGACCGTGAGACTCCTATCTCCAATAAACCACCAGAAAAACCGGAAGTGGCGCTGTAGCTCAAGTGGTAGAGCGCTCGCCTTGAGCTGAAGAGCTGAGGGACAGCGCCCAGGCCCAGAGTTCAAGCCCCACGACCGACAAAAAAAAAAAATAAATAAATAAATAAAGTAGGCTAAAAGGAAGAAGAATGATTTGAATGGTGAGTGCTTTTGTATATAACACTGGGAAACACGTGAATGAAGACTAGGCTAGACCATGCATCATGCAGATATTCTGGCAGGGCTGATGAGGGGGATTTTTCAGGTCTAGAATGGGCACAGGCATCAGCAAACTCATAGCAAAGAGGCCATGTGGTTACTGATGTGGTAAGTCCTGGAAGAGAGGAACTTTACATTTCACTCTAAGCATGAGTAAAGAGTATCAGCATATTCAGGTGGAGAAGTGACATGATTTGGCTTGGTCTTTAATGTAGATTGGCTTAAATAATTTGTGCTAAAGTTACTGAAGCCCTGTGGCTCAGTGCTCCACTTACTTTGCTTGTCTGGGTGAAAGTTAACAGAGGATGTGCAATATGAGAAAGTAACATACATAGTGCTCAGTAAAAAAAAAAAAAAGGACACTCCTTCTCTACCTCAAAATCTTGGATATGAGACCACTTTCATCCAGTTCTTTCTTTCCTGTTGGTTAATCTCTGCTCCTGCCATTACTCTCCTATAGCCATGCCTTACCTTTTTTTTTTTTTTTTTTTTTTAGGGTGGGGGGTATTGAGGTCGGTGCTAGTGCAAGTGCACTACCGATCCACACCTCCAGCCATTTTTTATTTGGTTATTTTTAAAAATAGGGTATGATGCTTTTTCCTAGTTTGATTTTGGACCCAGATCTTCCAGCCTCCACATGCAATGTAGCTCAGTAGTACCATATCCAGCCTATTTATTGAGATGAGGTATTACTGATATATTCTGGAAAGCTGTTCTCTGAGATCCTCTGGATCTCTGCTTTCTGGATAATTGGAATTACAGGCACGCACCACCTTGCCCAGAATAGCTGCTCCTTTCTATGACAAGATTCTTTTCCCCTAAAGGAATTCTATACTTGTGTTACTTAAGGGGAATTTGTTACTCTGGCATTCTATAAGTTGTCAGCATTTGAGTATGGATTTGGTACTACTCCTGAGCAAATGGGAAACAAGATTTCCATTAAGATTGAAATGTGGGTGGAAAAAGTAGATCTTGACAGGGGACTTGATGGAGAAAGTCCTAATATGGGCCCAGGGTAGTCCGTCTCTGCTCCTTGCATTGGAAAGATAATGACAAACTGGGAAGGACTGAGGAATAAAACATTGTCTTCAGACAGCTCTACATTCCAGGTGGGAAATACTTCTCTCCTCCACACTCAACAAATATATGTCATATACAGCCACCCAGAGAGTGGCAGACACACTTACATCAGAGGCAAGATATTAGAGCCAAGCTTTTCTCAAGTTCAAGGCTTGACACCCAAGGCTTTCCTGGACTAAGAATTTCATTTTGGAAAGAACATTTTTCCATTTGATCTTTGCCTCTCATTTTATCCTTCTTAGTTTCATCTTTTATTATATTTATGTTGGGTTATTGCCCTTCAATCACTCAGTAAGTGGATATTCAGGGCTGAGAACCTCTTTTTGATCTAAAGCAATCAATATTGTACACCTAATGTGAGAAATGAGTCTCTACAAACATATACTTCCTTGTCAATGAGTCCAAGAATACCAACCTGCTTGCATTGTACTCATGAACTGCTTTGTTGAATGGCAACTCCTGCATACAACTACTTAAAGATCATAAAATACTTAAAGCAAGACTACATACTGCCTTGGATACTATGGAATGTTAATGATATATAAAATTTGAAGTTTCAGGGAAAATATGTACGATTTTGAAATATACCTAATATTTTACTTATGTCTGCAGTAAATTTTGTCTTCTAGGTCTGGTCCATGTAAAAGCTCATCTTATATTTTGTATAACATAAGTTAGCATCATGATAGGATAGTTGATATGGTCCTATGTACTGATATCTCCCAATAGATAGAAATTCACAGTTTAGCCCTCAGGACTCCAAGTTGTAAAAAACTCAACTCAGATGGCTCAATCTCAACTCTTGTCTCCCGCTAATTAGAGAAATGGGTCTATTTCCACTCAAACTTCAGGACAGACTTGCAATTCATATACCAGTTCACAGCTCTAAATAAATCTAAGTTCATCTGGTAGATATGATTAGTATTACATAATGAAAGACTAATGTTCTGAACCCTCCTCTCAAAAGAGAGTGCTTAGTGAAAAATAGAGAAGAGTATAAATGATATTTTCTTTTGAATACTATAAAGCCTATTTCTCAAATCTTTTCATTTTCTTTTCTTTTCTTACATAATTCACTGTTAGCTATCTCCTGCAGCTGCTCCAATTAAGTTATTCAGGATGCAATTTCTTCTCCTTTAACCAACATTCCAACTACTTCTAATCCTTTTTTGAATGTAGTACTTGGAAATGTATTAATGAGAAAATAGCTTCCATCAGGAACAATTTCCCTCAACCTCTTGTCCATTGCTCTTCACTGAATTTATTTCCATACATTTTGCCTTTCTTGATTCTGTTCTGATGATAGCTATGCTAACTACGATAGTCTTGATCCCATACTTACCTACTTCCTCCTTGTACTTCTTCCATCAATTACGCATTCTTCCTCTAACTGAATTTCTTATTCTTCACCAGTTCTTTCATCAACTCTGATTAAAGAGCTGCCATAGTAAGAATTTTCTTGCATTATGTCCCCTCAGTTCTTCTTCCTCATCAATCTCTTGCCCTCTACATTTTTCCTCACCATTTTCACACCAGTCCAAGGAGCCACCATACCATTTAACCTACACTCCTTTACTCGCTTCTCTACGTACCTTCTCCAGGTACTATGGTGGTCCAGGAGATTCAAAGTAACTAAAATAGAGTAACATATGGACATAATTCACAGGGAAAACAAATCAATATACACAGAAAAATCTACAGATCCTACCCTTACCATAAGGCAGATTTCTAGAAACCTTGTTACAAAAAGCATTTAAGTCAATCCTCAAATATATTGCTTAAACATCTCTTTAAATGCTCTGTTTGTTTGCCAGGAAAGGAAAGGAAATTTTCATGGGTAGAAAAAAATATGAAACAGTGAATCATAAGAATTGCAGCTCCTACATTATAGTGGCAGATTGAAATACACTTAGGAGAAAAACTATGGTACTAAATAAAAATGGAAGTTGTGAGCAGAGAAAGCCCACTGTCTTGACTTTCCACATATCCTACCTTCTAATTCTACAGAAAACACTAAATTCTACATAAAACTTATGGAAGTTGGACTTCAGCAATACCTACATTTTAAAACAGCCTAAGCAGAATAGTGCAATGAAAGAAATATATACCTAGTGAAATTTCTTTCAAAATTGATGTTAGAACATTTAACAAACTTTATAAGAAACAAAAAAAAACCCTCACAAATAGTCCCAAAAGTCATGGTAAGAGAAGCAAAAAAAATTAGCCAAAAAACATGGTAAATAAATAAAATGCTAAACCAGACATCTGGGCAGACAGAAACAAACACTCATTGTAATAGTAACAGTAACACTATTAAAGGAATAATTAAAACAAGACTGAATTGAGCAAATACAATAAGAATACAACATTTAAATCGGAAATGATTGTGTGGATTAAAGTGGCTTAGCAGAATATTTTCTTAAATATTTCTTTAATATTCTTAAATATCGTCTTAATTTTAGCTATCTAAAAGTTACTATACAAGAAAAAATGGTGAGACAATGTACAAAGGAAGAACCAGTACAACAGCAATACTCACAGGAAACATGTTGGAAATGATCTGTACAACTTAGGGGAGGTTGGGTGGAAGGAAAGTGAGAGGAAAATGAGAGAGGGGGTAACAAGTTTGACAAGAAATGTACTCACTACCTTACTTATGTAACTGTAACTCTATGTGCATCACCTTGACAATAAAATTAAAAAACACACACACAAAAGAACAGAATCTTGTCATAGTGGGGGCCCATGCCTGTAATCCTAGCTATTCAGGTGGCAGAGATTAGGAGGATCACAGTTAAAAGCCTGTCTGGGCACAAAATTTGCAGGACCCTATCTCAAGAGAAACATTTGGTGTGGTGGCATACTCTGGCCAGCCCAGCTACATAGGAAGCTGAGAAAGGAAGAATCACCCTGCCTAGCCAGCCTAGGCAAAAATGTTTACAAGACCCTCATCTCAACAGAAACAGCTGGGTAGAGGGCTACACCCTTATCAGTCCCAATATAGCAAAGTATAAACAGGATGATTGATATCCAGGATGGCCTGGGGAAACAGAGTCTCTACCTCAAAAATAACCAGCACAAGAAAGATTAGAAGCATGGGTTAAGCAGTAGAGTACTTGCCTAGAATGCATGAGGTTCTGAGTTTAAACCCCAGTACATCCAATATATCTATCTAGATATCTATCTATATCTATATTCATATCTAATCTGTATCTATATTTACACTTAATCTATATCGCCCATATCTATAATCTATATTTTATAGACATAAAGTCCATAACTTCTAAAAATCAAGTTTAAAAAAATTCCACTTCTTTACAAGATGGAGTAGCACCAACCAGATTTATCTACCTGAAACAACACCACACAAAACCAGACAAGTGTATAAAACAAAGGTTTCTGAAATCTTCCTATTTGGGCAATGAATTACAGCAGAGTCTAAGAGACATGTAAAAATGAAGTGAACCATGCAAAATCCCAGCTTACTGCCTTGGGAATTTTTTTTCATTTCTTATTCAAAACAGCAAGGAAAAATACAGATGGAACTTGACAAACTGCTTGAATTGAGGGACGTTGGGGAGACTCTTAATGCCCAAGGCAGCTAGAGTTCACAGGACAGAGTATTGGAAAGGAAAGAGCTACAGAGAGAACTCCAGAAGTCTAGCAGATTCCTGTTGAACACTTATCAGTATGTACATGTGATGAAAACAGGAAAGTAACAGCTGACAGGAGAAGAAGGAAGAGAAATTGACACATACACAGAACTAGGAATCACCCATGTTCCCACCAGCCAACTAGATATAGTAATGTTTTACAAGACACTGTGTTCAGCCTTCTAAGGGTCCTACCACAATATAAGGGAATGATCGAATATTTGACTCAACACTGTTCTGGTCCTGACCAAAACATCTTAATGCAAGATTCCAAAGGAGCAAAGAGATTTAAAAATAACTACATGCCAGACCAAAGCCTAAGTATATGGTTAGACACAAAGAATATTAATCACCTTAGAAGACAATGCTCAGCATCCAATTAAAACTTTATAAGCATGCAAAAAAGTATTATGACCACAATGCATAGAAAAATCTTTAATTGAATCCAACTGAGATGATATGGTTATTATCATAGAATGACATCGTTGATACTGATCTCCGTATGTTCAAAATGTTACAGAGAAACATGGAACACACCACACAAACATACACAAAAGACTCTAATGAAACTTTGAAAGATGAAAATGACACATTTTTCAACAAGAAGGCACCGGATGGAAATGATGGCAGAAGATATACTGCAAAAGGAAACATTAGCAATGGAAACTATCTAAAATTAAACACTTCCAAGTAAAATATAGTTTAAAAACATAGATTCAGTAAGCTATAAGATAATTTCAAGCATCTTTAAATAAATATAATGGGAATCCCCAAAGGGGAGAGAGGAAAAAAATAGGAAAAACAGAGGAAAAATGAAATAAGTAATGGTAAAAACGACTATTCACTCATAGATTTAATAGGCTCAACAAAAACCAAATACAAATAAAGATTAAAAAAAGCAGAGGGAACAGCAAGACATCCAAGGCTAACACCTGTATTTTACGTACCTGAGAAGCTGTACTCAGGTAGATTCCACATCCAAGGTGCTATGGTTTTATATATATGGCTGGGAAGGTGGCTCAGTGGCAGAGTGCTTGCCTTACATGCATGAGGGCCTGGGTTCGATTCCTCAGCACCATATAAGCAGAAAAATATGGAAGTGGCATTGTAGCTCAAGTGGTATAGTGCTAGCCTTGAGCTGAAGAGCTGAGAGACAGTGCCCAGGCCCAGAGTTCAGGCCCCATGACCAACAACAACAACAACAACAACAATATATGTGTGTGTGTATGTATACAAATATGCATTTATGTATGTGTATATATATAAATGACTTACAGTTTCTGCAATAGTCTTATAGTCTATATCTTAAATACTTGAGGAATCTTTAATGATGCCACTTTAGTCCTCCCTATACACATATATGAATGTGTACATGTGCACACATGCATGCACACACACACATACATGCATACTTCACTATTGAGCTTTTTCTTTCACTGTTAACCTTTTTATAGGCTAAGATTTCAAATAAGCATATTGTTACTGCTGCTTTTAAAAATATTTCATTCATTTCTGCCATTAAGCATATTCCCTTCTGTCTGTCATTATCAATGAGATTAACTTAATATTCTTTCCCGAATTCCTTAAAACAGTAAGTCATTTCCCTTTCAACTTTCACATGCATAAAGTCAATCCATACATTGCTATCTTAGGTCTGCTTTAGCAGCATCTCCAGATTTGCTGTATTGTATTTTTGTTCTCACATGGAATTATTTTCTTTTGCTTTCTTATTGGGCCAACAAATTATCTGAAAGTGAATCTTTTAATTTTAAAATACTTTTTACCAAAGAATTCTATTTTAATTTGGGTCTTATAGCTTCAAAATTGTGGGGTTTCTGTCTATTTGCACATGATTGCCCAAAATCTTCTCTACTCAAGACTTTATATCATTTTTTGTTGCTGTTTTATGTCTTGAATGGACACATACCAAGGTTACAATTGGGATTCTCTCTGCCCTGCATGATTTCCTCTTCTCAGAGATTTATCCCATGAGTAACCATAGTTTTTTAGTGCCTTTAAGAGAAACATTTTTCTCTTGACTTTACTGGATGTTCACAAGCCCAGGTTTCACTGAAATTATTACCTGATGCAGAAGGCTTTGAACTTAATTTTATGTTCAAAAATTGCTGTTCTTTTGCTGAAATATCATCTACAAATTATATGAGATTTCCCCCCTCAAAACATAGAACTCCCTCTATTCTAATTGCTCCTTAGTTTCAATATAGTACTTTATACTGTTACTTTATAGGAGTATCAAATGAAACTATGAGTTCTAGAAGGCATAGACCAGTATCCAATTGTACTTGCCCACAGAAATCTTTGATATTGAGCAGGAAATTTTCAGTACAAAGAAACACTGGAAGAGAAGTTGAACAAAAGAGAACCAAATCAAAGTAGAAAAAGAAACAATATATTTCATGGAAAAAGACAAAAATTTTATAGAGGGAAACAAAAAAATTGTCCTTAATCCTTCAAAATTTCATACTATGCCTTGTATAATTTGTTACCTTTTGTCTCTCCAAATAGCTAGGACAATGCTAGTTAGTTTTCTATGAATTTTATTTTTTATTAACACTTCTTTCTTCTATCTATCTATCTATACCTGAAAAAAATACTGCAACATATTGCTAGCCAAAATGGAGATTATGTTGGAATATCCTCATTGAACAATGGGATTGATATATTTTGATCAGCTCTTCTCAAACATTACATCATATTTCTTTGTTTACAATTCCCATGGACAGTGATGTTATGAACAAAACCTGGTGCATGCTGGGAAATTCAGACTTCAAGCATTCACACTCTATTAATTAATTCATCACCTAAAAGCTAAGTATTGATTTTTTAATGGTTTTACAAATCTATTTAAGCTTCTGTGATGTGATTAAGAGGATGTGTGTTTACTGTAAATTATCTAACAAGTACAATGACATTGTCCTCAGAAATAGTAAACAGTTTAGCTTGTGAGAGAAAAGAGAAAAATACTTCATTAAAAATTTCCCCCAATCTTGCTTATATAATTTAGTAGTATCATTTATTAGGTATTGAAACTTGGCTTTTAAAAAACTCACATCACCTAGCACTGATAGCTCACAACTGTAATCTTAGCTACTCAGGTGTTTGAAATCTGAGGATCTCAGTTCAAAGCTAGCCCAGTGGGGCTCTTATCTCCAATCTTATCTACCAAAAAGCCAGAAATATTAACTATGGCTCAAGTAGTATAAGGCTAGCCTTGAGCAAAATAGCTCAGGAACAGTGTCCATGGCCTGACTTCCAGCCCCAGAACCAGCACACAATAAAGAAAAATAAGAAAAAAACTTCTTGTCTTCAACCATAAACATTTTTCTTGTAGTAAACACGAAAGCGTATTTCAATAATTTGTTCTTTATTTCTACTCCTTCTCCAAATGATAGCAAGATAAATATTGCCCTGTGAGTCAGCCAAGTATTACGTTAGCTCTTATTAAGAAAGACACATCATGATTTTGCATGCTTTCATTTTCTTACTTTTTTTCTGGAAGTACAGGTACAAAAGAGTTACTATTCTACAAATGAGGTTATGAATATAATGCATCTTGTTGGGTATCATCCATTTCATTATTCTTCCCCATACCTTCTAACTATACCCCTCCCTTCAATTTTCTTTATTTTGAAGGATATGCATTCAATTTCATGACTATATTCTCCTTGCTTCCCCTTCCTTAAAAATCTCACAAGCCATGCAGAATTTTTGTCTATATTTATTTTCTTTACCTTTCACAATATCAGAAACAAAGCAATCCAATCTGATTGACTCACAGAGCAAAAAAAAATGCATAATATACTAAAAGTTAGATTATTAATAAGAGGAATCGATTTGCAAGAGCAATACAGAAAAATCAAATATGTGATGGTACTTGCAATGTGAACCCATTTAATGGGAGCATTTGGAATGGTAAAAATTGTTCGTATATCTGCACACAGTTTAATCCACCATCTGATTATATTAAGCACAAACTCACATTGGGATGTTATAGCTTGCCTGCTGAGGGGTCGCCTCTTAAAGAAATTCAACAGCTAAACTGATAAAAAGCATTGGAGACATTTTATCACAACATCTCCCATTTTCCCTGTAGTTTCTTTTCCTTTTAAGCAACCCCCATTTTAAGGATGGTACATAAAGAAATAACAGTACAATGCAGCTGAAAGAAAAATTCACCTCAAAACATTTTAGGCAATGCTAATATTCATGGTTGGGCAAGGCACAGGGCCTGTTCCTTTGAAAAGTCAAAGTGGTGAGCAAGGAGTTGTTTGTGATTATGTGTATATGCAAAGAATAGGTAAATATCTCTACGGAAGGGATTTACATAAAGAAGTTTCTTGCTTTCTATCAGAGCAGGAATATATGCTGGCATTTTATTCCCATATAATCCTGACCTTCCAATTATGCTGGAGAAAAGCTGATCATTAGCTAATTATATGACTGCTTTTCTTCTTTTAGCTCATACTCTGAAAGAAGAGACTTACAGTGCTTTTACTGGGAACAGTTGCTGCTGTTGCTGGGTTTATAGATGACAGTCAACTGGCGATGGGAAACAGGAGGCTATTTGAAGCTACTCATCATGCAGAGATAAAAAGGCTACCGAATAATCCTGCCAGGTCTGTTGATAGCATTAATTAGCAGCATAGTTAAGGTTGGTACATCTCTGTGACTTTCTTTAAGTCCAAGTTAGTATATTCTCAGTGTTAAAAAGAGAACAAAACCAACAGCAGAATGCTTCATATTTTATGGGGAAGAAAACAAGTGACTTTTAAAAAGTAATTAAAACTACATAGGTGTATGGGCAACTAGTTTTGACTTAGGGAAAGATATGTCCCTTTTCTAGGCTTGATTCTTTCCTAGCTTCCTTCAAATAATCACCATTTGGCACTTCCTTAAAAGTGTGCATAATTAGGAGTTAAAAAGGCTTTGTAATTTATGAAGAAATCCTCTCATTTGTGGTTAGCTTCAAACAGGCTGCTGGACCCTCAATATGAAATTAAATATTTCCTATTTACATATTTCTGTGTTTATGTAGACAGTACACCCTTTCTGTATCTGTGTACTTCACATAAACAGAAGCCCACAATTCTCTTTAATTATGCCACCAACAAAGAAGAGTAAGAATTCTGCTTTCTAAGCATCTATTTCTAAACAAAATCCAGGCCATATGTAGTCAATTTTTGAAGGTGAATGTATCTCTGGGTAGCTACATAGGTTATGATTTGGTCAGGAAAATAAGAGACATTATACCAAAAAAAAAAAAAGAAAGTATATCTGATTTCAGCTTTCAGAATTGGAAAAAATAATCTACACGATTATCTGTGATATTTTTATTAATGTTCACAAAATCGATTTAAGAATTTATTGAACAAAAATACAAGAAACAATCATCAATGCTCATAGAGTATAGTCAGAGCAGAAAACATTTTCTACTAGTCTAAAGTATGTAAGATCTGGTAAAAATAAATTGGTATATACTCACTCTCAACAAATACTTATTAAGCCTATGTGGTGAGCACCATTTTATTACTAGGGATAAAACACTGGATAAATCAGACAATACTTCTAACTATATGGAACATCCATTCTATTAAGGATAGAAGACAATCATTAAATAATCAAACGAACACAGAAAGAATGGAAGGGAGAGGAGGTTAAAGAGGCAAGATACAATAGAAAAACAACTATGATTTACAATAATATGACTAGATAACTTCATTTAAAATGATATTAAAGACAGATATGGTAGATCAAGGAGGCAGGAATTGGGAGGAATTTGAGACCAGTTGAGGCAAAAAAAATTCAAAGGATCTAGTCCCTAATTTCAACCAATAAAACTCTGAACAAAATGTTATGTATCTTTTATCTCAGCTTGGAAGGATACATACATGAATCATGGTTCAAGTCGGTCAGATTTAAGACAAAGGGCCTAGGGTATAGCTCAAGTGGTAAAATATCTGCCTAGCAAGTGGCAGGCCCTGAAAACCCAACACCATATTAAAAGAGATTGAACATCTGTATAATATGGTACATATGTAGACATATATGCATGCATGTCTTTCTATATATTTATAATATGTACATTATATATAATATGGTACATATTTATAATCTTAGCACTTGGAAGACTGAGAGAGATATCAGAAGTTCAAAGCTAGGTGTAATGTGAGACTATATCTCAAAAAATATGTTGAACACACGAATAAGCATACATTTGCTAAAGAAAAAATTTGCCTTCATACAGGGGAGGATTTTCATTCTTTAGACTGAATGTCCTTGCCTTTCTCTACAACTGGGGGTAGAGAAAGGTCCTCTCCAAGATTCTCTAATAATTGACACTAAGAGCCACATGGTAAAAAAAAAATATAACATGCAAATACCAGGACTGTTATTCACAAATGTAACTAGCAGTTAGTAAAATAGTCATTTACTAACTATGTGGCCTATGAGCTATTTGTGGAAGCTGGCTGTCTTACAGTTTTCTGTGTCTTTACAATGAGAATGATCATTATTATTTTATGAGAATATGAGTATTTATGCTGAGAGCTCAGTGGGCACTAAATGCATACACCTACAGTGTACAGAAAGCAAAATGTTACAGTGAATATCATACATTCTACTGAGCAAGGATCCTCTGATTGATGAGCTTGGGGACAGATAAACTCTATGATTGAGATATAGTCAGAAGATGGGTAGTGCCCTTCTCCAAATCAATATTTCACCATTCCTCTTGAAAGTCAATGTTGCAAATGAAAACATTATTTAAAAAGTAAATGGATACCACCTCTTGGCATTAAGAAACTAATTAGAAATAGATTTGTTTTATTAATGCAGTTGCATCTGGTATTGAGTTATGCAGAAACTCCTGGAGAGAGCAGCACAGTCAGGCAGAAAAAGCCATTTAAGCAAGAGGAGACCTTAATCCTTTCCATAGCAAAACCCAAACCTGCAGGTTGGTAGTATCCAGGTATCAAAATAAATAAATCAGATCAAACACAAAGTGGCTTCTAAAAATTGTTGTTTTTTTTTCTGGTTGGGGCCATTGCCTTCTTTGTGTTCCCTGTGTCCTGGAAACCAATGAACACTTAGGACTGCTTGCCCTCTACCAATTGGGTTTAGCAAGTCAGAAGTACTGAATAAAGACTGGAGGACAGGAAGCAGAGGTGGGAGTATTTAATCCTCATATTTTTCCTGTGCTTTATGATATTGGGGAAGTGACTGCCTTTGTCAATGACTAAACCTCCTGGAGAGGTGCGGGGTGGGGATGGGGGTCCAAGTTTTGCTAGGTCCTAGAGATCCAGGTTTTCAGCCTCCAGACATTATTGCTGGCCCATAGATGCTTCACCTTGTAACCAGCTGAAACCCTGGTCACACCTCAGTGGTCCATCTAGTGAGTTTATTTTCAGTGAAAGCACTTGGTGGATACTATCTCTTTCCTGTTTTATCTCTCAAATGACACAGTCACATATTCAGAACGGGAGCTGCATTGGACACTGGAGGCTCATGCCTGTAATCCTAGTAACTCAGGAGGCTGAGCTCTGAGGAATGTGGTTTGAAGCCATTCCAGGAAGGGAAAGCCAGAAGTGGAGCTGTGACTGAAGTGGTAGAACAATTAGCCTTGAGCAAAAAAGCTCAATAACAGTGCCCAAACTTTGACTTCAAGCCCAAGGAAAGGAAAGGAGAGGAGAGGGGAGGGGAGGAGAAAGAAGGGGAAGGGAGAAGGGGGAAGAGGAGTGAGAGGGGGAGGGGGAGGAGAAAGAATTGGAGCTGGGTCAGATTTAGAAAGATATGTTTGTGATGATTGGAATATATTTACATTCTTAGGAAATGAGAGTTTTATGTGGCATCAGCACCAATGGCACCCACACTACCACAGGACCTTGGTAGTTTAATTAAACAATGGTTGATAGACAGGTATCCCGATCCTGAGAGCAGGTGTTTTACCCTCTGAGAAATTTGTCTGTGGCTAGGATAAGTGAGACCACCACATGAAAGGAGAAGTTGGAGCATATCCCCTAAGACTAAGTTTCCTAAATGAAAGGCATGTGATGTAAGGCAAACAGGACTAGATACATGGACACTGGATCTTTCCTACATTAGTGTTATAAACTTTTCTTTGCTAAGCCAACAGAATAGAAAGTCAAGAGAATTATATGTAGACACAGTCTCATGGACACCAAAAGGCTGATACCTATGAAATCTTTGTGAGATGTCTAAAGTCTGGAAAGAAGGCAGCTGGGAAGTCTGTATAAATACTCTTCAACAGGAGCTTGACAAAAATCAACCCTTACTTTTGAACATTAAGCTTGTAAAGCCCATATAAATTTAACTAGTAAGATTTAGTATTTTATTTCAAAATTAGTACTTTTTAGTGGTTTTTAATCTGTATTTGATTTGATAGTAATTGCTTGAAGCAGATCAATTTAGTTGCTTCTCAGTTGTCTCTGAATTAGAAAGTGACTTGAAATTAAAAGCCTTCAAGGGGAAGTGGAGCTGTGGCTCAAGTGGTAGAGCACTCGCCTTGAGCTGAAGAGCTGAGGGACAGAGCCCAGGCTCAGAGTTCAAGTCCCATGACCGACAAAAAATAAAATAAAATAAATAAAAGCCTTCAAGAAAGAAAGTGTCTGGACTACCCACCAGAGAGGTCTGGCTTTCAGCGTTTAACCCAAATGTCATTGTTCTCTTCCACTAAAGACCAATTCAGCAAGACCAACTCATTTACTCAAAGAAATTCTTTGTTAAAGTACACATTCCTTTTTCATCTACCAGGCCCGTTAGGTGAGGGCCTTCCCTTGATAGCCTTTTCTACCATGGATGTGTATTCCATGCCAAGGACTCAATTTATCAGAGGAAAAATGCGATGCTATTTTCAGTTTGAATTATTTGCTTCACCACTGAATCAATATTAGGAGACAAATCATGGATGGACTCCCAATTGTTTTCTCTAATGAATGTGGTAAATTGGTTGTTGTCTTTGTCCAATCTCCTTTGTTTACATGGCAATGACTTTCATTATTGATCAGATAGCAGATACTAAGTCAGTTATGAATCAAATGCTATTTCCACTTTATATTGTGCTTCCTAAAATAATTATTTAAATGAAAAGCCACATCTATCCAACTTTAATGTACAGAATCTGTTATATTTGTAAGAGAGAATAATCGGGACTCTGTTGTATGGTACTGATATATAACCAAAGTGTGCCTTCAGATTAAAGAATTTTATTTTTCTGGAATAGTTTTCATTGAGGGTGCAGGTTTTACCCCTTCTACTTCTCTATCAACACTGCCAACTTCTTATCGCTTGTGTCCTTTAAATGATCACATCACCACCAAGCATTATCTTACTCTATTCAGGAAGTATTACTCAAAATACACTAGAGGTTACCACACTCTGAAAATGCCAAAGAATATTTAATGGAGTTAGGCCACTTGTGTTGACACAAGTTTATAATAAGCAGTAGGCTGAGAAGCTATTGCAAATGGATTGAGCTTCCAATAAGAAGCTTATTTTAAAATATCTGCTATAGATTTTTTTTCATATTTTAATAGATAGCTATTGAAACATCAGTGTCTTTTTATGACACTATAATATAATAATACTAGTAAAACCATTAAATTTAGAGATATAAAAATAACACTGTAGTTTAAAAAAGGCTTGACAAATTTTACCCTAAAGATATGATAATAAAGATAAAACTGTCCAGATCAGACTTTATACTTTATGCCAAAGCTTTAAAAGCTTATCATCAGAGCATATCTATAAAAATTATAATTGTTCTTATATTTCATATTTGTGAAAGGCATATAAAATATTTAGTGTGATTCCAACAACATCTAGAAAGATGCCTCAGAAGAATGTTGATTTTCCAACTCATTAATGTGTTGCTTGTGCTTAGCACAATGTCTGACAGAGTAGATTAACAAATAATATTTAAATAATAACTAGATAAATATATGTCAAATTGTATCACACTTAGAACACAGTCTGATTGGAGAATAACATGGGAGCTTCCAACAACTTGTCTTTCATATGGAAAATTGGTCTGGAGTAAATGACTTGGGTGGAATCTGTGGAGTTCGTCATGTTGCTTGTTCTGGTGTTCATTCCAGTATTGGTGTTTTCCATGTGAGCATATGAATAACAACCCTGTGGATTTCAAGAGGCTGGTGGGAAAGGAACTCTCAGAGAAATTTTTATAACTAATTACTAACTGGGAACATACTATCAGTTTAACTGAATGTTGTTAAATCATCTTACAGTCATCAAGAAGAGCATCGTGTATGAGAGGTGTGTGAAAAATAACACTCATAATTAAAACTCTCCTGAAACATATATATATATTTATATATATATATATCTTTCATGTATATGTATACAAAATCATTAACAATACAAATAACTATACCATGTATTTCTTGTTTTGTTCAATACTATGTCTTTAGTTTCTAGTAATCATTAAGTGCCAAATATTAGTTACACATTGTCAATTGCAAACAATCAACTCATAATTTGTGTCTTAGCAGAGTTAAGGTGAAGGCTTTCTCCTCTAACAGGCATCTGATTAGGTGTGTGATGAGTTTGACTCAATGAACTTTGCTTCAATAGTCACTTAGGAAGTCAGACTTCTCCATCTTTCCCTGCAACATCTTGGCCTGATGATCTCCTGATGGAGGAATAGATAACCAGGAACCATCCAGAGCCTAGTCAGAACAAAGTCATGTAATCTGAGCTAATTAGAGTAGAGACTAAGAACTCTCCTCTGACTAAGAGGACAGGGACATGAATCAGGTAGATATAAAGAATCTTTTCCTGCCGTGTCTTAAAATGTATGTTCCAATCTCCTCACCCCAATACATAGAAACAATTAACCTTCCATGTTCCTAGGAATGCTATCTAATATTCCATCTCATTAACTACATCAACATCTCTATAGTTCAAAGTCCTCTCCCTCAGGTCTAGATATGTTTCCTCTTAGTTCTGAGATGCAGAACCTGTCACTTCTTCCACATACACACCTAGAATTCTACAATGGAGGAGAGACAGGAACCACAGAAGACTTCTGTTTGAGAAAGAAAAAGTAGAATATCTTTAACAATTGAGAGTTTTTATGCTACATGCAGGATAGAGTTTCTGAACTGGCAATGGAAAATTTTCCTAACTAGCTTCCATTTTCCACATATACTTGTAGCTTCTGCTTCCATCTTTAACAGGAATGGGTCTTAATCCATTATCCCCCCCATGACTAATCTGAAGTAGGCATTCATTATATGTCTTTCTGACAGTGGGACAATTATGCAGCAGATTCCTGAAGCATACAAAATCCACATATGTTTTAAGTTTGAGCAAAGAAATTTTCAATCCCTGCTCATGTGTGTTCACTACAATGAAAATTAGCATCCATTTTTGAGCTTCCTGTTCAGAAAAAGAAAACTGGATCACAAATAGACTTCTTCATTTTATAAATAATCTATGATCATGATGTTGCTTGTACACACCATGGACCAATAAGTAATATGTTCAACCAGGAAATAGTCCTTTTTTGCCTCCCTGTCAGCACTGAAGAAGCTTTGCAGTGTTTAAAATATCCAGGGGCATTTGTACCATATATTCTTGGTAAATTCAGTATTGCTAGTTGTTCATTTGTCTTCAGAAACTAGCACAACATTGAAGACACTTGGTTACTGGAGTCTCATTTTACATCTCAGCATATAAGGTTCTAGAGAAAAGAACTTAAAAGCTTAAACAACAATTGGCACCAAAATAGTTCTTCACTCATCCCTTTTCCATTGGTAAAAGTAATGGAGATGATTGAAAAAATTGCCTTAACCTTAATAGTGTGCACTGGATTGATACAGATGTATTTGGGCACATTCGTGTCTAAGCCCAATATAGGGCTATTAAGAGTGGCTGAAGAATTTCCAGGTAGTCAGCTTTATGCCATCAGAGAGGGGACCTAAGCCTGAAGATGTACACCACTAAACTGATTCACCCAACCCAGATTCTACATAGTGGAGTATGGGACTCAGAAAATATTAGAAGAATATCAACTCTATCTGTTTTTAAAAGATTTGTTTTCATTGTGATTACTGGGAGCTTTCATAATACAAGATTGTCCAAAAGGATTATCTAAATCACTGTCTACAACTTTCCTTTAACTTATCAATAATTCCAGAAAACTCAGCAACATGTTGGTAGCAAGCACTGATATAAACTAGAAGAGGCTGGTTACATTTCAGGAGAGGAAGTGAGCACAGAAGAGGAGGAGGATGGAAGGCAATATTATATAGTACGTGGCTAGACATGTTTCATGGTTTATTGAAAGCAGTAGTTCAGGATACTATACATGTGTTATGTACATGTGTGTTTGGGGGAGGCACTGGATATTCATAGATATGGATAAAGCATCAAAAATGCCAAATATAGATTATAACAGAGTTCTACTAGCTTGTTTTAAGAGGATTAACACCCTCAGATTTCATCTACAGAAATAGTGGTTCTTTTGCAGAAGTTAATTTCACTTACTTGACTTAAAAAATTATCAGTGGGGGGCTGGGAAGGTGGCTCAGTGGTAGAGCGCTTGCTTTGCATGCCTGAGGCCTTGGGTTCGATTCCTCAGCACCACATAAGCAAAAAGAAAAAAGCCGGAAGTGGCGCTGTGGCTCAAGTAGTAGAGCGCTAGCCTTGAGCTGAAGAGCTAAGGGACAGCGCCCAGGCCCAGAGTTCAGGCCCCACGATCGGACCCAAAATAAATAAATAAATAAAAAATTAAAAAAAATTATCAATGGACATGAGGTCTGTTTTGCAACATGAAACTAAATTTTGTGTAATATCCATGCTCCTATAAATTAATGATACCATATTATACATTTAAATTTTTCTTTTGGCAATGTATTTAATGTCTTCTTACTACAATAAAGTAAAATATTTTTAAAGGAGAAGGAATTCCATCACTGCCATGATGTCAAAGAGAATAACAAAATATGTACATTATCTACAATGGATTGCCACCACTGAAATAAAACTAACAATCACTATAAACTAATAGATGCATCACAGAATGTGTTACTAAGGGTCCTAGTTATTCTCTTTCATGAAAATATAGGAAAAATAAAGTTTAAGTGGGACAAATTAATCCCAGCTTTTAAAAATAAAAATGGCATACTGCCCCACTAATTGAAATGAAGGTTCATGTTGAACCTCCATTATATTAGTCAAAGTCTTTCTGCTTCTTCAGAAATCATCATGAATAGAGAGATAAGAGCAAAACACTTAGTGGTTGAGTTCAAACAGGGGCTTGATGTCTATCTATCAAATTCCTGTTGCCTAATTCTCCATGACTGTTTGACTTAAGGAGATTTTTTTTTCTCCTGATAACAATTAGATTGCCAGGCACATTAACCTGCCTCATCTAGTGTTCTTTTTAAGTGTGATATCACTCACCTAGAATAGTGCACTAAAAGCTATGCATTTTAAACTATTTAATCAAAATTGATCAACATTGACAGTGGTCCAACATGACACCATGGGTGATGTTATCTCCAGCCACTATGATTCATGTGAGTGGTTCGTTGGCAAGGGTTTGGTTTCCAGATAGAAAAAAGTAGTATGGGAACATTTGTAGGCACTGGGAATAAAATGTTCAAACAAAATTATCGTGAGAGATTGCATTTTCTGTTCATACTCCTGAAAATATTATAATAAAATTTAGAAGCCCATGTTTCTGTTTGCTTGATTTTTGCTTTGCTTCCTATATTTTATAGCCTGTCACTGTTTTAGCACATGCAATGTCTCCTATGTACAATATATTTTACCTTTCCACAACAATATGGTTTCCAAAAAATATAATTTATTCCTTTAAGGTGTGGAAATTCCCTCTATACATGTATTATTATAAATGTCAATCTTTAAAAATCCTTCTGGTTATTGATATTTAAAATAAAGTTTCGCCGGGCGCTGGTGGTTCACGCCTGTAATCCTAGCTACTCAGGAGGCTGAGATCTGAGGATCGTGGTTCAAAGCCAGCCCGGGCAGGAGAGACTGTGAGACTCCTATCTCCAATAAACCACCAGAAAACCGGAAGTGGCGCTGTAGCTCAAGTGGTAGAGTGCTCGCCTTGAGCTGAAGAGCTGAGGGACAGCGCCCAGGCCCAGAGTTCAAGCCCAATGACCGACAAAAAAAATAAATAAATAAAGTTTCCACTTTCTGAGAAACTCTATTTGTCCTTGCTCAGTTCAGTGGCCTGCACACTCAACATTGAGATGAAGTTTCTTTAGAGAACACAAGTGAGTTTGCATACACATATTATAAAATATGAAAAATAATTGTAGGTTTTTGATGAGAAACTTCTTCTTTTGTTTATGCACAACAAAAAAGTTCCATACAAGATTTATTTTGGATGTTCTAGAAGAAAAACAAATATACAATATACTTAAATCTATGAGATGATTATTTATTGTGTTTTATGTTGGGAAAGCAGACTTGGCTTAACAGGAAATATAAGAGTAATAATAGATGGAATAGGTTGTTCTATAATCACTCTATTCCTACTAAGGTTTTTGTTCTCACTGAGTTTGTCTTTCTCTCTACTAAAGATATGTGGATGGAAAAATGGATTGCTTTATGAAGCAGAGCTAGCCCATTTTAACAGGCATAGCAATGGATCCAAGTTTCTGTTCTGAGGATAAATGAGAAACTCTCCATCTTTCCTAAAGAACATTACTGTTTAAATGTCCAGAGTTAAAAAGAAAAAGAAAAAGTAAAGTCCTGAAGATATATTGAGTGTTTTCTAAGTCTCTTGACATGGTTACATGGTTTTCTAAACTTTGACAAAGCATAGAAAAAAATTACTAATGTGTTAGGTTACTTTTGATTATGTTAATACTTCTAAACGTCTGCCTTCAGAAACTTTTAGTATAATGAACTTCCCAATGGCTTGTTGTCAACTTGTTTTGATACTGAGCAAAACACTTTCAGATAGGCCTCAGTCTTTCTCTCCTTCACCATGTCTACCACACTCAATTGGTATGAACTTGGTTCAATACTCATTACTTCCTAACCTTATTTAGGTAAATGCATATATTTTATATGTCTTATATAAAATAATTGATAAAATTTACAGTAAGAATATCTTTTTAATCACTATCATTGGTTCTATTATAAGAAAGTACTCATTAGATAGTACCTGGATGTACTTGGACACAAGAGACAAAAGAATTAAAGTAAGAGAAAATATCCTTTCCTTTCGTGTGTTGCCCATCAAAATGAAATTGTAAATATGTTTCACTGCTGTGTCCTAATTTCACATTATTTTGTCTTCAGATAGGTGTATTTGAGTCTTGATGGAGAGTTGAAGAGCTAGTCAGAACACAGGACTCTTGATTTATATGTCTCTTAATTTACTATCTAAAATTAATGGTATAGTGTAATACAGAACCATAAAGCAACAAATTTCCAAGCATTTCCAGTGTGCATTTAAACATTATTTCCCAGTTTAGTCCTTTTCTGGACAGATTTCCTGTGCCTGTTCAATGTGAACACATTTAGTCATTTGTCTTCAGACTCCAAATTTAACCAAGTTAACATATTTTATTTAATCTTCCCCAAAGGAAATATATCGAACTCTACTAAAATAGCAGGGCTTTTTTGGGTAAAGAGGTTTCACAATAAATCACACACTCTCAGCTAACACTTTTAATATCCTGCATATATGGAAGGAAAAAAAACTGCCAAAGTAGTTTAGAGTATAATGAAACATAACCTCCCTGTCACTTTCCTTTGCTTTCTTGCTGTATCTTCTTAAGACAGGTTAAACTGTCTTCTTTATTTTACAACATCACTTAAAATCCTTTTTAAAATGCAATGTAAGTGGGGTTTTTTTGCTTTTTAATGTACATTTGAAATAGGTATTTCTTATCTCAAGCATGGTCACGTGTTCAATGCAAGTATTTAGTAGGAATATAAGAGCAGTCTTGAAAACTTATGATTTAAATGCGAGTGGGAAAGAAAGCAGTGGATATTAGCCTAAAGGGGGAAATACAACCAAACATATTTATTCTACTGAATAACTTGAGTAGAGTACTTAATGATGAAGTTGGGACTACGTTTTGCAATAGGTGTTTGTTTTAACAGTCCCAAATGTTTTAATTTTAAAAGCTCAGTAGATTATGAGTCGTGGAGCTGCCTGGAGGAAAGGGACTATGAATAGTGATATGTGTCACATAAATAGAAAATGAGATATATAAACAGAAGATTAGTATTTCATAAGGTAAAGACTTCTGCTCTGGTACAGAGCAGAATAAGATTGAAGAGGAAAATGCTACGGTTCACATGGTAATTTTGACTCTTTAGCACAGAACGGTTTGGGCTTGAACTGTTGAAGTTAAATTCTCATGAACTAAGTTCTTTATTTTTCAAGATACCTTATATGAAAATATTAGTCATCATTTAAGTTGGCTCATATGACTGGTTTGTATGTTCTTCTTCATTGGTTATTTATTATTAACTTTTAGTTACTTTCTCTAAACTTTAGACATCAAATTTTCATAAACATTCAGGCTAAATTGTCAGCTGCAGAAAAAAAGAGTTGAGATCACGATTAATATTTCAAGTAAAAGGTTTCTATATTTGAGTTTTATGATATGACCTCTTTTCCACAGTCATGTATTATTTAAGTTGTTTAATGCCAAGTTTTTATCATATGCATTTTGACAGATTATCTTCATTAGGACAATATTAATAAGGCATCAGGTAATTGTGAGCTACAAACTATGTAGAAGGTAAAGAGCAGACATAAGACATGACTCTGTCCTAAACAATTTTAGATGAAAATGATAAAAAAATAGAAATATATGTAACAAAATGAATTCACATGAAGCACACTGGCATATACTGCACTGGTTTCAGACTGGAAGGAATTTTGTCTGTAAGACTAAATCCTCACTCTTATTCTTATTCACTGTGTAGTTTTGTCTATAACACTAGAGTGCTAGCTGTGTCTAAAATATACAGCAGCAGCTAAGACTGGAGACCTGAAAAAAAATTATGCTAAGTAAAGTAAGTCAGGCCCAGAGAGCCTAGGGATCCATGCTTATCCTTATATGTAGAAACTAGATTTAGCTTACAAGCTCACAATTAAATATGTTGGGTAGTATGCAAGTGTATACAAATGTTTTAAGTGAAATCAAGGGAAATCTGAAGAAGTGTAATTCCTTAGAAGGCCAGCATCCAAGCTCAGCAAAAGAAAACACCAGGAAATAGGTACTCAAAAGGAGTAAGAGCAAGTCAAGGGGAAAAGGGTAGACAAAATGAAGAGAAGATGGGGAAAATGCAGCAAAGAATCCAATATATATCCTACAAAATTAAGAAGAGTAGCTGGGCACTGGTGGTTCACACTTGTAATCCCAGCTACTCAGGAGGCTGAGCTCTAAAGATTACAGTTCGAAGCCAGTCTGGGCAGGAAAGTCCATGAGACTCGTCTCCAACAAACTATTCAGAAAAAGATAGAAATGGATCTGGGGCTCAAGTGGTAGAGCACCAGTCTTGAGTGCAAGAGGCTCAGGGACAGTGCCCCAGACCCTTAGTTCAAGTCCTAGGATCACAAAGAAGAAAAAGAAGAAGGAGGAGGAAAGGAGGGAGGAAGATGAGGGAGGGAGGGAAAGAGAGAGGGAGATGAGGGAGGGAGGGAGAAAGAGAGAGAAAGGAAAAGAAAGAAAGAAGAGAAAGAAAGAAAGAAGAGAAAGAAAGAAAGAAGAGAAAGAAAGAAGAGAAAGAAAGAAAGAAAGAAAGAAAGAAAGAAAGAAAGAAAGAAAGAAAGAAAGAAAGAAAGAAAGAAAGAAAGAAAGAAAGAAAGAAAGAAAGAAAGAAAGAAAGGAAGGAAGGAAGCAAGGAAGCAAGGAAGGAAGCAAGGAAGCAAGGAAGGAAGGAAGGAAGGAAGGAAGGAAGGAAGGAAGGAAGGAAGGAAGGAAGGAAGGAAGGAAGGAAGAGGAGGAGGAGGAGGAGGAAGAGGAGGAGGAGGAGGAGGAAGAAGACAAAGATGAAGATAAAGACAAAGACGACGAAGAAGACGAGGAGGAGGAGGAGGAGGAGGAGGAAGAAGAAAGAAAGCGGTATGTAGGGGAAGGATCAGTGGGACAGTTGACACTGTGGGGGTGACACTGATGAAGATATATTCATACATCCATTTATGTGTTAAATGGCAACTCTTTTGTACAACTACTTAAAGATAATCTAAAATAAGATTGAAATCACGGATGACAATTCTTTATGAGCATCTAAGGTTGTTAAAGCTGAAGATCCTTGAAGAGCTCTCAGGAGATAAGGTGAAGACTTCCTATTCTCCTCCATTTAAGAGATTTATTCACTTTCCCCAGAAAGAGAAAACCTAGGGATCATGAGCAACGCCTTCCCTCCTACCTCTATAGACATAAACTTACCTATCGGCATAAAAATAAAACCTCTTAGGGGAGCACCAGAATGTCATATAAGACCAAAGACTCCTATTTTGGAGTTGTTTTCCTTCAGTAACAAATGATATTTGCTACATCACATTTGTGTGAACTCAGACACCGAAGGTCAACACAAGGGAATTACAGCAGAGGAATTGCTAAGAGTAATAAAACTGCACTTGCCACTGGCCTGGACAGATGTAATTGGTAGATAAGCAGATACATAGAAGGCGGCAGGACACATTTTTTTGCCTACATGTATAGTAAAATTTCAGACCATTTAGTTTTTGCCCTCACAATAGTTACTTTTTTTTCCTTTTTAGTAAAATTGATTATTTTAAGAGTCATTATTACTGTCAAAGAAGGTCTGAAGGAGAAAGTAGCATTTGACTTACATACTTAAGGATAGGTCCAATACAGGAAAAGGTGTGAGCTCAGAATACTCTACATCTGAGCTCCAGAATCTCTTATTTATATCCATATCTGGTCTCAGGCACTTCATGGTTTACATGGTTTGCTTGGAGTGAAGACACAGAGAGAGCATAAAAGAAGAGAAACAAAGGAAAGAGTTAACAATGATTTGGGTAAAGGAGTAATGGGATGGGAATATTCTGCTGACATCCTGCCTGGAGAATGCTCCTGGCGTGGGAGAAAGTGTGCATTGTCTCTCAGGAATAGTTCAGGACCTCGGGCAGAGGGTAGAGGTCACCCCGGGCTACACTCAGCCTCAAGCATATTGTCCTCCAGTTCTCACACCATCAGCTTCCCACTCCTAACAGTACTGAAAAGAACCGAAGACCTACAAATATTTTGACAGTTCAGATAACTATATAGCCTTGAACATTGTGAAACCTACAATAAAACATTTATTGGGCACATAATGAATCTAACTATGTATAAAGTAAAACAAAACCATGCAAAAGACCACTGCAAACCTTCAGATACATTTAGACCATCAAACTCTGCAAAATCAATTAATTGTTACTTGGTAAACCTACAGTATGTATAAGGTGGTATTTCTTTTTCAAAAATAAGTACGAAATACACCTTGAAAAATATAATAATAGAGAAGAGTCCACTATGACAAGAGATTGTGTTTTGTTGTTATTTTGTTTCGTTATTTTTTCTGTGTGTGTGTGTGTGAGTGTGTGCCCGCGCGCGCATGCACGCTCCCTTGGGCTTAAACTCAGTACTAACCCTTAGCTGTTTCACTTAAGGCTGGTATTCTACCACTTGAGCCATAGTTCCACTTCTGGATAAGAATCTCATGGACTTCCCTGCCCTGGCTGTTGAACCTTGATCTTAAGATCTCAGTTTCCTGAGTAGCTAGGACTTCAGGTATGAGCTACCAGTGCCAGTAAATTTTTCCTTATATATGATATAAATACTATTCCAATCTGCAAATCATATTTTAACTTTGTTCATAAGACTTCTGATGTAGGGTTTACATTTTATGCAGTAATTTACCTTTCTGCTTTTTGATTTTTGGTAAGCCCTGGCTTACAAGCAGATTCTCTTATACTATATTCTGTAAATGTTATAATTTTCTGATTTTTACATTTACAATTCTGTAAAATTATATGTTGTTGAAAAGGCTGGTGAATTGTATAGTACATTGTTATAACTTTATGGAATATTTTGTATCTTTCTCATAGATTTAATATTCTAAATTAACAAACTAAATAGGCTCTCCATTCAGTATTAACAATATTTGCCACCTGTGTCAAAATGACACTGTTCCACTTTAAAATTTTATGTTAGTCTGGTCTTGCTGTCTCAAACATATAATATTAGTTACTTGGAAGGTAGTTCAAGGCCATCCTGGGCATAAAAGTTCATGGCACCTCATTGTAAGCTACGACAGAGTACAATGGTTGGTGCCTGATATCTGGCTATAAAGAAGAAGCATAATCGATAGGCACAATAGTGAACACCTGTCATCTCCAGCAGCACAGGAAGCATGAGTAGGAGGAACACATTCAGGGAAGCCATAGGTTAATGTATAGCCTAACTTCAAAAATATAAGCATATACACATATACATACATATATCAATATATATTTATATATCAATATATAAATGTATATGTTTTTAACCCAGGCCAGAAAAAAATAGCCACTGCCATAGAGGGCTGGAAGAATGTCTTAGATCACCTTTTCAGCAAGCTCAAAGCCCCAATCTCAGTCTCAGTTACATGTACACACACACAAACAAATATACAGACATTATTGCATAAAACACACTTGTCCCCACCTCTCTACCCTACCTTTGCCTTTACCCCTTTATTTGCAAAATCACCTTGATTTTTTTGTTCACTTTCTTATAAGAATAGATTTTTGTATCAACCTACAGTTCAACCCAAATAAATCTACAGAGCTATTATCTAACACTATTTTTTAAAATAAAAGATTAATTTAGGTAGAATCTATCAAACATATCTACCATATATAATATATAATCCTTCTTTTTGTCGGTCATGGGCCTGAACTCTGGGCCTATATATATATATATATATATATATATATATATATATATATATATAATCCTTCTTTGTTTGGGTGCTGTCCCTCAGCTCAGTTGAAATTCAAGGCTAGTGCTTTACCACTTGAGTCATAGCTCCACTTCCAGCTTTTTCTGTTGATGTGGTGCTGAGGAATCAAACCCAGTACCTGGTACATGCAAGGCAAGCACTCTACCACTGAGCCACCTTCCCAGCCCAATATATAATCCATTTTCTCATGAACCTATATATATATATATATATATATATATATATATATATATAGAGAGAGAGAGAGAGAGAGAGAGAGAGAGAGAGAGAGAGAGAGAGAGAGAGAGAGAGAATTTATACAGAGTACAAAGATAGATCTAGATCTAGATCTAGAGATCTAGATCTAGATATAGATTGAACTTACACAGAACACAAATCACTTATATTTCCACAATATCTCATGGACTTATTGTGTTCTTTCATCAGAGTTCTTTCACCATTGTGAGCGGTCTTAATTCTGTAACAGGAAGGATCTGGAACTCTCAAGTTACCAATGTGGAAATTGTTGTCAGTAACGTTAGATGAAGCTACCAGGCACAGACCTAATTTTGAGGTTTTTCTACTGACATGTTATTCCTACTCTACTATCCTATAGACCACCCTCTGAAGACATCAGAATAATGCACCTTCTGTTGAAAAGTTGGACTAGCCACTGCTCACAAATAATATATACAACCCACACAAAAGCTCTTATTACAAGACACATAAGAGTTGATCTGAAAGGATTTTTAAGACTAACTGAGAAGCATTTATTTGACTTAAAGAAGAAGATATTGAAGACAAGAGAAATGAGACCATTTTTAAGATGTCTCAGTTTGCTAGTGATTGCATAGTACGGTATCCATGCTTAAGACATGTCCTAGCATTGATCTATTGACAGTATCCCCATTGAAAACTGTTATGACCTTAAAAAAATAATAAAACAAAATAATGTAAATGTCCATACCAGAAAGTAAAACCAGGGAGAAAATGATGCTGAATACCAAATTATATTAGCATAGGAAGATACTAATATTTCCAAATATGCATTTTCTATTTTACAAGTTCTGCCCAGATATCCTTTAATATAAGCATGTGTTTATTCCTCCAATGCCATCAAGAGTGAAGTTGCTTTTTTAGATTCAGTCTTTAATCATCGAAAGCAGCTTAGTTTTCATACACTTACCTTTAATTTGCAAAATTGCAGCATACATACTATTTACTGGTAAAAAGTGAATGCTGAAAACATAGAAACCAGATGCTGTTTTTACACTTTATTTTTGCTCTGATCATAAACTATTTTTTTTGGTGAGGTGAGAGGTCAGTGAAACTTTTAGCCACAAGTTGCATTAGCACCTTTCTTTTTCTTAATCTCTGGCTCTTAAGTGTCCCCGCTATACTGCAACCCAATGTGTGTGTGTCCAATTTGTCTTCCAACCTACACTTTTCTTTTTGGAAGCAGGTCATAATTCAAAGGTCAGATTTCATTTAGTAATTGTTTTTCAAATGTTCTCATGTTATAGCTCTTTTAAATATCTATGTGGAACCATGAAACTAAAAATTAATGTCAGTAACCTTTGAATCATTTATTTTATTGACAACTTTCTTAAAATTTCTAATGGTGCTTATGTTTTTCATTGAGTTCCATAATAACTAAAGGACTTTCACTCACTAGACAGACAGTCTACTAGTTGAGCTATGCCCTAGATGTTTTGGTTTTGTTTGTCTGTTTTGCTTCAGGCATTTTTTAGATAGGATCTCATATTTTAACTGGGGCTAGCTTGAGATCATAATCCTCCCAATTATGACTCCCAGACAGGTGGGACTACAAGCATATAACATCATACCCAGTTAATGAAACAATTCTCACAAAGCAAGTTTAATATCATTCAACCAGTGGACAGTTGGTCCAGTTACTGCTATACGGAGTTGTTCTTAAATCTTAGAGATGTTGTTACTGACTCTTACAGTCAATAATGGTAAAGTCAGTATTTAACTATATTTATCAAAAAGATTTCCCCCATGAAGTCAACACTTGCTTTCTCAATAACCCAATTAATTTTGCATCTGCTCTTGGTCTATTCTACTTGAAGCTGAGGCATATAAGCCTGTGTAGCATTATACCTTCTTCTTTGCATGTTATTTCCCCTAATTAGTTCCCAGTAGGCAAGACCTTGTCTGTCATATCCACTATCATGTGCCTAAAAGTAAAAGCACAGGACACAAAATAGTTCCTTACCCAAACCCCATGCTACCAGTGGACAAGGATTATTTTCTCCAAAGGGATATGCTTCTTTTGCAAATACTGTGGTATAAAATAGGGTTTTTTTCATTCTGACTTGAAAGTCAAGACATTATTCGGAGAACTCAGGCAGAAAGACATGGGATGTAACTATAACTAAGAGTTTAATGATAGAAATATCTCAGATTAGATTTTTACAAAAGATGCTGTCAATGCTTCCTTTTGGGAGATTTCATGGAAGTGAGGAAAGAACTAAATGTACAGCTTTTAAAATATAGTCTTATTATGGAAAACAACACAAACAAGGAAAAATATATAAAGTACCATTATACATATAAGTACTACCCAGGTGAAGGAATCCAATGTTACCCCACTCTCAAGCTCTTCCTCCTCAAGTCTCCTTAAAATAACCATTAGCTTAACTTTCATACTAGTATTTATGGCTTTACTATTTAAACATCTTAGCATATACAAAGCAGTTAGGGCTTTTTTAATACTCCTACAAGATTTATTCATTCCTTTCTGTCTCACTTCTTTTTTAAAGTCAAAGCTTATATTGATACAAACCTATTGATTTTGCTGTTTAAAACTGCACTTCAATCATTTTCATTATCCATAATGCATCTCTTCTCTTATTGAGAATGCTACAGTTACTTCCACTTGGTAGTTGTTTTGAGATTTGCTCCTACAATTTTTATGTCTATCCTCATTTATAAGTATGCATTCATTTTCTAGAACACATATCTAGACCTGGAAGTGATAAAGTATGCCTTCATTACACACTGGAAAATCAGTTTTGCAAAGTGGTTTCCCGAAATGTTTTCCCCCATTACAGTTACAAGTCATTTGAATACTTTTTTTGTTAAGTGTACAATCAAAATATCTGACCATCAGTCTATAAAAATACTGCTTTAATTGATTTCCAATTAAATAATTATACAAAAATTGCACATATAATAGAAATATCAGCAAGAAATTGTTCCAGCACACTGATCTTACTATGTATGTATGTGTGCCTATAAAGGTCATAATGAAATCCATTTTTAAAACTCCAAGGAAGATTTTGAAAGTGGATGTGGGATGGTGGTAATAAAGAGAACAGAAAGGATGAATAAGCTCTAAGCATATTATATGTATGCATGGAACTATCACAATGATACCTCTAACACCATACAATTAATATCCATTAAGTTAAAATAGAGTTTATAGTAAAATGAACTAGCAAATTACATTTATTAACAAATGCAATAGACAATTCTATATTAAAGCTATTTTGTTACAAATAAGCAGTTACTGAATGTTTAATACACATGAAGTGTGGCTATTTGTTGAGACATTTTACACGGCATTTGGCAGTACTAAATATGTATAGGTTTATAGTCATAATGTATCAAATGTATATAATTATTTTGAATTCTTTTGAACTATCTAAAAATAGTTTAAGTGCCATCAAAGTATACCAGATAGCTTAGATGTATAAGTATGAAGTTTTGTAGTCACCATTTATACATGGAGGTATTATGGTGACACAAAGCAACTCCTTCATACCAACTGGTAAACTGCATGGCAGTCATATTATGACTCCAGATTAGTTATGATTTGGTTTGCACTGCAACATTATATTAAGACTCCAGACCATTTGACAACAAATCCTGATCAATTATTATTATCTGGAGACATAATATAAAAATTGAAAAATTTCAGTGAGGTCCAGTATGTGTTTTCTTGGTCACTATAAAATACATTCCTATTCTCTATTTTTCTTCGCCTTCCCACATCCACTTTTTCTCTTCAGTTGACACTCTATGGGCTTACAAACTGGGACAAAAGGGACACTGAAGAGGGACTAAGAAAATCAGGGAGCGAGAAGGGAAAGACTGTCTTTGGAGGCTGACTTACTTAGTTGCCTCCTTCTTACTTCACGTTCTGTAGAAATGGTGGCTGCTTCCCAGAACACCGGATCTGGGGAGCAGGCCTTATCTGCGTGCCAATAAAGAAGCCACTGCTGTCGAGCTGCAGGTGCAAGCCCTCAATTAGGATGTGCCGTTCATCTCTGTCAACACTAATGAAATTCAGAAGCCTAAAGTGACAGGTACAGCAACTGGTTTGGGAGTTTAAAAATTAATACCTTCAAGTTTCATTTTCCCATCCCTTCTACTCTCCCACATCTTTGTGCTGGCAAAGTCAGCTGGAGTTTCTCCCCACCCAGGATTTGAGGCTGAAGTCCAGGGGACGATGCAGAATTGTTCTATTAGGCAAGGCAAGGACAGGGGACTAGGGATAAAACCTCAGTGCCCTTTTGAACTCTGACAAGACGAATGAACCTTTAGTTGTGATATTTCAGACCGAAATTGACAGCTTTTGGAGGCAGAAATATGATTGCAAGGATGGCCTGTCCATCAGAACCCACCAAGAGGAATAGCAAATGAAGACAGAGGTGCACTGATGATCTGCTCACCTGGAGCCTACTATAAGACAAAGCAAACACACCTGGGAAGGAGCCCAATTACTGAAAATAATCATCCAGTAGCTATGCCATTGCATAAAAATTAAATGGCAAACTAGACGAGCCTAACAGGGTTCTAGGAACACAATAATATACATGTTGTTTTTTTTCTTTAAATAATTAACCAAAAATTTCACATGATTTTTTTAAAGATTTTCAAACTTGCTTTCAACTGCTCTTACGTGTTTTTTTTTCTGGGTTAATCTGAAAGTTTTCTACGTATGAGGTGAAAATTTACCATGAATCAGGACCAAAACATTTTACAGCAAATCCCTTACTGAAATTTGAGATCCCACATTGGAAAGATTTCTGGAATAGAAATGGAATTGTGCCAAGAGGTTTTAAAAAGCCATAATATCTCAGAGGAGTTTTTTAACTAGTGCAGCTAAGTCTTTTCTGTGTGGTTAGCACTAACATACAAGATATGAATGGCTCTTTGGTCCTTCCTCCAAACCCATAACTTTATCCACCTTTTCCCTCTGCTACCTGGCTATGCCCTGGTTGAACTCAGTTGAATTCAGAAGTGCTTCCTTTTCTCAGTTAGCTGTAGCTCAGGTCAAGTGCAGGCCAGTTAGTGCCTCTTTCTCTGAAAGCTCTTTCTGTGGTTTCCTTCAGTCATATACAACAATCTGCCTTCAGCTCTTCCCAGCATGGCACCTATTATAAATTCATAAACCTCAGCCCAACCTCACACTTCACTGCACATCATCTAAGATGGCACATGAAAACATTGCAAGGCCATCCTGGAGTAAACACATTTCTGACCTGAAGCACAAAAATTCAGTTCTTTAATAAAAATGCTCCTGAGCTTTTATACTGGGTCAATAATAAATGACACATGATTAAAATATTACAGTGTTTCTTTTTAATGCACATCAGGGAAGAAAGGCATTTTCCAGACAAATAATGTAAGTCAATAACTATATAACTTATCATCAGAACCGGGAGAAATTGAAGAGTGAAAGTAGATATGGTAAATAATTACTTCAGGACAAATGATACAAAATAGAACTAGCCTGGGCCAACTTGGATTTTGTCACCTTAAACTAAATCCACAAGTGGCTTCCTTCAAAAACCATTTTGGATTGAGATGAATAGCAAAGCTAAAGTTGTGTTTGTGGTCTAATATTTAAGACTGAACATGATAGGTTTTAGAAATCTGTGGGAGAAATGAGAATGAAATATTAAGTTTTAGGCGAGGTCTATCTACAGGGATATGAGGAGATATAAATATGAGGGAGTGCTATTTAGTAGCAAAATCAGTTACTAGATTCTGCTAAATACCTACTGGGGATAAGGTAAACAGACAGGGTATTCAAAAATATCAGGTAGTATCTCTTGTGTGCTTGATATTTACTAGAGTTGCAAAGAACAGCATCATTCAATTTGTGAAGATTAGCAAAGATTTAAAAAGGCAGGGAGGGTAAAATTTGCTTAGCTGATATTTAACTGAATATTTAATGGGCAGTGAACATGTGGGAGGTACTCTAAGGGAGGAAATAGACAGAAAATGCTGGGCAGTGTGGTATCATTCATATCTAGTTTATACTGAACAGAACACACACATGAACTAGAGGGTGGAGAAGAAAAAACCATGAATGTTCAATAGTCAAATCTCAATACAGAATAAGGACAGGCATATGAGAACCTGACTAGCCACTAAAGTGGTGTTTGTTAGGAAACTAATCTGATTGGAATATTCCAGATAAATTCTTTATTTGGGGAACGGGGTGGGGCGGGAGGACAGCTCAGGGTCATCATTTGTATGGCTATTTCAATACTACATGTGTGAGGGGGGAAAAACCTGATTATGATGATAATAATAAAAACAGGACACAAGGCTGGGGCGACAGTGAATTCCTACAATCCTAGATACTTGGGAGGTGAAGATTGGAGGATCTCAGTTAGAGAGTAGTCCTGAAAAACAAGTAAACAAGAATCTGTCTTATCAAACAAGCCAGAAGAGGTGGTGAATGACTATGATTCCAGCTGTTATGCCTGTCATTCAGGAAATGGAAGTAAAAGGACCATGTGTTCAGAGGCCAGCTTAAAACAACAGCATAAAACCTAATCTGAGTGGGGTGCTGGTGGCTTTCACCACTCAGGAAGCTGAGGCCAGAAGATTGAGGGTTCAGTTCCAGCTGGGGCAGACAAATCGTTGAGTCCCTTATCTCCAATTGACAAGCCAAAGTTGGAAGTGAAGGTGAGACTCAAGAGGCAGAGTGTCAGTCATGGGCAGAAAAAGACTTGCTAGAACCTGGGCCTTGAGTTCAAATACCAGCACCCCAGTACTAAGAGGATGGGGTGGGGGAGGGAACCTATCCGAAAAACAAATGCAAAAGAGCTCTTTTTTTTCCCCTGAGTCATTTGCATGAGACCTTGCCTAGCAGTATGATCTTCTGAGTTCAAATTCCAGTACTACCACCAATGTGTGTGTGTGTGTGTGTGTGTGTGTGTGTGTGTGTGTGTGTGTACACACATAAATAATCTGGAAACATAAAAGATTAAAAAAATCTGGATTTCTTTTGGTGACTAATCACAATATTCTTACATTGGGAGAGCTGACCTGCTTAAACAGGAAGGTGAAGGCTCTGATTCGACATATGTTTACTTTCTTTTTTTAATATTTATGGTTTTACTTTATGTTAATTATAATGACATGTCAACAAAGGATATGGTTTCATATATATATATATATATATATATATATATATAAGATAGATAGATAGATAGATAGATAGATAAAGATACTGTAGAGAGGGGTTACAGTTACATGAGTGAGGTAATGAATCCATTTCCTATCAAGCATTGTTACCCTCTCCTTTGTTTTCCCCCTACCATCCCTTCCCTCTTCACCTCCCAACAGCAAATTCCAGAAATGGCATCTGGCTCAAGTGGTAGAGCTCTTGAGCACTAATAGGCTCAGGGATAGGCTGAGTTCAAGCCCCAAGACTGGCAAACAAAACAAAGCAAAACCAAAACAAGAAAATAAAGCTGTAAGATCTGAGTGTGGAATGAGAAGGTGACCTTCAAAGGAGGCAAAGAGGGGAAGGGCTCATTGCAGTCAAAGGGAGAAAAAGGTTGTATAGTTCTATAAAAACCTGGATGAAAAGATCTTAAAAAGCAAAGAGAACACAGTGCACAACTGTTTAAATACTATGGAATTTGTTGGTTTGATTATTGTTTTTTTTTTAGTAAGAACTATGCCTGGAGAAGTGACTGGTTATCTAGGAAATGGAAACCCAAATGCACGAATCTCCCTGAAGACATCTAACCGTGCAAAGGAAGCCAAACATGGTAGAGCAGCAACTTCTAGGATATGGACATGATCATAACTCAGACTTCTGGGAGACACACTGGAGTTATTACAAGAAACATTTTATGAATAAATAATAATGAGGAAGAAGGGAGCTGTGACTGAAAGGAGTCAATTGGAATGTCCTGAAAATGAAGAGAGGAGACCATCTCCCTATGTGCAGAAAGATGGAAGGTAGTCATTGCTAAGTCAATATGAAAGGAGCCAAGATTATATATTTGGCACTTTCTAGCAGATTACCTCACAGGAAGTCTATCATCCAGCTGGTTTGTGCATCCCTGTTTGTAAGGGCTACAAAGCTCTTTTATTGTGTGTGCATTGTACTTCCTTGCTTCTATACTGGCCTTTGCTCACTGTTTGTTGATTTCTTCTCTACCTTCTTTTGGTGTTCAGATTTAACTAGCAACACAATATTAAAATAAATCAATATAGCCAGGCACAAGTGCTCACACCTATAATCCTAGCTATTTGGAAGGCTGAAAATTTGAAGGTAGCTCAAGCAAAGAAAATCACGAAGGCTCTTTCTCAGTCAATGGCTGAGTATGGTGATGTACACCCATCATCTGAACTATGTGGTGACTGAGATTTGGGCAGGACTATAGTTTTAGGCAAGGCCAGGCAGAAAAGTCTAAGAGACTCCATCTTAAAGGAAAGAAGCTGGGCAGTAACATGTCTATTTTCTCTATGGGAGATAGATTATGGTGCAACCACTTGACTTGACCTGGCAGAAACCAAGACTATCTCAAAATACCAGAACTCAAAAGGACTAAAGGCACGGTTCTAAGTTATAAAGAGGAAGAGCAAGGCCCTGCATTCAAAAAACACAACATGACATTTCTATTTGTTGCATTTCCTGAATATTTCTACTGTCTATTCCTGGTCCATAATTTTTCTCCTTGTGATTTTTCCATTAAAATATCTTCTAATGGTTCTTATTCTAGGCCAAATAAAAGTCAGACTAACATCTTAAAGTCATTTCCACAAGAAAAAGGTTTAAAATATCAAATATCAAAATACTTAATTGTAGCTTACTTAAAAAGTGGATGGTCTTAAAAGTATTTGTAATGTTACATTACACTATAGAAACATAAAATACATAAAAATGCAATATAGAAGCAGCTAAACCACAAGTAGTAGAGGAAGAAGCTACAGTTTAGCTAAACTTATACTACATTCAGAGAAAATAGTATGTGCCAATTATAAAAGGACCCAGGGCTGAATGTGTGCAGTGAGTACAATTTGAAAATGGTGAAACACTAAATAAATACTTAGATGCATCTTGCTTACTCCTATGTCTCAACAAAACATTCATCTGTGGCCAAAACAGGAGTCAGGTCACAGGCTATGGAGTATTGGCAATTTCAACTGTGTGCATGAAGGCTGAAAATAAAATTCCATTAATTTAGTCACAAACATCTAGATATTTAGCACTATGTATAAAACATATTTATATTCAATTTTTATTCAAATACCTTATTCAAATATTGGGTCCCTGCAGCTTCAGAGATTGTCTTTTAATCATCTTGCTCCTCAAAAATAGAATCGATTACCAGACAATTTCATTTCATTTTTCACATAGAAGCATTATACATATGTCCCTTGACTTTAACATGGCTAACATTAGGTGAGCAGTAATTATGTGCCAGGAATTGCAAAAGTATTTGCATATATTGTTTCTAGTCCTCCAAGCAGACATGAAAAAGTACTTTATGTATTAGGAAAGGGAGGATCCGAGAGGTGATGAAGTTGTTTACGTTATATCAAGCCAACACAAAGTTATACAGGTCAAGGCCTATAGCTTTCCTCCTGTCCTGACAGCTATTCTTCTATTACACCTGCTATGGAGCCTTTTGACTGGAACTACATCAATTCAGCAACTACTCAAATGTGTCTCCCTATCTCCAGTCCTACCATTGATCAAACAATAGTGAAAGTACTTTTGTCTTTCACTATATACTTCATAACAACGTTCAGACACAGACAGAAAAGCTTCATGAAGTAGCTTACTGAAAAAAAATAGAGATTAAAAAAATAATTCTTTATTGTGAAATATCCAGAATCAATTTCAATGAGATTTATTTAGTGAAATTCAGAGAGAGGCATTCTTCAAGATTTAGTATGTGTCCAACATTTGTGAAGACTCCATGTGATGTGGTGTGTGTGTGTGTGTGTGTGTGTGTGTGTGTGTGTGTGTGTGTGTGTGTGTGTGTGTGTGTGTGTAAGGAGTAAGTTCCGTATATCTAATGCATCAAGACACACTTTGATTCTGTTGTCTCATTCTTCTAGGTATTCTGTTTCACTTCTCTTATTACTGAACTTGGAAGGTTTTTTTTTTTGTATTTGTTTGGTTTCTTTGGGGGCTGCCATTGATTTTTTTCTTTAAACCTGTGCCTATCCTCATCTTCTTCCCCTCCACAAATTATACTAACATCAAATACAGTGAAAGCAGGGGTTATACTGCGGGGGAGGGACATACAAAGCAACAAAGAAATAATCTTATATATATATATATATGTGTTAGAAACAATCACATGAAAGAAAAAAAATTTGAATACATATCTTAGGGTTCATTTTCCTAACATCACCTTATCTGACCTTTTCTGCTTGACTCAGACATATACTAAATATTGCAAATAAGGGAAACCATGGGACCTATGTTTCTTTGGGCCTGGCTTACTTCACTTAATATAATTTTTTCCAAGTCTTTCCATTTCCTAACAAATGGGGCAATGTCATTCTTTCTGATGGAGGCATAGAATTCCATTGTGTATATATACCACATTTTCTTGATCCAATCATCTACTGAGGGCATCTGGGTTGGTTCCATATCTTAGCTATGGTAAATAATGCTGCAATAACATAGTTGTGCTGGTAGCTTTAGTTTGGTCTTGTTTGTAAACATTTGGGTAAATGCCCAAAAGTGGGATTTCTGGGTCATAGGGGAGCTCTATGTGGAGTCTTTTGAGGAATCTCCATACTGCTTTCCAAAGTGGTTGAACAAGTTTACACTCCCACCAACAATGCAGTAAGGTTCCCTTCTGTCCACATCCCCTCCAGCATCTGTTGTTATTAGAGTTCTTGATTTTAGCCATTCATCCTCATCTTCTTGACCTCATTACAAAAGTTGGTTTTATAATGGCAGGTTAAGACCGTTGCATTGAAATGAACTTGAGAATCTTGCAAGACCACCTTACCAAAACATCTGTTGCGCTCCTTTAGTTCATCTAGACCAAGGCAGGCAGTTTGTCAGAAGCTCATTTCAGCCTTGGACAAAATGGTGGGGTGGAGGATAAGGTGCCTTTTGAGACTCAGAGTACTTACTAGGCTCTGGCTTCTAGACCTGAGTTGGTATCTGCAGGCTCCTCAGGATCTGGCCTGTAACTCATTTGAATGCAGTTCTAACAGATTTCTACTTCAACTCTTACATCATTGCTCTCTATTTCATTACTGGTTCCAGAAGATTCTATCAGTGTGTTGAACCTGAATAGATCTATTTAAAGTTCTCTTTTCATATTTTATCTATTCTGGGTACCTGTTTAGAGCAAATGGGTTGGGTAGAAATGAATACTATCTTGCCCCCAAAAAGTGGAATATTATATCTGTAACATTATTCTCTCTCTTACGTCCATTCATCCCAGCAGATACTTAATTTATCTACATGAGCATATCACTATATAAAGAAGCTTCCTTTTCCTGGTGAACTGAAGTCACATTCTTAGGCAAGGAGAAAGGTATGCACACTGAAGCCCAGGGTCTACATAAGGATTGCAAAAAAAAAAAAAAAAAACACAAAAAAAATCAGGGTGAAATTTCTCCCTCTTTATACTCTTCTATGGTTTTCCATACAGAAAGCTCCTCCACAGTTGGATAAAGTTACGTTAGAGCAGCTCAACTCTTCTCAGAGGGGGGGAGAGGATGGGAAGACTGAGGCTGAATGTCAGTGATTATCCAGGACTTGTCTTCTCTAAAGCTTCCTCTAGATCTGCAAAGTTATGGCCTGCCATGAAGCAACAAAACCCAGGTGGTAATTAAGGTCTCCATTCCTATGCTCACTGCACAGGGAAAGAATGTGCTCTTGAAAACTATAAACACTGTCAGAAAGAAGAACAATGTGTTAAGATCACAATCAGTTTTCTGAGCTCTAGAAGCACTGCCAGGAGTATGAACAACCAGCCAAGCTGTGATCAAATTGGTAAAAGTAAATATGTTACATCAAGGATTTCAGACATAGATGATTTCTGTACAAATTATAAGTTTGCATTTCAATCTCCTGTTGCCAATAGTTCTTAGTTTAACCTGTTTTCCAAAGTGAAATAAAAGCTAATGATTTTGATAATGCCAAAGTATGTTTTCCAAAGGTAAAACCGCAATAGAAGTACCAAGTACAAGCATGAAAATAAAGAATGCTGCAAATCACCCATATCGTACCAATTTTTTAACAAACATCTAATAAAGCCTTCAGCAATAAAAATAAAATAAATTTTGTGCCATTTGTGAAGACTTAGAAACTAGTCTTAAAAATGCAATTTTGGAAAGGAAGAATGAGGAGAAACGTCTGTAAGGAGAAAAGCCAAAGGAAATAAAGCTACAATGAAAAGTTTATATGTGTGTATAACTATATTTTCTGACATGACAGAAATAGTAATACAAGAATAGCATTCCCATTCTTAACATTTATCTCTATTTGGAATAAAAACTTTCATTTCAATCATGCAAAGATAAAAGTAGCCACAAGACTTTCAAATTATTTTAAACATGATTTTATATTAATAATTAATGTGCTATTAATTTTTAACAAATTCTAACTAATTCCATATAGAGAACACTTAGTAGATTTTCATCTTGTTGTACATATTCGACATCAACTTTCTGTTTTATGAGAAGAATCCTCCAACTATTCTTGTCTCTGGAGAGTAATTTCATTTAATTAAAAATATCAACAATGGTATTATCGAGTCTATAAAGTTTGATTTCCTGATTGGAGAGTTCCCTTACTTCAGATAGTCAATGTGTTTTCTTTTCCTTTGTCTAAATCTTTACTTCTTAGATCAAGTGGCTCAAGACCTGATTTGCCAAGAAAAACTCTCTTCTGAAGTTTGTGCAGTCTGCATTACAGTACACAAAGCAAATTCCATGTACTTGGTAGTAAGATGGTATCATTTCTGATTTCAAATAAATACCCATCTCAATTCATCTGAACAGAATTACCATTTTATTTGGGTTAAGAAAGGATGGCTTCTTTGCACTTAGGAAGCCAAGATACAAACTGTCTTTCTTCCAAGCTTATGATTGTCTTTCTTTAGAAAGATTTCCTCGAGTGTTCTTCCTGATGAATTGTATTAAATTATTCTCTCTGAACAGAATGTCAATAAAGCTTACGATGCTACTCTAGGCTTCTGTGGACAAGATCTGCAAGACCAGATAGTAAATGTTTGGGGTCCAAGGAGATACTGAAAATAGTTAGCAGTAAATGCTGGGTGGTAGTCAGTTGTTAAACTATATTTTCCCTCTGAGTGCAAAAACACCCAGGATAACTGCATCCTAAGGCTAAACCATCAGAAACCTGGCAAGATGATGATATCCACTGTTGTCCATGGCTATATGACAGGCAGAAAACAACAGGCCTTGAAGGTGTTCACAACTTGTGCCTGAATACAACAGATATATGAAACTATATGGCAAAGGGGAATAAAGGCTGAAATGTAATTCACTAACCAGCTGACCTAAAGAGAGGATTTATCCTGTATTTTCTATTTTTGAGGGGAGGGGGCAACATAATCAAACTGTGCTTATATGTAGTAGAGAGAGGTAGAACACAGCAAGGAGCCACAAATTAATGAAAAGGAACAAATTCTAGAAGTTGAAAAAGCCATAAAAATGTCTTTTTTTATATCCTCCAGAAAGATCTGCAGACCTTATGATTCTACTAAGGTAGAATGGTTTCCAGGTGGAAAATATAATTTCTACCTGGAAACCATCTAAGGTTTTTAACCCACACAACTAACTCCACTAATAATAATAATAATAATAATAATAATAATAATAATAATGCCTAAGACAATAAATTTGTTAAGAACATAACAATTTATTATAAGAACATTAAGTAGGGCCTGGGAAGGTAGCTCAGTGGTAGAGCACTTGCCTTGCATGCATGAGGCCCTGGGTTCGATTCCTCAGCACCACATAAGCAAAAAGAAAAAAAGCCGGACGTGGCACTGTGGCTCAAGTGGTAGAGCGCTAGCCTTGAGCTGAAGAGCTGAGGGACGGCACCCAGGCCCAGAGTTCAGGCCCCACGACCGAACCCCCCCAAAAACCCAAAAAACAAAAAACATTAAGTAACAAATACAGGGTATTTCCATTTTGAAATGGAAACCTGGTTATTCTGTAAATTTGTTCATGAAGGTTTTAAAGATGTCACCTATTAACAAAGCCATGACATTTTTATTTTCCATCAAAAATGAATTTTAAAGGGCTGTCAATGAAGATGTTTACTAAAAGGACAAGAAGATGTCTTGGCTTAAAAGAACTAATGTGATATTTGGCACAAATATTTCTTCATGGTGAATATGGAATGAATGAATAGCTGGATTACTAATGTCTATTTTAACTCAATTTTTCCTTCATGCTCAGATATCAATGGTTTTCAGATACATACTCAGATAAATAGCTACAAAATCATGTGTTTGTTCATCTCTACCAGGACATGAGCAACATGAGGGAAAGAAATTAGCCCTTTTGTTCATGGGTATAGTAGCCAAACCTATAACAAACAATACCTGGCATAACAATAAATTTTAAAAATATTTGGTTAAAAAAAAGGGATAGTAGGGGAAAAACAAAGGAGGGGGTAACAATGCTCAATAAGAAATGTACTCATTACCTTACTCGTGTAACTGTAAAACCTCTGTACAGTATCTTTACAATAAAAAATATTTTTAAAAATGGAATGTTCTTCAAAAGGATAAAGAAGTAAAAGGGAGATAATTCAACCAACTATATGAAATACTGCTAATCATCACACTCATGTCCTCAAAAACCAACATTCCTATAAGTAAGTCTTCGGTTGTGTGTAAAACAATCTGGTTCAAAACAGTTCCTTTTCCTAAAAATTTTGTTTTTTGTTTTGTCATTCCTATTTACATAATTCATTTACTCTGTAAGAAGAGTCTGATTACTTCCAAAGCTATAAGTATTATTTGTAAAGTTTGTTTTTCTTTAAGAGGAAGCATGAAGTATTCAGAGCCTTGGTGATGATTTCAGGCCTCAGTGCATCAGCAAAACTTTATGAGACTCTGGAACATTCTTCTACTTGGTAAACATAAAGACAAATTCTCTCATCTACCCCCACCCCCTTTAAAAAGAAAGAAATACACTGTCTGGCAGCTCTATGTTCTGAAGGCATTTGATTCTACCATATTATTCCAAAATCTTGAGGGACACAGGAGGCTCCCAGCTCTGAGTTCCAGAAAGGGGTTCCAGAGGAGGACCATGCTACAGTGTAAGCAGTCTTGGTCCAATGAGTTGTGTCATATAAACTGGTAGATAGATCTTGTGTAGAGTGACCTTTGATGGGAAAAACTATGGAGGCTATGGAAAATTACAATAAATTACCATAACCTATAGACTTAGGGAGCTGTATGCTGGTGGCTCACGCCTGTAATCCTAGCTACTTAGGAGGCTGAGATCTGAAGATCACAGTTTAAAGCCAGTCCAGGCAGGAAAATCTGTGAGACTCTTATCTCCAATGAACCCCCCTGCCCCCAGAAAAACAGAAATGCAGCTCAGAGTGGTAGAGTGCTAGCCTTGAGTGAAAAAGCTCAGGGACAGTGCCCAGGCTCTGAGTTCAAGCCCCATGACTGACAAAAAAAAAATGTGTGTGTAATTAATTAATGTGTGTATATATATATATATATATATATATATATATATACACATATATATGTGTGTGTACATACATACATATATACATATATGTATATCTATATATACAGAGAGAGAGAGAGAGAAAGAGAGAGAGAGAGAGAGAGAGAGAGAGAGAGAGAGAGAGAGAGAGAGAGAGAGAGAGAGAGAGAGAGAAAGACTGACTTAGGGTCCTGGTTCAAGGCATCCCATGTATATCAGTAGTTACCATCTTCTTTGACATTTATCTTCTTCCTGAATCAACCAACTCACCCAGAAGACTGGAGGAGCGGTTTTGAAGTCTATGGATGGAAGCTGTGACAGTACTCATTGAAGACCATAGCTTCTACTGTTTAAGCAGATGCTTCAGAACTGCATCTCTGTGGGCAACAGGAGTGTCCTTCTCCAGGAAGGAAGGCTTGGGTGGCAGGGTGTCTCAGTAGGGGTAATCCAGGAGAGATGATTAATGAAAAGAAGCAAGGCCTCTTCTCCCAATTTAGGACAAATCTGTGGGACCATCCCAACTCAGGTCTTTAGTTCAATGCCTTTCTCATTTCAGTGTCTTGCTCTGCCCAATGTTAATTCCCTTCATACAATTGATGTTTTTCCGTTTATTTGTTTGTTGTTATTTGTTTGCTTGTTCCTTTATTTAAGCACTCTTATAAACCTCCTATTAAATCTTCAATTTACAGGAGGAACTTAATCTGAGATTTATTTATTTAGACATAGATTAATGCCCTGCTTAAGCATATGAAGGGACAGAAAGACAAATAACAAAAAAAAATTGAGTGGTGGCAATGACATGCGTTAAATTTTTATGAGATGCTTTCTGTCCATTCAGCGCTAACAATACAAAAAAGATTTTAGAACTATCTGAACTATTAATAATTTTACTTCTTAGGTATATTTTTTAAATCAACTTATATCCTAAACAGGACAAACCTGGCTTCTACTGCGTCTGACAATAGTGTCCTTTTTCAATACCCATGTGTTTTTCTCTTATCATGGGTCATGTAGATTTAGAACTAGAATATATCCACTGCTTTTGCTTAGGGATTTTTTTTTCTTCACTGGACTTTTATTAAAAACTCTGTCTTTGTCTGAAAGACAAGTTTAAAACATCATTAAGGTTTAAGAGATCTATATCTAAACTTTTAACATAAAGGTCCTAAAATTTTGTAAATGTTTAAAAAAGATATAAAATTTGGCTCTCACACAGATTCAACTTTATTTTCCACTTAACTGGGATTTTTGTGACAGCACAGTGTTCAGCTGGCCTTAGGATTCTCAAGTTACTTCTTTTTAGGTTATTGTCTAAGCCTTCAATTTTTATTTAGTGCTAAATGTACTCCAGTGAATTCTATTGACTTAGATTTAGTGCTTTCTTCAGACCATTTGAGAGAAGTTCATTCCTTCCTACCCAGTTTAAAAGATTTCAAACAAGCTTGTTGCTTTGTTCGTGTCCTTAGTATAAATTCAATGACCAAAGTGACCTAGATTTTTTCAGAAATATTAAATTTTGTGTAAAAGTTGATTTGGGCCAATATTTTTAACGTCTAGGAGATAATATAGTTATATTATTAATGATGTATAATGGTATTTAATTAGTCTAAACCTTGATAGATATAGTGAGAAAAATCATAACCAGAAAAACAAAACTAAAATTAAAGATGTCAGCCTCAAGAATTAACACTGCAAAGCTGAGTACCAATGAACTCACACCTGTAATCCTAGCTACTCATAAGACTGAGATCTAAAAATTGCAGTTCAAAGACAGCTAGGGCAGGAAGTCCATGACATTCTTATCTCCAAATAGCCATCAAAAACAAAAATGAAGTGGAGCTGTGGCTCATTTTTGTGATCCTTGAATGAAACAGCTAGGGAACAGCACCTAATCCTGAATTCAAGCTTCATTGATGGCACACTACACACACACACACACACACACACACACACACACACACACACACACACACACACACACACGCACGCACACAGAGAGAGAGAGAGAGAGAGAGAGAGAGAGAGAGAGAGAGAGAGAGAGAGAGAGAGAGAGAGAAGAATACTGTAGATCCTAAAGCCTTTGGTTAGACAAAACCTGAGTAGACTACTTACTTTAGTTCTAATTATTTTTTTCTGAGCTCTCCTTTATAGAAGAAATAGGGAGTGTACTCTAGAAAATTAACAGAATAGTAGTATAGAGGTTCTTCTTGATTATCTTCTCAGGGGTTTTTCTGAGTTGAAATTACATCAATAATCAAAAACAGGGACTCATATAGGAATATATTCAATCATCAGAAGGTCCCTGTGTAATCCATACAAGATACAAGAAACACATGTGTATTCACACAGAGAGGTCATATTTTTGTCCTTATCTGACCTCTCAAAGTAGAAAATAACAGAAAAGGTCCAAGTGTATGGTTTTGACTAAATTGAAAGGAAAGAGTTCTGTGTTCAAAGAAAGAAAAAGACAGGTCAAATGTTTACAACCATGAAAATACGAACATTTGAAATCACGTTAATTATCCTAGGTTTCAGAACGTACAGTGATAAAAATCTTAACTAGGAAGTCATTAAACCAAGGTTAAGATAAGGTTTCAGGCCAAAGGGTTAAAATGGTAGATTTCTCTAAAAATGAGCCATGCAAAACCTGATAGAAGAAAACCTATTTTAATCACTCAAAGCCAGAAATGTTATTTGATACCAGGAAAAAAAAAGGATAAAGGTCAAATATTTGATGATAATGTGGCTTAATTCTGCCTCAGATTCTCTGGAGCCGTCTAGATGTAATCTTTTAGTTTAGTCTTCTACATAGTAAGCACATCTTTTGACCTGGCCAAAGCCATGTGTTCCTAATTCAGGAAGGACAGTTAGACATTTAAAAAGTAAAGATAAATGGGGAGGAAATGGAAAGCAAGAAGTCTGAGGTGATATGAAGTTAGCTTGCAGAATTTCCTGGAAGATATTAGATCCCATTTAAAAAGCTATGCATACCCTCACATGAATTTCATATTATAACCAAGCATCATTCATATAGTCATGTAATCCATCATCAGTGCTATAGGGAATAATCAGGGTGATGAGGAAGACATGGCAGAGCCTTTGAAGCAGTTTGAACATGCAAAAAAATATAAATAAAAATTCTTTTTTCATTAGTTCAGCTTAAAATATTTAAATAATTTATTTTAAAGAAAAGTTTGCATCATAAATTTGGTAATAACTTTTTTTTTCAATTGGGCACTAAGGGTAATGAATCAATCAACAAAACAGTTTGCTATTGCTAATCTCTGACAGAATGACATATTGGGTTGTATTTAAAGCACAGCATACCATTTATAAAACAGGATTTATGTATAATTTGTTATGCTCTGACAAAACAAATGCCAGTAGAATACATAAGGAAATAATTTCTGCCATCCTTGGGGATCAGTTATCTGAAGAAAGAAACTATTCATGTTGGCATGAACGTAGCTGTCTTACTGTAATTATGTCTGTCGAATGTCACTGAATCAGAGATGTGACCGACTTCTTTGACCTACAATCTAGTTAAACTGCACTATCATTTGCAAACTCCTGCTTTTAAACTCTTCCCTTTTGATATTTGGTTTCTCTGTGTTCCTTGATATGGACTGAAAAGTGGCACCGCCTATAGTGCCCAGATTTACTTTTTAAGAGATAAAAGTACTTATAGTGAAAATATCAATCCATCATTTGTGAGTAAGATCTATAAGAAGTACACTAATATTTAATACTGGCAACACAGTGAACATCATAGCAAAATGGAGCAAAGGGCTTGCAGAAACCCTCTCCTGTAGCTTTTAACCAAGGGTATTTCATCCGTGTGCATCAAAGATGAAACAGCAGTGAAAGTCAGGATTCATCTTAATTAAAAAGTCTGCATAACCTTACTAGATTTCAGAACAATGGTTAGAATCACCAATTAAAAGGGATCATGGCTCTATTGTGAGTATATTCACAGATCTCTCCTGATAAGCCAGGAGATTCCCTTGTGGTTGCTGAATAATGAACATGTTGGACAGTCCGAAAAGGAAGACAGCATAGCTGACTGAAGTGAGAAGCATACATACAGGGCCAGGGGAAGCATGGAGCTCGGCAGCTATTTACCAATGAGTGGGAAGTAGTTCACTGTTTCTACAACTCGTGCACTCACACTAATTCATTCTAGGTGAATTTTCAACCATGATATGAAATGTGGTTCACTCACAGTCAAACTAGGATATCCAGACCAGAAGGCAACAGGTTCTAAGGAGTTGGATGAGCATATTTATAAACGGACTGCAGTGAATAATACATAAGAAACGTGTTCTAAGAAGTAGTTATCACCAGTGGGCTTGAACATGTGATAGCAAAGCCTTACTTCTGGGCTGCCATTTTTTTGGGGGGGGGGGTCCCATCATGGGGCCTGAACTCTGGGCCTGGATGCTGTCCCTCAGCTCTTCAGCTCAAGGCTAGCACTCTACCACTTGAGCCACAGCACCACTTCCGGCTTTTTTCTTTTTTCTTATGTGGTGCTGAGGAATTGAACCCAGGGCCTCATGCATGCAAGGCAAGCGCTCTACCACTGAGCCACCTTCCCAGCCCCAATGGGCTGCCATTTATTAATGTTGATCGCTGGCAAGGATTTACAGGGCAGTAATTGCCTGAGAAATGGAGTACACTGAGTTAAAGAATACGGCTACTGACTAGTTGACATGGGGCTACTCAAATTCTAGATCTCAAGGCATGATTAATATGAAGTCTCATTAGATAACTGGGATAGATTAAATAAGTTCTTTCCAGAGAATTTAGGAATCCAGATAAGGTTGGAGGCCTCAGATGTGAGATCAACATAACCAGTTATAGGAAGTTGATGAAGGTCAGTCGTGAGACATGAAGTAAGCAATGGTTTTACAACTTGTAGAAATTAGCATGTTTTAAAACCACAGGTGTGCTATGTCTGAGCATATGTGTGTTATTGGTTCCATATCATCTATTAGGCAAAAGAATAAACATATATGTATCCATACATATATATAAACACATACACACACGTATATATGCTAAAAGATTGTTGAGTCTCAAAAGAGACCATTATAAAGTTTTACATTGGCATATAGCAAATATTAATAAGTGTTTTATCTTATGGAAAATTAAATGTATATTTTGTCTAAATGTCTAGCAAAAAAGATTATGTGCATGTGCATGTTTCTCAGAATAGTAGTATTTACTAGAAATTCCATGCATTTCTGATCAAATTGAAAGAGAAAACTCGTTGTGAGATAAAACACTTGATGAAATATGCATATATCGGCAATCCAACAGCCCCTAATTGAGTAATTCCTAGGCTCCTTGCCTTTGCATTAGGCTGCATCCATACATTAAACATGGCAAAACTGTCGGTATCACTAATTCTGGAGATAATGTGTGCAATGTTGCATGTCATTCAACTGACAAACAATTGGCAGGTAGCTTTTATAATAGCAAGATGGATTCATGTATGGTGTGTGTTGATAGCTTATGTCAGTCCCTTTGAAATTTAACTGCAGTCATAATTAGAGCTGCAAATCTCTTCTAACTATAATTAGATCACTATTTATACCCATTGTCATTTTTTTAAACAGCCTGAGACACTGCTGTGGAGCAAAAGAGAAAGGTGAGGTTGGTGGAGAGGGCAATATGTTTCCTCAAAATAACCACAGTTAAAAATTAACTGCATGCAACTTTGTGAGTTGAAATACCAGGTAGCATAATTTCAGAGAGATAGGTCCATGAATCTTTAGGCTTTGTGAAGGAAGTATATTGCATAAAGGAATAGATGACAAAGCTGATGGTGCATGGTTATATCTACTTAGATGTGTAAGACTATATGCTAATTGCATCATAAACAAACTGAAATCTGCATTTTGCATTTTATCAATTCTCAATTTTACCTCAAAGTATCCTTTCTCCAATTATCTATCCCAATGTGATTGTGGAATAGCTCAGAGATATTCAGCTCTGTAAGGATATTTTGATGTTGCTGAGGTTGGGATGGCTATTTTTGTTTGTTTGTTTTAAACCTTCTATCCCCTTCTCAATCTTCATACAAAGGCTAAATGATTAAAATCAGGGGATCCCAGATTAGTTTCACTGTTAGTTTCACAAGGCTCAGTGGCATAATACTGAATGTCAATAAAAAAAATACATGCAATCAGACACTTAAATCATTCCACTTTTTATTTCAGGCCTCTAAAACATTGAAGGCCATTTTATCCCTTTGAATACATGATCAGTAAACAGGGCCAGGTGGACTTATGTGATGATCAAAACAACTTTGTTCTTTAAATAATGGTAGAACAGATTTGATTACAATGAAGAGTAATATTGTGAACAGGGTAGCCTTCTAGCAGGGAAACTGGGGCGGGGGTGGGTGCTGGTGAGGGGCTTACATATATATTCCATGAGTTTCCATTTCAATAGCTGAGACAGCGAGAACACTGTACTGGATGGAGTAAAACATAGTCTAGCTCTAAAACTAGGTTGTTATCTCTCTAACATCTGTAAACTTCTATTTTCAGGTTTAGTATGTGCTAAAAAGTCTCCTGACTGGCTATAACAAAACAGAATGCTAAATTTATATAGTGGTTAGTGTCTGTAATCCCAGCTACTTAGGAGGTAGAGACAGGAAGATCATGAGTCGGTGGCCAGCCCTGGAAAAGTTAGTGATTTAATCAAGTCTGTAATACAAATAATTGGCAAAAAAATCTCCATTATACAGTAAATAGTAATTTCTCACTGCCTTTTATCTTTCCTACATAGTCAATCTAATGTTAATGAACTATTCACTAAAATGATCCATTGATGAGCTTTGTGTCATATAAGAGAAAGGATGCACATAGCTTTCGCCTTTTTGCTTGTCTGGTTAAGATTATCCTAGACGTACATATGACCCAAAAGATAATGCTAAGTGAAATGAACTCCAAGATAGGGACACAAGAGGTTTTATCTTTGTTGCTGTTGTTTTTAATGTACTATATGATTATTTTGTTTCTTTTGTTTGTTCTTTCCCCCATGGTATAACCCCTATTGTCACTGTATTTGATTCTGGTGCCCTGCATCTTGTATATGCATTGTTCTAATTTGGGATGGGGAAGGGAAACACTGAAACAAGGATACAGATGGACCTATTGTAACAATGAGATGTACAAGACACTATGTTGAAAATGAACTTTACAACTTCAGGAGGGGTGGGGAGGAGTTGGGGAGGTGGGGAAGGAAGAGATGGTAGGGGAAAAATAAAGGATGGGGTAACAATGCTTGACAGGAAATGTACTCATTCTCTTCCTCAGGTAACTGTAACCCCTCTGTACAATATCTTTACAATAAAAAAAAACATTAAAAAAGAGAAGAAAGAATATAGAGTTTGGAATGAGAAGTCCTAGAATTTACCTTTTGTCTTGTGTCAATATGCCAAGTCATTTAATCTTCACAAGCTTCAGTTCTATATTGTGTGTGTATGTTCCAAATAATTTCTCTTCAATGGATTACTTCTACATTTTAGAGCACTCAAACATGAAAAAATTGCCTTAAATGCTCAAACATGGTTATTTGAGCTTCTATTGACCAGGTACTTTTAGGAAGTCAGGAAGTAAGAGCCCAAAGAAAAGAATCTATATAAATTTCAGCATAAATACTAGATACAGCCAAAAATCATATCATTTAAAGCAATGTTTTCTCTTAATAACAATAAGTCGATTGTGTTTATCACAGTTCTGATTTTACTCTAATTTCTAAAAAATGGAAAATTTAGCTAACAACAAATACGAATCCAACATTCAACTTTGTGCATGGATGGTAAGTAACACAAATTTGTTCAAATAAATTGCAGTTTTCATACCTCAGAGCACCCCTCCGTTTTGTGCAGAGTGAGTGCTGTGGAATGATCAACCTTAAAATTGCTTTGATTCTGGATAGAGATGCCACACATGGATGGCTAAAGGGTTCACATTTGCTATACTTAGGTTTTAAGAACCACTCATCAATACAGCTATTAGCTACGAGATGAGTTCAGTGCAATTAATTATTCATAACAAGAATCAAAGCTTGTGAAGAGGATGCTTGTTGGCTTGTAACCTACTGCCATGATGAGAGTATTCATACAACATTTTTATTTTCATGCCCTTGTATTCATATATATATATATATATATATATATATATATATATATATATATATATATGTCTTCTCTTAAAAAAATATTAGAGACTTTCAGCAGGGACACTAGGAATTTTACATCAGAAAGTGTTGCATAAATAAATACTATTCAACTTACCTATCATGAAAGGGGAAAAAAATAGATTCAGTGATTCTGTTTCAACACATTATTGTGGTTGAGTAAGTCCAGCATGAGGCAGACAGGACATCTAACAGAGCTTTTTACATGGATTTTATGAGAGAGAAATTTGCCAGGTCTGCTTACTCCTGATTCATTTGATGCTCACTCAATTTAAAACATGTTCATAGACATAAGTACCCTGTTTGCACAAGGAATATTTCCTTGGAAATAATATCAACTTCCTAGTCCTCTTGGTTTACTATTTTTAAAGTATGATAAGCTGAGTAGTTTTAAAAAAAAGTTATTTCTCATAGTTATAGAGAAAGGGAAGTCTAAGAGAAAGGATTTACAAATTCTTTGTCTGGTGAAGGTCCACATTTAGTTTCTAATATGGCTCCTTTACACTGTGTTCAAACAGGGTAAAAAAAGAAAAATAAGTTCCCTGGGATCTTTGTATAGAAATATAAATCCCAGTCTTATAAGGCCTGCTCTGTCATGACCTGACTGACACCTAATGCTATCACAGAGATAAGGAGGTTTTCAGCACACGAATGTGATTCTAACACATGAACATCAGCACTCATGCCTTTAATCCTAGCTCTTCAAGAGGCTGATATGTGAGGATAGCAAGTTGAAGCTAGCCTGGGCAGAAAGTCTATGAGATTATCTCCAATTAACCACCAAAAATGCAGAACTACATCTGAGGCTCAAGTGGATAGAGGGCTAGCCTTGAGGAAAAAAAAAAAAAAAGCTCAAACCCTTTGTTGAGGCCTTGAGTCCAAGCCTAAGCACTGGCACAAATTTTGATTTTTTTTGTGTGTTTCTTTGTATGTTCTTCCTTCATGGTACAACCCCTGTTGTCACTGTATTTGATTCCGGTGTCCTGCATCTTGTATATACATACGTTTTTCTAATTTGGGGAGGGGAAGGGAAATAACAAAATGGGATAACCCATTGTAACAACGAGATGTACAAGGTATTACGTTGGAAACAAACTTTACAACTTTGGGAAGGGGAGTTAGGGGGAAGGAAAGGGATGGCAGGGGAAAAACAAAGGATGGGGTAACAATGATTGATAGGAAATGGACTCATTACCTTGCTCATGTCACTGTAATCCCTCTGTACAGTATCTTTACAATAAAAATATCTAAAAACATTAAAAAATAAAAAAACTTTAAAAAATTGGCAAGATGTTAATAAGTGATTAATTAAAAACTGTTGAGTGGTTATAAAGTAAAAAAGAAAGAAAGAAAAATAATATAAGCATTCAAACCATTATAATTACTAGCTATCCAGCTGTACGTGATGTCATAGATGAATAGTCACTAAATATTTGTGTTTTTCCATTATAGATACTCCTAACTATCCTATCCATTATATGAATGATGGATACTTTGTAATGTAAGAGAACTTTCACCAGAACATTACTGCCTACCAATCTTTCTTATGGTATAATGAATAATTTCTGAGGTATCTCCAGTTACCCAGAGATTTTTTCATTTAACAGAGATAATTCTGATCTCTTTGTGACAACACTATCACTTTTATCAAGCTGTGTGGATACAAATTGTTTGCCAGAATACAAACAAGAGGTAGAAAGGGAGGTCCAGAAGAACAAACAAGACACTTTGCATTTAGTACAGAAAATTATGAAAAGTACCAACTGGCTAATATAATCAGTATTGTTGGTATAAGGTATAAGAAATAAACATTATATAATGGATATCTATATCAATATCTGTATCTTGTATATAAAATGTTTTATATCTATATCAACCATTTAGACTTGTCCAGAAATAAAAATGATTTTGAAAAACTCACTTGCTTGTGTTTAAGGCTAGGACTTTCAATAACACCCAAACTTACAACCATAATGAGAAGAATACCAGTTCTTCATATACCAGAAAAAAATTGCAAAAGGAAAACAACAGACAGATTATTTTATTTCTTCTCCTACTCTTAGGAAAACATTTTAAGTAGCTACATCTTAAAGAAGCATACAAGTGGGCTGGGAAAATGGCTCAGTGGTAGAGTGCTTACCTTGCATTCATGAGGCCCTGGGTTCTATTCCTCAGCACCACATAAGCAGAAAAACCTGGAAGTGGTGCTGTGGCTCAAGTGTTGGAGGCTAGCCTTGAGCTGAAGAGCTCAGGGACAGTGCCCAGGCCCAGAGTTCAGGCCCCACGACCAAAAAATAAAAAATAAAAAAAGCAGCATTCAGGTAGGATTGTTCACATCTTCCACTTGGGACTGTCCTCGTGTTTATTGAAATTATCTGAAGAGACTACATAGAGAATTTACCTAAGGATATTTTTTGTCTAATCAATAATATCCATATGCATGAAGACTGTCTCCAATTTGATTGGCATTTGCACATGGGGTTTCTAATGGAATTTTATTAGGCTACATAACAACTTGGCAGAACTGAAAACAAATTTGTTTCTTCACATCTTCACCCCTATTCATCCTAGTGGATGATACCATCATGCCCTGAGTTTGCTGAAGCCAGAGGGTCATGGCAAATTTTACTGCAATCTAAATCTTGTGAGTTTTGTAGCTTTTCTCTACCACAGGCAAATTCACCATCTCCCCTTTGCTGGACTCCATTCAACACCTTTGATCTGATTCTGTTTGCTTCATCACTGTTTTGCTTTGAGTCACTCTTCCCCGGGTAGCCCAATGGTCCATGAAGCACAAATCAAATTTCCTTCCTAATACAATATGTCTTTTCATCACAGTTGAAACCAATCTAGACCCATTGTTGTGGCCCAGAAGGCACTGAGCAAGCTGAGTCTTTATCTAACCATGGTAGACTTCCTTCCACTCTTCTAGGGTAATACGAATTTATTTTGGACCCACAAAAGTTCCCATTTCAACTTTATAAAATTCTAAAAAGAGGAATTACCTGGGAATTGAGCTGTATTTTCCCCCTCAGACTCAAGTAGTTTAGAAGCACTTGTTTCTTTTCCTAGAGGATGTTCTCAGAACTCTGTTTTATGTGCTGTTTTAGTTTTGACTTCTGTACATAGAACCATGTCAGTGTCTCCTTAATAAGGCTTTTCATAAAAACTGGCTTTGTTCATTTATATAGTTTATCTTTTAAATGTGTTTGTCAAAAGCAAGGGAAATAAAACTTTTAAATGGCAAAATCTTGTCTTCATATTTTTGAACCATTGCCATTTAATACATTAATTTTAGTTGGAAATAAACAAATTGCTTCAGCAATAGGAGAAAAAAATCACCTCTTAGTACTTAATACTTTCTCTCATAATAATCTAGTCTTAGTAATTATTTAATAATAAACAGCAAGTATTTTACTGCCTTTTATAATAAAGAGCAAGTATTTACTGCCATTTTAAACATTGTATTTTTTAGGTTCCTAAATTTCAAAATGTCAGGGAAAAATCAACTCAAGTGGCTTGGCAAAATTTTGGATTGGTAGAGAATACACATAGATGAAGATAATCCATATAGATGAAGAAGCTGATTGTATACCAAACAGAGCCAGTAAACACTACTTTGATGGGGAAAGTAGAAATAAAGCCCATGAGGTGAATTTTCTTCAAAGAATACAAAAGTCTAAGATAGAAGAGAAATAGATTTTGGGGAAAGGAAGGTCTTGGTGTCTACAAATCATTTATACAATAATTTGAGATATTTATACAATATATTTATACATTTATACAATAACTTGAGATATTTCACAATTGGTAAGGATATCTAGAGTTGGCCAATCCCAGGAGTACTTTTTCCCAATAAATAAGGCTTTGTAATCCAAAAATTCCTCATCTGGTCTCAGTTCTGTTGGGGGAGGGGCCGCTTTCCAGCTGCTGGTCTGACCCATGTAGGGAACTCATAGAGGACACCAAGAAATGGAAAGACCTTCCATATTCTTGGATAGGCAGAATTAATATAGTAAAAATGGCCATACTGCCAAAATTGATATATAAATTCAATACAATTCCTATTAAAATCCCAATGACATACTTTACTGAAATAGAGAAAACAGTCCAAAAATTCATATGGAACAACAAAAGACCTAGAATAGCCAAAGCAATTCTAGACAAAAGAAAGAATGTGGGAAGGATCACAATATCAGATTTCAAGCTCTACTATAGAGCCATGATAACAAAGACAGCTTGGTACTGGCACAAAAAGAAACCCGCAGACCAATGGAACAGAATAGAAAACCCAGAAATAAAACCTCACACATACAGTCAGTTGATATTTGACAAAGGAGCCAAAGACATACAATGGAAAAAACACAGCTTCTTCAACAATTGGTGCTGGGAAAACTGGGCAGCCACATGCAGGAAACTAAAAAGTGGACCCTAGCCTGTTACCATGCACAAACATCAACTCAAAATGGATTAAAGACCTTAATATCAAACCTGATACCCTGAAACTACTGCAGGACAGAGAAGGAGAGATATTTGAACTTACAGGCACAGACAGGAACTTCCTGAACAGAGTTCCAGGGTCACAACAAATTGGAGATTCGACAAATGGGACTACCTTAAAATAAATAGTTTCTGAACTAGAAAGACAGCCAACTACTTGGTTAAAAAAAAAAAAAGAAAGAAAAAGAAATATTTACCAGCAATATATCAGACAAGGGTCTAATATCCATTATACACAGGGAACTCAAGAAACTGACCCCTCCCAAATCTAACAAACTAATCATTAAATGGGCAAGGGAGCTAAAGAGAGACTTCTTAGAAGAAGAGATAAAAATGGCAAAGAAACACATGAGAAAATGTTCATCATCCCTAGCTGTAAAGGAAACACAAATAAAAACAACCCTGAGATACCACCTTATCCCAGTCAGAATTGCCCACATCCTAAATTCAGGCAACGACAAATGCTGGTAGGGATGCAAAGAAAGAGGAACTCTACTGCATTGCTGGTGGGAATGTACACTAATACAACCACTTGGAAAGCAGTCTGGAGGTACCTCAAAAAGCTAAATATGGACCTCCCTATAACCCAGCTATACCACCCCTTGGCATATACCCTGAGCAACAGGAACCAAGATACAAGGACACATGCACCTCCATGTTCATTGCAGCACTGTTCACAATAGCCCAGATATGGAAACAACCCAGATGTCCCACTACAGATTAGTGTAGCCAAAAATTGTGGTACCTATATACAATGGAATATTATGCAGCCATTAGAAAGGACAAAATAATGGCATTTGCAGGGAAGTGGATGGAACTAGAGCAAATCATTTTCAGCAAAATAAGCGGAGAGCAAAGAGACAAATGGCACATAGTCTCCCTAATATGTGCATGCTAAAGTCAAAAATGCAAGGAGATATGACAAAATAAACAGGACTTGAGAAACAAAGGACTTCCACCCATTTTGTTGTATCATTACTAAATGAGTCCATGTTCTTGACCACATATATGGTATATATCTATGTGCATCTGAGGGAAGCAAGGAAGAGGACATAAAATCAGAGGGAAATGGGAAAATATACAACAGAGGAGACCATCAACTGCACTGGACAGAGATGAAAATGAACTAAGCAACTCAAAGGCAGCAATGGGAGGGAGGGAATGCGAGGGAAAGAGGGAACAGCTTACACTAAGCAAAAGGAAAGAAATGTAAGTATCACCTGATGTGGAAGAAATAGTTGTATTGTCAAAGCTCATAGAATTCACAAACTTTATAGACCATGATAATGACAATGTATTTGTGACTTATAACTAAGTATCACTATTCCATAATACTGTGAAGTGTGGGGAATTTATGTAATCACCTAATCTGAATTAAAATTTAAAAAAAATTCCTCATCTTCTCATCAGAACAAAATTTCTGCTTCTTAGCTATACAGATGACCTTCAGTGTTTCTAGCATACGAAATAACTTTTAATCCATGGAATTATAAAAAGGCAACAGATTCACTATCAAGCACCTACCAGAAACAAAGATTAAGCTTTAAAGTTGATGAATGAACATATACTACTCTAAAATTTGGGATTGAGAAAAAGAACACTAAAAAGCAAGGATAAATGTAGTTTCATAAATTACCAGATTTCAGACACTAGGTATTCATATTTGGAGTTGAAGTATTTGTAAATATGGAACAAGTGTCATGTATCCCGAGTGTAGGAAAGAAGTTAAAGCTTTGGTGGGCTTTGATCCTGAAAAGCAAAAAAAAAAAAAAGCCACCTCAAAAACATAAATTTTCCATAAATGTTTTGAAAATTGAAATCCTCTCTTCTAAGCCTCCTAGAGTTCTTCAAAAGGCTTAGTAACTTTAGTGGCCTGTAGATCATCTTTTTCTATCAAAATCCCCCTTTGGGGCAAACATAATAATCAGTGAGGCTGAGCTTTCAATATCCTCTGGAATGAAGACAAAAAAGAAAATGTCATCTGCAGTCATCCATTCAACCATTACAAAGGCAATCGCATGTAAATTTTGCATTTGCTCTTCTTTTCTTTTCTTTTTTTCTTTTTTTTTTTTTTTTTTGGTTGTGGGGCTTGGACTCTGGGCCTGGACGCTGTCCCTCAGCTCTTCAGGTCAAAGTGAGCACTCTACCACTTGAGCCACAGCACCACTTCCTTTGTTCTTTTTTTTTTTTTCTTAATCAAGTTTGGCACACTGTTAGTTATGTCAAGAGACATGCTATCATGAAATGTAATATGGAACCAATTGAAGACACAATCCCAATCTACTGAAATCCCAGCAAGGTTTAAAGCCATTCATTACCATTTATCTCATTGCCTATTCGAATGTCCCTATAGTAGTACTCAGCCACAAACCAGAAAACCACACTAAAAAGAATTAAAAGTTATGTTCCTTCTTTTTAAAATTGTCTTTAAGTAGTCAAAGGAGGTACCATATAACAAAGCAGTCTATGAATACAATGCATCTTGATCAGTTACCCTCCCAACATTCTCACACCCCTTCCACTCCCCTCTTCCCTTCATTTTCTTAATTGTGTGGTTTATACACTGAATTATTGACTGCATTCTCCTCCCTTCCCCTCGGCTCTTTGTCCACCTCTCTCCCCTTTCCTTTCATGTACCTATTTCCTGGTGCTGATTTTGTTGGGCTTTGACCTAGTCCTTCTAAAAGATTATGCTATTTGAGCACTTTATAAGGTCTAGTATATTTCAGTTAATTCTTTTGTAGTAACCACTTGCATACCACCCAACAGTTACAGATGTAGAGGTACATTCTATCTACCACAAAGAAGGGAAACCAGAGAAACTTTGTTTCTCTGAGTCGTGTGTGTGTGTGTGTGTGTGTGTGTGTGTGTGTGTGTGTGTGTGTGTGTGTGTGTGTGTGTGTGTGTGTGTGTGTGTGTGTGTGTGTGTGTGTGTGTGTGTGTGTGTGTGTGTGTGTGTGTGTGTGTGTGTGTGTGTGTGTGTGTGTGTGTGTGTGTGTGTGTGTGTGTGTGTGTGTGTGTGTGTGTGTGTGTGTTTTTCCAAGTCTTGCCCTGAGTATCATAGATAGAAGTTAGTTACCTTCCTGTAAATCCTTAAACCTTCTTCAAATATTCAATGAGTGCTTCGGGTTTGGATTGTCATTCTAATTTCACTCTTACCCATCAGGCAGGGACTAAAACATCCTTTTTAATGAATTCCTTGTCTCACGTTCACAGAGAAACTTACAGCTAATCTTACTAAAAGTATCATATAGTAGGGTTTTATTCAATAAATCTATGTATTTGTTAAATTAAAGACTATTCCTCAGATCATGTTTAATACTTAGATGTGAGCTCACACACCAGAGAAGCAAGTCTAATTTTAGTATAGGGGAAAGTAGTTTTAATTTCATGATAGAAAAAACTATATGTTCCCACCAATTCCTATGCAGTTACATTTTAAACTCTTCTGTGACATGGCAATACTAAATTTTTGTTTGTTATTTTAATAAAACAGCCACATTTCAGACACTATAAAGTGCATGTGGGGGGATCAGGAATTTTTCAAATTAGATTATACCTTTGGCATATTCAGACTGAAAATTTATCAGTTGCCCATTGTATATAAATCAATACAAAGTTTCTACACTGAAATGTTTATTAGTTTCCTGTGGTCATTAACATATGCCATGTGCCTTCTATTATATATACAACTGGCTTACAAATAAGAGATGGTATATTTTAAATTATTAGACAATACAAAGGTTAACTCTACTCTAGTAAATATTATTGTTCTAATATCATGTTTTTACTGGAAAAAATTGAGATAGCAGTAGGTTCATCAGTTAAATTTAAAAGTGTTCCACAAGAGAACCTCCATGAAAATTAGGAAAATATGGTTAAAATCAAGAAGTGTTCATTTTAAAGCCAGATTTTTAAAGTTTGTTAGCATAAACTCAACATTCAACTTTGTTTAATTTTATTAATTACCTACTAGAATAAAACTTGTGACCTGAATAGTTAACCCTTGCCGATATTTGTAAAAAAAATACAAAATGTAACAGAAAGACATAAATTAAAACATATTTCAAAGAAAATAAACATAAATTTTGTTTTTGTATTTGATAGCTGATAAAATAGGTAATTGTCTAGACTAAACCTTACTTCAATTATCATAAGAACCCATGAAAAAATTCCTTTTAGTTTCTGAATTGATCTTTACTATTCCAGGATTTTATACACAATAATTTGAGAAAATGTTTTATTTGACTAATATAAGTGCCTTCATTTTAACATTTTAATAAATTCTCTTCAAACTATGTTTGCACATTGTGCCATTTAGTATGTCTTATAATTCTTGATAGTCAAGATGTACTGGGTAAAATGATCTGCTATAAATAGGTCTTTAATACTATAGTAATGAAGCAGAGGTTAAGCATTCTATAGTCCTATATTAGATCTGAACTTATTCAACTAGACGGCAAACTTCAGAGAGAATTCTTTGTCCTCCTCTTATAGCCCTAGGTGAGCCAGAATAACCAGAGTTTCTTTCCCCAGGTCATTATAAAGTGATAATTGAAAAACTATGCCTGATTAGTTTCTCCCAAAAGTAATTGTTCAGTAAACAATACTGTACCCTATTTCAAAAAGGTTCCCTTTCTTCTTCCTGGTCTAGAATTGCTCCTGGATTTTTCTCTAATACTCATTGTGAGATCAGGCCTTAGAACTAGAAGTAACACTTGCAAGAATATACCAGCTCTTCTATGGCAGGATCTCCCTGAAGTTTTTGTTATTGTTTTGGTTTTTGTTTTAATTTTCAGACTTTTCTTACTGAGCCTCCAGAAATTTATCAATTACAGCTTAGATTTTTCCTGCCCTAGCAGTGGTTCCCTCAGAGGTTTCTGCTTATGATTTTCTGTTTGGGCAAATTACTAATTCTCTGAACCCAACTCTCTGTGCAAACTAGGCAGAGGGGAAGGGGGCAGTTTATTCTATTATTGCTTTACTTCTCTCTCAGAGCTAAAAGAAAGTATTGGCTTTTCAGTGTATTCCACATTTTATTTGTTCAGATAGCATGGTGACTTCCAAATTTACTTGTCCAAAGATTTTTAAGTCCTGAATGGTATGTGCCCTGATGATTTCTCTAGGGATATATTAATTTGATCCAGAAGTTGATATCTAAATGAAGCTGGGTAAATGGCTTCAAGAGATGGTAATCTCTCCTACAATATAAAAACCGCATTTGAAAATATAACACATTTTTGTTATTATCTCAGGCAACAGATTATCTTTCAGTTCTGTTATAAACCTTAAACTATTTTGGATGTCTTTTGAAACTACAAAAAACAGACAGAAAGGTAAGCTTTGCTTTATATTAGTAATTTAATATATATACAGATATATACATATATATTTCTTCTTCATATATATGTGCGTATTTATATGCATATATATATATATATATATATGAAGGAGAAGAAATTCTCCTACTTTAGGAACCTGTGATTGGAAATGTCACCATATGTTAGCAACCAAGCTTTTAATGAACCTATCTGTTTAGCTAAATGTCAGCTGTTGATTGGCTATGAAGATGCCATGTGGAAAATTATCTATGTTATGTTTCTGACTCATGCAGATGCTAGAAATCACAACTTCTAAGTAAATCTATTGTTCTACTATCCTATATTTACTAGTCTGAAGCTCTACAATACATATTTCTTTTAATAGTTCCTTGGTTAATACAATAATTACTGAGAATCATATTCCATTTGGCCAAAACATTATACACTTTAGTATATCTTCAAGGAAATCTTAATGCTTTCTTTCCACCTTTCTCCAGATGTGTAACATTTGCCCCTAATAAACATGTGTACCTGAATATTATACATAGCATAACAGCATCAGTTGTTCATTTAAAATTCAGAAGGCATACTAAATCCAATTCCAAATTTTACATATTTTAGTGAACAGTATTTGTGGGTAAGTCACTGCAGGTAAAGAACAGTGTCTGATGATGTTCCCTTTAAAGATGGGGGATGTCTTCATAATAAACTATGAGAGTCTGAGTGTCTTGGAGCTCTCACTTTGGCAGAGGCCAGAGTAAATTAAATGGATAGCAATTCTGCTAAACAACCACAGACAAGAAGAAAAACCCCTCCCCAATATCACCACTGATACTTTGACTCTTTAAGACAAATGTAGATAGAATGGGATATTTTTATATCTGTTAAAAAAGTGTAGGCATAAGTTACAGTTCCTAAATCAAGAGTGTGTGAGAGGATTAAGTGAATTAACACTTGTAAAACACTTAGAACAAAGCTTAGCCTGGTACGTGGTAGGATCTGTATTGCTGACAGCTGATTTTATCATTACACAGCAGAGATTACAAAACTATTTTAGCTAAAGCAATTCACATGTATGACAAAGGCTAGAATGGCAACCATGGAACTAAACCTAAGAGAAATGATTATGAGTATTGTTGAAACATTTTTTAAATGTACATCTTTCCCTCAGGAGCTTAACTTAATAAATAAGAGAACAAAAGTCTGGCTCTTAACTCTGTCAAAGTCCATCATAAGGCATTACTTTCATATCGCACATGACAGTTCACTAGAGTATAAAGACTCTTGTCCCCAGAGGACGACAGTCTGGTAGTGCAATGGGAGGGAACGCATACCCCCCTCTGACCTTCGGTGATAAAACAATTCAGTGTGGGTCAGAGAGAAGGAATGAGAATTTTTATGCGGACTTTATGAAGTGAACTTATCTTGAACCCATGGAAATTTCTGAATTTCATTTCAAGAATCACAGCATAACAGTCGTAGTTTAAGACCACTGAGCCCTTAGTCCCCCTTGAAGCCATCCCTGAGTGTACTATCCATGACAATCACCTTGCATCAAAGCATGTCCTCCAGTGGAGCTAGTTAACCTTAATTTAAAACACAAAAACCAAAATGCTATGGAGAAGATCCCCAGTGCTGCTGCTACAAAATAATTCAATTGCTTTGACTTCAGGTTCAAAGATTGTGACCAAGACCAAGACATAGCTATGAGTTAGCACTTTATCCCTAGTTAACTTTGGACCTACATTTGTATTTTTACTCATGAGATGGCAAAACAAAACAACAACCACCAAAAAAAGAAAACTTTACTGACAATAATTTTTCAACTTAACTCATAGTACTCCACACTTTTTAAAAGGAAAACAGAATAGGACCACGTGTGATAGTACACCCCTGAAATCCCAGCTACTGAGGAGACAGACAGAAGGATCTGGTCTAAGCCTAGCTCAAGCAAAACTATGAGAAATCATCTGAAAAACCAAATTAAAAGCAAAGTGACTGGGAACATAGCTCAAATGATATAATACTTTCCTAGCAGCTACATGACCCTGAGTTCAATCCTCAGGAACACACATAGACAGATAGAAAGACAGACAGACAGACAGACAGACACACACACACACACACACACACACACACACTATATATATATATATATATACACACACACACACATATATATACACACACATATATATGCATACTTACGTATAGTAAGTTTAATAAAGATATTTTAAATATCCAATGTCATAGTTTAGATTTAGAATATTTCCTAAAGGTTTGTGTGATGAAGGTTTGGTATTGAACTGGTGGCATTATTAGCAAGTAGTGAAAACTTCAGGAGGTGGAGCCTAGTTGATCAGTGATCACTGGGGGAGGAAGGGGGAGGGAAGGTAGCATGCCTTTGACGGTATATGGATCCCTGTTCCCTTTCCCTCTCTTCGTTCTTTGGCTGATTAGGTGAGCAGCCTCTCCATAACATATTGCCACCATCATGAATTCTGTCTGATCCTAGGCCTAAAGGAATTAAACCAACTGACCTAGGACTGAAATCTCTCAAACAGTGAACCAAAATAAATCTCTACTCCTTGAAGTGATTTTCCCAGGCACTTTGTCACAGTGACAGAAAGCTGACTAACAGAAAATTGGTATCAAGAAGTAGAGCTGTTGCTGTGACTGTACCTCATCATGCAGCTCAAAAACTGTTGGAACTAGTTGGTTAGAAAATTTTGGCAAAGTCTGGAGAAGCTTAGTAGAAAAAGATTGCAATGTTGTCAACAGAGTGTAATGAACACTCCTGGTGTGAGCTCCCAATACCAGAATACTAGTAGGAATACAGAGAATGACCTATGTTTATGAGGTTTTAGAGAGTCTGAGACAAGGGGCTATATAGGCCACAATCAGCAAAGCCATGGGCAAAAGTTGCTCAAATCATTCTCAATTCTCATCATACCATCACATGCCCCAGATACTGGTCCTGGAGTTCCAGGGTTTAGCATTTGCCCTGCTAAGATTTATTCTTGCTTTGATCAATCATTTCCTTAGTATTTTATTCCTTCTTTCTAGAAAGGGAATGCTACCATGTGCTATTATATTTTGGAACTGTGTAACTTGGACTTTATGTTTATTTCTTTTTGTTTTTTTTTTTTATATAAGTTTTACAGGGGTCTCACAGATAAGAATTTGCCCTACCAGTCTTAGAGGAAACTTCATGTTTTGACATTTGAACAGTGTTGTAACTCTGACAAGGCCATGAAGCTTCTTAGAAATGGACTGATACACTTTGCTTTGTGACATAGACCGGACCTTTTGTGGGCCAGGGTGGGCTGCTATGTTTTCAATTGACCTGTAAAGGCTGCTGTATTGAACACTTGGCCTTCAGCTTCTGGTGCTATTGGGAAATTTTATGGTGGAAATTTTATGAGGTAGGGCTTAATTGATAGAAGTAGGTCATTAGTATTGTGCCTTTAAAGGGTATATTGGGATCTTGGTTCCTTCTTCTCCCTTTCTCTTTTTGCTTCCTGGCCATGATGATATTCCTGCCATGATGTTCCGTCTGCCTCTCCATGACCCAACAAAAACAAAACAAGACAAAAAACAAACAGAATCAAGTGACTCTGGAATGACGACTCTCAAACTGTAACCCAAAATAATCCTTCTGTCTTTAAGCTGATTTTTCTCAGGTAGGCATTTTGTCACAGTCAACAGAAGCTATCACAACAAGCAAACACTTACAAATAGGACTATATAAAACTCTCCAAAGCAATTTCTTAAATAGAAAAACCTTACCAGTATTTTCTTCCAAATTAGGGAGCAGAAAAGTTCAATGGGAATTAAGTTACGTGATCATTTCACAGGGCTAGGTTATGTTTTAGGTCCTATGTGGAAGAAAATATATGGAGAGCCCTCACTTAATTGTTTCACCAATTGAGTGAACCTATAGAAAGCTACATAGATCCTCTGGACAATTTACTTACCTTTGCAATAAAGAAGGTATGACAAAAATGACTTTCAAGTTACTCCTTAAGATCATACCCTTCTGCTGGGTGCCCATGGCTCACATCTGCCATCCTAGCTACTCAGGAGGCTGAGATTTGAGGATCACAGTTCAAAGCCTGCCTAGGCAGGAAAGTCCATGAGACTCTTTTCCCCAATAAGCCACCAGAAAACCAGAAGTGGTGCTGTGGCTCAAGTGGTAGAATGCTAGCCTTGAGCTGAAGAGCTGAAGGACAACACCCAGGCCCAGAGTTCAAGCCCCATGACCAAAAAGAAAAAAAAAGATCATACCTTTCAATGACCTTTTGTGGCATGAAGAAGCAACCTAAGATTTACTTCTAAGTAGCAGAATACAGCAAACACAACAAGATGTACCTGATTACATTGCACAAAATCATAGTCCACATCATGTCAGGGGACTCTGACTGGGTTATTTTGACAAAACAAAACAACAACAACCAAACCAGAAATGTCAGTCTACATGGAAAAGGCCATGGAGGATGGAACTGAGAACAGCCTCTAGCCAACAGTTAACAACAACAAAAATAAAGAACTCCTGCTGGGCTGCAAAAACTGATTGCTGACAAAACCATGTGTGCTTGAAATTGAATTTTTTCCCAAGAGGTCTCCATAAGAGAACTTGGCCATGACTGATCCCTCCATGATAGCTTTGCAGCTAGGGGTGTAACCCAGTAGTAGAGCACTTGCTTAAGTAAGCACAAGGCCCTGGGATTAATACCAGCACTGGAAATTAAAAAAAAAAATCTTACTTCAGCATTGCAGAAGACTCAAATAAGCCATGATATTTCAGATGTTAAGTCAGAAAAATCTTAATTTTATTGGCTTTTAAAGTGGGCAAATTTAGTATCTAACAAAATGGGCAGGATCAGGGAGGATTCAGAGTTAGTAGCTCAATATCAAGGACCTACTTTCTCCTTTGCTCGGCATTTTTGATAGCCACAGAATTCCTGTGCTAGGGCCAGAATTAACATCCAGATATAAAAATACCTGGAAGCAAAGGGAAATACCTTTCCTTCCATCCTTTTTAGAATAAGGGTTTTTAAAAAATCACACTCAGGAAAAAGGAAAACAAAGCACCATTCACCTCTTACCAGTCATAACTAGTTACATGCCTACCTTCAAACCCGTTATTGCCAAGAGAGGAGTTAGGCCAAGATACCTTGGTTTACCCCCACAGTTTAATAGGGAGGGCCATATTTCATTAATTAAGGAGGTATGGACACATTTTTTTTTCCAACCAAAAGAAGAAAGAAAAAGAAAACGTGACTGAGGGGAGGGAAAATGGGCCCCACTGCAATAATGAAAGTCCCCTTTATGAAACTTTATGATCCTATGACTAATCCACATGGAAAAGCATTCAACTAGTATTTTCAAACACTTCTCCAGGAGGCACTATAGCATATAACCAAAGAAGAAAAAAGAAAGAGGAGGAAGAAAAGGAGGAGGAGGAGGAAGAAAAGGAGAAGGAACAGGAGGAACAGGAGGATGAGGAAGAGGAGGAGGCCCTTTCTTTTGTTTTGTCAGTAGTGGGGCTTGAACTCTGGGCTTGGGCACTGTCCCTGAGCTCTTCAGCTCAAGCCACAGCACCACTTCTGGTTTTCTAGTGATTTATTGGAGATAAGAGTCTCACAGCCTTTCCTGCCCTGGATGGCTTTGAACTGTGATCCTCAGATCTCAGCCTCCTGAGTAGCTAGGATTACAGGCATGAGCCACCGGCACCCAGTAGGAATCCCTTTCTTTAGAACACAAAATTTGTTGGCTAGTCAAGGGATACATCTAAAGTGTATTATTAATGTCTTTGATGATACTAGAAACAAGAATATGATGTTCATGATCATGGCCTTCATACCTTCATACCAAAAAAATTAATAATATTTCTGCACACATATTTGTGCACCCTAGATGCACAAACTGGTAACATGGATGACTATTTCAATTCAAGCATGTAATTTATTTAAAAAATAGAGGTCAGTTGTACATGGGCTATTCTTAACATTTCAAGTGCTCAGTATGCACCAGTGGCTAGCTAGTTAATGGTCACCTATGGAGGTGCAGAAATAAAACCTTTCTCTCACTGCAGTAAAATCTATCAGGTAGTCTTGCCTTAGAGCTTCAAGAACACTCAACGTCCACACATTTCAAGCATGGTGTCTCACAAACCCATTCATTCTCTCACATTTATTGCAGTTACTGTGCTGTAACTGCCAATATTTTTTGGTCTCTCCCAATGAACTCTGAAACCCAATTACACCTTCCATGACTGATACTTGTTCTTTATATAGCTGAGGTCCTTAATTGGTACCAAAGTTGGTTGGTGTGTGTGTGTGTGTGTTTAAATTTCTATCAGGTAAAGCAAGCTGACAAAGTGAGGTAAGTTTCCATGGGCCCTCTGAGAACAAAAATATGCAGACTTGTTTTGGTCGTGTGACAGACTACTCCAGGAAGAGCAGGGAGGGGGGAAATCCTGTCCATTTGTTCTTTAGCCAATTTCCCTTCAAAGGTGACCTCACAGACTGATTCTATGTAAGAAGCAATTTAATCATTAGTGGGCCACCAAGAGCCCAAGCTGTTAAAGACAGGGCACGCCCCTCAGTCCCGAACCAGAGACTGCTCAACAGTGTTAAGGGAGGCCATTGCATTGGACACAGAACTGAACCAAAATGGCTTCACCCATGCTAAACCCATGTAAGCAAACTGAACTCCTTGGTTTAATAGACTCTTTGTCAAAAATAAAAGAACAAATGCACCTAAGTTCATCACTCTAATGGAAAAGGGCTTAATTTACCCGACCTAGCAGGATAAAAAAGTTCCCTGTTAGAATCCTATAAGAAAAGTTTGTTTGAAGTGACCAGTCCAGTTTGCATTCCTTAATTTTCCTCTCTGTGGCACTTTTACAAGTTAGTTTCTTCTGCTCAACTCATCACAACACTATCTTTAATGGCATGTGTGTCCCCCAATTTTAGAATCCCAAATTAAAGCAGAATCCATTCTTTTCAGTTTAATTTGTTGTAATTTTTGTCTTTTGACAAAAAGGAAAAGCTCACTTTCATATACCCTTTCCATGAACAAATGTCATAGGTCATGGGGGCAGGTAAATTTACTTGGGCATATGATGTAAATTTCATCATCTAAGACAAAGACCAAAAGGGAGAGAAACAGGCTTGAGGACTCAGGCCAGGAAACTGCTTGTATGCTTGCTTGCTACTGTCTCTCCATGTGCGTTAATTAAAGCTTTCTGTGAGCTACCATGATCCTGGTTTCTTCATTTTTAGCCTTCAGAAAATGGCAGAGGCCTATTATCACATTGTCTTATAATCCTTTTTTTAGTTGGATTCACATTTTCCTTGGCACAAAATAATGTTGCCAGTTCAAATGAAGATGCAAATGAGCAGGATTAAAAAGTGACAACACCTTGTGGTCAGAGAAGCCAGTATCTTCACAACCCAAGGCAGATGACAAGTGTTAAATGAAACTTATAATAATATATGCAGAAAATGGGCAAAAGGCTGAGGAAGCAGTGCTTCGAAGAAGAACTGCCTGTAGAATATAGTGTCGGAGCATTCATGAACATTTCTAGCATATCTACCTCTGCTACTTCCCTGGCTTGGAGAAGACAGGGCGGGTAGGAAAGCATTTTAGAACAGGGAAGAGGTAGGGAACATCTATGAATAAGCAGATTCCCAAAAGGACAAAAGAGATGTGATTATCTCTGCCATCCACTTTACTTGTTGCACTCCAACTTCTACAGTGGTGCTTAAACTGTACAAATACCCAAATAAAAACACAAATAGAAATGAGGATATAATAGAAATAAAGGGCGGGGGTTGCAACTGAAGCTCTTACCTATTCAATCCATTTTATTTTACTTTTGGGTGCACATAAATTAAACCCAGGTGGAGAAAATAACCAATAGATTCTGGATGATGTTGGTTTATTTTACACTCACTGGATCATGTGGCCCATATAATCTGAAAAACAACTCCGGCAGCAGGACACTGGAAAGGTGATTAAACAGGTCACCAATTCCCATCTTATAAAGAGCTTTGTCCCGGGCAGAGCTTGCTTTGCATTTTCTCCTCTGTTTCTAAAGATGGCTTAGTTCATCCTCCTCATTCTTCATCCCATCAAGGAACATATACCTTTACTAGAGAATTATTACAAAACAAAGCTGAAGAATAAACTAAAATACTAACAATGAGAGCCCTGGAGGCTGCCAGGGCACATATTCAAAAGCTACAATCATCTGAAACTAGGAGGAGCCAAAGGGTGTGTTTGTTTTGGCTCAACATCCAGCCACAGGCTGCTTGAGGTCACCAACTACATTTCTGTCAACAGAGAGCAACTATTATAACAAAACCCCATGTTGATCAGGAAGTATGAGCAGAGTAAGAGACGCTGAGGAAGTGCTGTTTTTAAAATATAGTCTGAAAATGTGTCCCAAGCCCTTTAGTGGCCATAGGAAAATTTCCACTCCATGGACATCTGTAAACCCCAGAGCAGAGTTAGGAGCCCAGATCTTCCCGTGGAAACCCTTCTCATGGGGGAATTCAGCCCTCTCAGAGTTCTCTGCAGAACTTAGATGTGATCAGTATTTCCCTTAGGTCTTTCTCTTAACATTTGAGGCCATTTTGGCTGTGTTTTCCCTTCTCAGTCTTTCATGGTTTAGGGCTAAATGTGTGAAGAACCACATGTGTTCATATACTGATATTCTTTGATACCAGAGCTTCCAGTCTAGACTCACCACAAATGTATTGAAAAATTATGTAATTAATTTTGTTTTCATAGAACTGGGATTTGAACTTGGGTCCTAGCTTTTGCTAAGCAGGTGCTGAGTCAGACCTCCAGCCCTGATTTTCTTTTGCTGGTTTTTTCTTGCGGGGGGGAAAGGGGGTGGCAGGGTTTTCTGCCCAGGAAACTTACCTGTGTGAAATATTCTGTTAGGTTTTCAGTGTAGTTAAATCAATAAGCTCTCTTTCCATCACATCCAGCTCTTAATTGAGAAGCAGTCTCATGAACTTTTCTGACCAGTTTTTTTTCAAACCTTGATCCTCCCAATTTCAGCCTCCTAAATAGTTATGATTACAGGTGTGAACCACCAGCACCAAGCTAAATTATTTAACACTTCAGTTCATCTAGAAAGAATAGCAATTGCCTCAAATTTTGTTATTATAATAAATGATATGTTTCAAGCACCTACAACATAATATTTAACTACTTCCATAAACACTCAAAACACCAACATCTCCAATAGGGAAATAAAAAGAATTAATTACATTCACTGTTAGCATGGTAGCATGTTGTTGTTATTATTATTAATTTTGCTCACTTTGCACTGAATATATTCTTCACCTCCTTGGTCAAAGACAGTAGAGTCAGAATTGCCATTCATATGTGGAAACTTTGCTGTGATGTTTAATGTTGTATTTGCTATTTCTAATATAGAACTAGAATTTCTAGACATACAAGGCTAACTCCATACTATGGTAAAACTCAATAGAATAAGTCACCAAGAGTAAAATATTTGAGATAAAATAACTATTTTCACTTTATAGCTGTCTTTCTTATTCGCTCATCAGTATCATTTCTTACTTCCTAAGTTTAGCATGTAATTGGGTCTTCTTGAGAAGAATCATATAAAAATAATAATACATATTATTTTTTGGAAAGAGTAAATATTTAACACCAAGAAAACCTTTAAAATGTGTACTTTCTTCATTGAAATCTAAAATGCCAAATAGATGTAAAAACATATCCATTTACTCAATCTCTCTCTTTCTCTTTCTCTCCCTCTTTCTGTCTCTGTCTCTGTCTCTCTCTGTCTCTCTGTCTCTCTGTCTCTGTCTCTGTCTCTGTCTCTGTCTCTGTCTCTGTCTCTGTCTCTGTCTCTGTCTCTGTCTCTGTCTCTCTCTCTCTCTCTCTCTCTCTCTCTCTCTCTCTCTCTCTCTCTCTCTCTTTCTCTTTCTCTCAGAAAAGAAACACTAAGAAAAATGTTTGGGATGGCTGCAGAAAAACATTTGTTACAAGGGAAATCTCTAAGCTCAAAACAGAGAAGATAAAAGCAATTTATTGTCTTGCTTTCCAACATTACTATATGAGATTACTACTGTGTTGAGAGATGTTGTCATAATGCACACAGCCAAGTAGGCTGAAATCAAGTATTGTTGGGAGTTTTCCATCCCTTTTCTTTCCACACAGCCTTGTCAATCTTGCAGCCTCCAGGGATGTACAAAATGTAATTACCAAGGATTATGATAAGGAGTGAACCAGACCAATAGACAAGAAACAACTTTTAATTCGCTAGCCAGTCTTCAATGAATTTCCTGTAAATGGTCTTTCTATACTCCTATCTTGGTTTACAATGAAGAAAATATTGTCCTTCTGTGTCTTAACAACAGTTATCTATTAGTTAATGCTGTATATTAAAGCCACATTAATAAAAAGTAAATTACTGCACGGAGTTAATTATACCTGTTTTATTCCACTGAACCCTTGAACAAGTGCCTCTAATATGAGTTTCATTGAATTAATCAAAGGCTTGTCCTACATTGGACAATCCCAATCTCAGAGAAAGTGGAGAAATCTTCTAAAAGGGAAAATGGAGAACCATGCTTCTTCTCCTCCACTGAATCCAAGGCTTTGTGGCCAAATCAGCCAGGTGGCCCAGGGTGCCACACTATGTGTAGTATCCGTGTGTTGGCCAGTTGGAAGAAAGAATGATGTGGCAGAGTATTTCATGACAATTAGCTCAATAAAGTTTATTTATAACCAACTTCAGTTCAATTTCAATCACCCGGTCAATTGTTAAGGCATTTCAGTGTGTAAAAATTTAATATAAATGTATTATACATTTAGACATTTTATCTTCTAATTCTGAAGACCAAGAGAAAAGAGAAATAGAAAAACCAGAAGAGTCTACAGGGGTGAAATCCAGCAAATATTCTTCTATTTGCTCAGCATTCGGGAAGAAAGTCATGGGTTTTCAGTTTCAAGCTTAATTTAACTGAGCTTTTTGGGCTCTGAGTTTCATTTACTCCAGGCCAAACAAAACTTCCTCAAGGCAAAAAAAAAATCTTTTTAAAAAAGAAAGACATATATTGAAGGAAGAAAGTACACCCCGATTCCTGAACTTTTAAGAAGACTCTAATATAATAATATCTTCACAGAGCACTGGATTGATCAGAATTGAAAATGGATTTCTAAAGTGCTTTGGCCTAAAACCCATCTATTAAAGCCAGTAATAGGACCCACATTACAATCACTAACTCTTCTCCATTTTCATCTCTGTTCTCTTTGTCCTCTCGTCCTCTTTATATTACTAATCTCTGAACATCTGTTAGCCTCTAAACAATTGCAGTCTCAGGCATCATTTATTAAACCGTAATACATTTTCTGGGAGCAGAACCACTTACCAATTCAAACTTTCCAAGTAAAACTTATCAAGGTATCCCAAGGAAGAGGAATGAATACAAGAGAGTGTAATGAAGCTGTAATGACTCACAAGGTTCAGTGCATGAGATTAAAATCCAAATGTAGGTGACTGGAAAGAGTACAATGAGGCCAGTTCTTTGCTGCATGTTTACACAAAGCTCCCATTGAGTTTCCTGAAGAACTATGAAGAGGACCATTGGTATAAGGTGTTTGCAGATATAGTTGGTTGGTATCCACCATGCACCAATCACCCTTTCCTAAGCACACAGTCAAACACACTTAAGGGTTGCGATATGGAGCTCTTGAGTAGCTGAGCTGATTTTTTAGGTGAAAAAGAAATCTAAATGCAGATTAGAAACAAAGAGCAGGCCTTAATCGTGACCAGTCTGCTTCTTAATGTTGAGGAAAGCATCCTAAGAGTCTAGATAGGCAGCAAGTTCTTCCTTTATCTGTCATTTGTCCATATTCTCTACCATCTAAGTCCCCTACTCTGTTCAACATAACCAATGAGAAAGATGGGAAAGAACCAGAAAGTTTTCTTTGGTATAAATTGTAGATACAGCATGTCTTTATCAACGGTCTTACACATTGAGTCACAATCCCATTTCTTGTCAAGAGCTAGCCAGGTGCTGGTGGCTCACACCTGTAATCCTAGCTATTCAGGAGGCTGAGATCTGAGGGTAAATGGTTCAAAGCCATCCTGGGCAGGAAAGTCCATGAGACTCTTATCTCCAAAAAATCACTCAGAAAACCAGAAGTGGCACTGTGGCTCAAGTGGTAGAGTGCTAGCCTTGAGCTGAAGAGCTGAGGGACAGCAACCATGCCCAGAGTTCAAGCCCACAACCCACCAAAAAAAAAAAAAATTAATGAGCTAATAGAGACTCAGTCGTTTCCAGCTACCAATGCATTAAACAAATCACACAATCCTCTTTTCTGGCACAGGATTGAAATATCACAAAGGTGAAGAGAACTCTGAAAGATAAATATGAGCTACAATATTGTGAAGGACAAGAAGCAAACATGAGTAAGTCCAAAGACTGGGATACCAGAGGCACCACTGATTTCGGGAATATAAATGGAGAAAAAGCAAAACTGGTTAGATGACAAGAGAGGAGAGTGACTTTTCTGTAGCCAATATGTAACTTTAAAAGAGCATGCTAAGTTAACGTCTCAAAAGATTTTTACTTACTAAGTTTATTATCTTTGATTTTGGTAGAAACATAGGTAAAAGTTATCACTGCTAAGCTTACTGGTAAATATATGTTGTCTAAATCCCATCAAATGCAAAATGTGTAAAAAATAGAAATCCCTGGTTCTTGTCATTCTTGTTAAGCAGTAAGACTTCCCTCTTGACTTATTCAACATCAAAATATCCATTTTCATTTTCTTCTGTGGCCAGAATTATTGCTATGATTTGCTTTTATGTTATTTTCTGTTGGAAATATTCAGCAAATTTTGAAACTTTTTTTTGTAAGATGATTACACAAATTAAGGAAAGGAACTTATTGTAGAGAAAAAAAATGATAAATATCTTAAAACTGTTTCCCTCTGAAATTATAAACTACTAGAATAATGGTCAAAACAAAGTATCTCCAATCTCCAAGTTAAAAACAATTTCAAATACAGTGAAAATAGGGGTTACACCGTGGGGGAGGGACATACAAAACAACAAAAAAAATCATGTGGTACCTTATAAATATGCTAGAAACAATAGCAAGATAGAAAAATAACACTTGTGTCCTTATCTTGGGGTTCATTTCACTTAACATCATCTTATCTGACTTTTTCTGCTTGTCTCAGATATATACTAGCTATTGCAAATAAGGGAAACCATGGGACCTATGTTTCTTTTGGCCTGGCTTACTTCACTTAATATAATTTTTTCCAAGTATTTGATGTTGGTATAATTTGGGGAGTGGAAGAAAAAAAACAAAAATAAATAGGGATACAGATTACCCCATTGCAACAATGATATGTACAAGACGCTATGTCAAAAAACGAACTTTACAATTAGGCTGGGGGGTGGGGGGATGTAATTGTGGACATGGGAGGGAAGGGATGGTAGGGGAAAAACAAAGGAGGAGGCAACAATGCTTGAGAAGAAATGTACTCATTACCTTGCTCATGTAATTGTAACCCCACTTTACAGAATTAATACAATAAAAAACTTATTAAAAAATAATTTCAAGTGTACATCTTCAGAAGGGTTGAGGGAAGGGTACAGAACTCAAAGACAAAGGATAAAAAAGTTCAGCAATGGAACTCATTGGACATTGATGAAAAGTGAGTGGAGACGGGAGGGAGGGACTGGGAGAGAGTGAGGGAATAGAAGACACTGTACAAAAGAAAATGTACTCATTATCTGACTCATCTAATTGTAATCCCTCTGTATATCACCTTTATAATAACAACAAACTAAATTAATCATTGAAAAACAATCCCAGCAATTAGCTTTGAGAATGGAAAATTTGTTTGCCTGGTTTTCTTACTTAGAAGTCTTCTGAAGCCATCTAAAATGCCATGTCTAGATGAACACTCAGAAAACATTGCTAATAAGATATGTTAGGCTTAATTTGCAAAACTTACCCAGTATAAATGAACTGCAATGTCCTATTTTCATCACCACACTCAAGATCTGGAATTATTTATTACTTTTTCATTTATAATCAATTTACTGCAACCATTCAAAACTAAAAAGCCAATGGTGCAGTATTTCATGATGCTATGCCTTTTCCAGGATGTCATATAAATGGAGTCATTCAGAAAGTATTTATTCACTTATAACTGACTTCTTTCATTTGGCATAATATACTTTAGATCCATCCAAGCTTTTGGATCTGTCAATAATTAATTCCTTTTGATAGTTAAGAAACATTTCATTGTTTATGTAAATAACTGGAAAATTCTGCAAATAGTTTTCTGTTATTTCTGTTTAGTCCACAGAATACATTTTTTAAGTATTTTAATGTAAAAATGTTTAATACTCAAAAACATACTCAGCTTATTGAATGTTCCATACATGTTTTAGAATATTAGTATTAGAAGTTTCGTGGTAGAGGTCGGTATAAAAGTAGGTCATGGTTATTGTGCTATTCAACTCTTCTTAACCATCACTTTTTAACAATGAATTTACTTTGTCAATTCCTAAAAAAGTATGTTGATATAATAACTGTAACTTTAATTTTCATATTATTTCTTTCAGTTCTATTAATATTCCCTTGTATTTTGAAACTACATATACATTTAGGATTCTTGTCTATTCTTTTATAATTAAGATGTAACACATTTATCATATAAAAATCTATTTCATATGATGTCAGAAGTCCCATCCTATATTTCCATCTTTTCTTTTCTTTTCTTTTTCCTTTCTTCTCTCTTTTTTGTGCCAGTCCTGGGTTCAAATTCAGGGCCTAGACAAGGTCTCTGTGGTTTGTTTTGCTCAACACTAGTTTTCTGCCATTAGAGCCACAGTTTTAGTTCCAGATTTTCAGTGGTTAATAGCTATGAGCGTCTCGTTGACTTTCCTGAAAGTCTGACTTCAAACTGCAATCTTCCAATCTCATTTTCCTGAGTAGTTAGGACTACAGGTATAAGCTAACACCGTCCAGGCCAGATTTCTTTTGATTCATATTTGGATGAAATACATTTGACATCCTCTTGTCTTCTCTGTTTACAGTTGAGTTTCTTCTAGACCACTTATATCAGAGATTATTTCCTTTCTTTCTTTCCTCCCTCTCACTCTCCCCCCTACCCGTTACCTTACCCCTGCAATCTCTGTCACTGAAATGGTCCATTTCAACCATTTGTATGTAATATTATTGAGATTGAAAATAAATATAACAACTTGCACTTGTTCTTTATCTTTCTCTGTCTTGTTTTGGGTTAATGGGTGAATATGTTATTATTATTATACCATATTTTCTCTTTGAAATATATTTGCCATACATGTATTTGTGTTTTCCCTTAATGCCTTTATTTCTTGTGGTACTAGGTTTGAACTCATTTTATTATGTTTACTAGGAAAGTATTGTACTACTTAAACCATTAACATTCTCACCCATTCCCTCACTCTGCTTAATTTTGTAGAATATACATTGGATTCTTGACTACATTGCTCCCTTTTTCTTCTCTTCACTTGTCTACCCCTTTTCCCTTGACTCCACTCCACCCCTTTCTGGTACCCATTTCTTGGTTTTTTGTTTTAATGAACTTTGACTTTGGCCTTCCAAGGAATTACATTATTTGAGAGCTCCATTGAATCCATCATATTTCAGTTAATACACTTGTACAGACTTGCATACCACCCAATATATTTACTTATGAGTTTGTAAGCTAAGTCTAGCTTCGCCAAACAAGGGTAAACATGAATCCTTTGTGTCGCTGAGCCTGACTTACTTCACTTAACATAATTTTCCCCATGTCTTTCCATTTCCTTACAAATTGTACAATATTGTTCTTTTTAATGGGAGAATAAAATTCCATTGTGTATATATACCACATTTTCTTGATCTATTCATCCATTGAGGGACATCTGGACTAATTCCATATCTTAGCTATGGTGAATAGTGTTAAAATAAACATGGTTGTGCTGGTGGCTATGCTGAATCCTGGTTTGTAATCTTTTGGATAAATGCCCGGGAGTAGAATTGTTGGATCATAAGGTAAATTTTTGTTTCAAGTATCCTCTGGTTGCACATGCAAACAAAAACAAAAACAAACAAACAAAAAACTTGTTTGGTGGAACACTTGCCTGTAGCAATCTTTTCTCAGTAAAATATTGGGATGATTAGGCAATCTCAATGCCAAGGAAGTCAGCCTTCAAAGTATGACACAGGCAGTTCTGAGCTACTATTGTGCCACTTAGTTTAGCCCCACTATTAAGTTTAAGTAAATTTCATTGCCAGAACTCATCTCAGGTCTCATCAGCCTGTGAGGAAGTGAAATGTTTACACTAATATATAAAATAAAAAAAAATGTATATATTATAGCGTCTCAAGCCTCCACCTAGGAGTCCTCAAGTATTCTGTGACCTGAAAGAACCTCTTTGACGAACATCATGGTTAGTATTGTCTCTCTCTGAATATAGGAAAGGAAAGGGATCCTCCCTGATCACCAATTTCCTGACATTTCTATTGTCCTGTGTGAATTAGATGACACCACCACCCTCTTCACAAACTTCCTACACACACAAACACAATCAGCTTGTGATTTTTTTCTTCTTCCCACAATCTGGGAATAAAGGAATCCCTAGCCTCCATTTAAATTGAACACTCTGCTATAAATACTTTAAATTTATGGCTTCAAGCCTATCATTTTCACCCAGTATACTCCCATAAGTGAGAGAGTCTCCCTATAGAATTGATTCTCAAGTATGCATATATATAATGCTGAAACTCAAGCCCCAACTCAGATTCATTTCCCAGTTACTGCTCTACTTCATTCCCACCTGACACTGAGAATTTTCCTCTAAATGCCACGGCTAAGGACTGAGAAGAAAACACTGCAGGGAAAACTCCTTAGAAGCTGAAGCTATCATTCCATGATCATCCTATACATGCTTTAATTTGAAAAATATTAAATGTAAAGTTCATAATGACTCCAGTACAGTGTTGAACTGAAAACAAATTATTGAATTCAACCTACAGCTTCTGTGTTCCAATCTCTCATCTCCTGCCACATTTATGAGTTCAGTCAAATATGGCTTGAGTGATGGTTGTTGTCATACAGAAGTATAAAAATAAGAGACTACATTGTTCTTTTTTAAATTTCTCAAGGACAACTTAGCAAGAAATAGTAGAACATAAACAGTTATTTGAAGAACAAACTTTAATATCAATTAAAGATAATGGTGACACAGAGAACAAGTAAGCTATAATGTAACAGATTAAAATAGCTGTAGAATGAAAATGTGAGAGTGGAAAATATTTCAGTAAAGTCCAGGTCAACTATGAACTAAAGGAATACCAGAAACAAAAACCATTACTGGGAAACCAAAAGTCCCCTAGTTTCATGTGTTTAGGACAGAAACAAATCTGGAGCATAAACCTCTCCTGAGATCACTCAATAAAACAAAAATGCCAATGAGAGCCCGAAGCAAGCAGGGACTAAAAAATTCCTAGCCAGTCCTTAGTGACTCTATATACATTAGATGAAGTTAATAATTTTTAAAATATTCAGTATGGACTATTTTATAATGAAGTAATATAGATTATATGGCTTACTAAATGAATAAAGAAATTTGATTTGGATAAATGAGTATTTTCTATATGTTATATTGTTCCTAGAACTCCCAAGCTACCCATAATTAATTTTTTTTAAAAAACAGCAGTCACCATTTTCTCAGTATGTATATATGACAGTAGACATGGTGGCGGCTCAGGCGTATAATTCTAGCTACTCAGGAAGCTGATATCTGAGGATTGTAGTTTGAAGCCAGCTCTGGCAGGAAAGTCTGTGAGTATCTTATCTCCAGTAAACTACCAAAAATCCAGAAGTGGAGTTGTAGCTTAAGTGGTAAAGTGCTAGCCTTGAGCAAAAGAAGCTCTGGGACAGAGCCCAGGCTCTCAGTTCAAGCCCAAGGACCAACATTAGATAGGATAGGTAGATAGGATAGATAGATAGATAGATAGATAGATAGATAGATAGATAGATAGATAGACAGACAGATAGATAAATAGATGATGGAATGTGCCTCCTTTCTAAATTCTACTTACATTCTGATGATAGATTGGACTATTTAAGTGATCCACAGTAACACTGATTTCTTCCCACTTATTATTTATGCAAATGAAGGCATATAATGGGCATTCCCATTCAGTAAAATGGAAAAAGACATATCCTATGTGAAGTTTACCAATGTAAGGGAATCACACATTTAACATTTTTAGTCTCTCTTTCAGTTGCAGGAATTATCCATTGCAGTGGCATCACTAATGAGGAAACTATCTTCTCCTAAGCTTTAAACAGCACCACCACCAACAAAACTCCTCTAGTTCCTTCAGCTGTTCAAATCTTAGAATAATTCAGCCTGACACACACACACACACACACACACACACACACACACACACACACACACACACACACACACACACACACACACACACACACACGCGCGCGCGCGCGACTACACTGCATGTCAAGTGATTCAGAGATAAACAGACTTAGGAAGGCAAATACACAAAATCTAAAGGCAACACAATAGCCTGACCTTCTCATCAACCCTTTTCCCTCCCCTTTCCTCAACCATGTGAAGTCAGGAAAAGTCAAAGCACAGAACAATACATGAAAAATAACCCATACTAACTGTGAATTTTCAGCCCCTGCTTACCCTACCACCCCATCTCATGCATCAAAGAGCAAAGGCAGACTTGCTCTTGGATAGGCTGGCTAGGAAGAAAGAAAAAAAAAAAGGAGATTATTCACTGGCCGTTTGAGATCTGCTTACCAGCTTGAAAAACAAGAACAGATGTATTTACATGATTATAAAAAAGTAAAACGCCTTTTAAATAACTTAATCTTCAGGAATACTCTAACATATACATTTGTTTTTAATTCTCCAGGGGTAGGCAGCAGACTGTGGGATCTTTTGTGTACCCCTGGGTATAAGGACGAAGAGTCTTACATAGGTCTCTGAATGCATGCTCACTAGCAACACGTGTAGGAGCCAAGAGGATTACAGTATTATCCTGCGATTGTTTTCTGCACTACATCCACTTCAATCTACAGGAAAATGAAAACAGAAACGGCCCAGGAGATTATAAACAGGCTGTTGCCATTGAAGTCTGCTCTTCTCATGTTGATGAAGCCCAGGAAGCAGGTTTGTTTCTTCAAGTTCTATCAAAAACCCTGGTGAATAGGAATGAGCTGGTAGAGATGAAGTCACCCAAAAGGCAATTACTGTCTCCTCTCCCAGAGGAGTCAATTTCAGTCAAGGAGACATAAAAACGTAAAGTTGCTGTCAGAGCCGATGGGTTGAAAGCCAAGAAGCAAAGTAGATGTGGCTTTGGAAATGGCCGTGGTTAGTGGTGGGTAATAAAAAATATAAATGCAGCAACTCAGCCTAAATATGAATTTAAGGGGACGGCAAAGAACACAGCTCACTGCTTCCCCCATGCTGGGTTTCCCTAGGATGGACAGAAACTTCATTTTCCATTTGGCACAAAAAGAATCTGGACCGGCACCAGCTGGATCAGTGTAAAGAGTACTCAAAGTCTTCTGTCCGCAGAGCCCATTTTTGCACTAAACTGAATGACCCTGGGCCAGCTGTCAAAAGGCTGAGCTTCCTCGGGTAGCAAGAGGCCATCAGGGTCAGAATTAAAAGCAAGTTGACCAGCTCAGAGGGTTATAATAACACCAGTCAAAGTCAGCTCACTTTTTCCACCCTACTAGCCTGTAATGGTGAAACTATAACATCGGTAACAACAGAGACAGCAACCAACACCTCTCAGGAAAAGGTTGCAAAGTGCTGTGCAAGGAGAGATTGGTTATTAGCTCCCAGGATGACAGATATGAAAACTCAGGCAGGAGGAGCAAGAGGAGGCCCAAGAGCAATCATGCAACTGAGGCAATGCTAGAAGAAAGAATCAAAGCTTGCCTTCCTGCCTGGAATTCAGATCTTCAGAGTATTTTCCCGCTCCACTAAGGCCTACTTTCTAAAAGGCTACCCCAGAGGCGCAGACGGGATGAGACTGTTTAAGGTACTATCTTAAAGACTTCAGGTTCTATTAACTTATCTTCAGATTTGAACAGACGAGATACTGTCTTTACTGTTTGTGTTATCCCAGGAAATCTGAAGTATAGGCAGATAAGAACCTAAACAAAACACAGAGTTAAGGGAACACAAATAATTACTTCCCTTCTAGTACTAGAAAAAAAAGTCTTAATGTGCACACATTGACACACTCATTCAGAAGGGTCAGCTTCTCTCCTTTCCTTGAGTAACTCAAACTATCATTAAAATTCCATTCACTTGGGACTTATTTCAGGATAGGTTAACATTTCAAACTTCCTTTTCAAACATGAGAAATACTTTGAGTGTTTTCCACGGGTGGCCAAAAATGATGTTGGTATACATGTACCTTATGTTGGTATCATGATGTTGATATCAAGTAATTCCTAATGCTCTAATAGAATGATGAAAGTCTACATATATTTGTGATTAAGAGCAGGGACACTGAGGCAAAGGCCTACTTCTCCATGAGTTGCCTTGCCTGGATAAGATCCTTTATTAATCTGTCTAGCTTTCTTCTCTATGAAATGAGAATAAGTCACTTGCTTCTTATGACTGCCGTGAAAATTTGAACCAACTTACACAAAGGGCTTAAGAAATGCCTGTGCATAGTAAGCAACTACATGCATGCTAATCTATCATAGCACTTTATAACAGGAATGTTCTGTGCCTCTGGACTTTATATCAAAACAAATAGAAAAGAAAGTAAGGTTTGGTAAAATATTTAACTGCATGACAATATCTCATAGCAATAGTTAAAGACAATTGTGGTTGCAGTAGTCCAAGAGGCTTTCTGGAGGAAATCAAATAGGATTTTCATCAAAACAGTAATAAGTGATTCCTTACTTGGTCATTCAAAGTCTCTCTTCTATTGCATACCTATAGAAGTGAGATTGCTAGAGAGAAATGCTAGATTCAGACACAGTCAAACTTTTTATACTTTTTTAATTCTAAGAGAGTAAACAAAACCAAAGGAAAAATAATGGTTGACAACTATCTAGAAACAAATATTTCCTGGATCTCAGATACTTGAGATTTTTATTTGGGGATAAGAATGAGAGTAATAAAGATTCCCCTGTTTTTCCCCCACGTATATTAAGATAGTCTTGGTACTATATGATAGTCTTGGTGCACTGACTTTTTAAGCAGAGGGCTACCTCCTGAATCTCTGAGGTCTCATTTGCATTCACCAAATGTGGCTTATACATTGTTTCCCCAACAATGTTTTAAGAATGAGATACTAGATTATCAGGAATTTAGAAATAAAGAAAATACATCCCTTAATCTCAAATGTTTCCAGAATCGGTATACTTTAAGTATTGTTTCTTTTTCTAATTATAATTTTATATAATTACTTTATAAAATTGAGAAACCAAAAAAGGAAGTATGATCAATCCTAACTCTATCATGTACAGATTACTACTGGGGTAAGCTTCCTATAAGTCTTTTTTCATAGGACAAATAAACATACATGCACATAGTGGGATTATACTATAATACAGTTTTGAAACCAGCTCTCTTCATACATCCATTAAAATGTTTCCAAAGACACTAGCATTTCTTGAGCAGCATCATGTGAATATGTTGTAGAGTGTTTCATCCTATATTGTTTAGCAAATGACATTGTCCAAAGGCAGAATGGATCTATTGACTGGTCAAAAGCAGTGTTGACACGTGTACCTCCAAGGGAAGGCAACACTGGGCTAAGGAGAACCAGATGCTGAGAAATAGGCCACCTTTGTGCAGTCATTTGCTGTGACCTACATAGCATAGCCTGTGGTGGAACAGGCCCTGTGTCCACTCCACCTCAACCCCTACCTTGCCTCCCAATATGAAAGAACTTTGCCAGTTGGGCAGATTTCCCAATCTCCTGGAATTTCTTTCAGGGACAATGAGTAGCTGAGGAGTTGAGGAAAACCATCTAGTTTCAACTCAAGGTTCTCTTGATAACCCCATGCCTTTCTTAAGATTAACTAAAGATAGAATCATATATAACTATTTTTGATGACTCTCCTGGCTGCGGCTGATACCCTAACTTCTATACCCCAAGGCATTTCCATTTGTTTGCTTTCCGAGTCACTTCTTTTCCATGGATGTGGAATTAAGTGGTTATACAGAATCAGCTGTCAAACTTGGCACTAAAGTCAAATTTCCATGCCTATGAGGGCAGACGCATTTTGAAAGAGTAGAAATATGAGAAACTTTCTTTACAACTAATAAAACTAACCTGGGTTCATATTCAATAAAAACTCAAACCATTCTGGTTTTGTACACCTCTCATAATAAAGCAAATGACCACGCTCTCAGAACAGGGCGTTCTGTTTCTGTTTTTTTTTGTCTTGCATTTTGTTTTTTTTACTTCTACCATATTGCCATATGATAATGTTGATTACTTCCTAGATTTAATTTAAAAAATGTTATTAAGACAAACTGACTACAGATTTTCTTACGGTGATGGCAAAGGAAGGAAGGAAGTTTTGCCCTTAAGTTCGCAGTGTCTAACTATAGCTATACTATACTTCGTAGAATATAAAGAATGTTAAAAACTCCTGGGAATTACACAACTATTCTACAATTTCCTCATTAGTTTCCATTGAGAACTCAAGTGAAAAATTAGGAAGAGATGAGCAATTTGCATCTAAGAATTTGCCATTAAATCATTTTTCTGTTGCTACAATCAAACTGTGTAATTAATCACTCAAAAATCTAGTAGCTGTACAGAATAAACATCCTTTTTGTTCATTTGTCTCTAGGTCAGTGGCTTTGGTGGGCTTAGCTGGGTTTAGCTAGACAGATCTGGTCTTAGCTGGGCTCACTTACATGTCTAAGGTTCACCCAGCTGTTGCTGATGAGAACAGCATCCATGACAACTGGGGCCATTTGGCCTTCTTCCACTTGATTTTCCTTCCAATAGACTAGCCCAAGCAAGTTCTCCTGGCAATTCTAGAGGAGCAAGAGACACCCAGAAACACAGAGTTTTGCTTTGTCTCCCCACTACTCCCTCCAAATCTCTGCTCTGCCCTGTCTCCTAACTAGCCTCTCAATGACCAAAGCAAGTTCTATTTGCAGCTCAGATCCTAGGAATAGAGTAAGAAGCACCAGCCCTTTAGTAAGAAAAGCTGTGAAATCCTGTCTGTATGGCCCCAGGGAGGATTGAATAGATTAACGCAATGAATGCTTTGGATTTACAAATGACAAAAACAACAGAAATATTCAAAAGAAACAAACTGATTCAGAGTTGGAGAGGTAATGAAATTCAGTCATCTAAGAAATTATAGAAGATGAAAGTTTCTTACCTCTCAAAAGATTTCTAGTTGAGCCCTCACCCCACTGTAAATCAAAACAGATTAACAAGAGTAAAACATGTGAATGTGTTTAATGTAAGTTTTACATTTCACAGGACCTTCACAAGAAAGCAAAGACTCAAAGAAAAGGAATGAATGCCACTATGTATTTTATGCTAGTTTGGATGAAGAAGTAGATACTCATAGAGATGTAAGGGATATAAAAAACGGGAGAAATACATGAGAAATGTTCAGATGCTTCTCTGTGTCTCTCTTTTCAAAGGCAAAGATGCTTCCCATCCTCTAAGAATACATTTGACACTTCCAGAGCGATGGTTATAAGATCCTGTTTAGGAGAGAAAATGAAGATGGTGACTTTCTTAATTTCCTCAAGACAGGGACTTTCTGCTGTTCTCTCAAATTCTAAATTACTGCATTTAGTGGTACTATGTCCTGAACTCCCTCAGTATGACCGAAAACAGGAAACTCGATAGCAAATGAAAAGAGCAAAGCAGATCTAGAAAACTCTAGAGGCCTCCCTCAATAGCGTATAGTAAAATGGGGATATGGCTTGAGTTCTCAGTCTTGTTTTTTTAAATTTTAGTGTCTAAGGGGAGAGACTTCATACTTAGAAAAAAATAATTTGAAGAAAAATTAATTTGAAGGAAAAAAAAAGAAGTAAAAGAGAAAAGTCACTTTTATTTGTATATTTAGTCCATAAAACAAACCACTACATTTGGCTTCTGGGAAAGAGTGAAAACTTTTTCAAAGGTCACACAGCAAGTATGGTGAAGCAGAGATTAGAAACAGTTATTTGAAATCAAATTGTTTTGTATAAAAATACCTGCTATGTAATTAAGACCTAGATAACTCAACCTTCCTTAAACTTTTTCAGCACTTACTAGGAAACAAACATCTCAAATGGACTGATAGATGGATTCCTTCTCATACATTCTCATCTTGTTACCCACTCTTTCCAGGAAAGCCACAAGCTACCCTCAACTCATGAGATACTTGGTTACCTCTTGTTCCCACTGGACTTTCCAATCTGTGAGGCAAGCCATCATTTCCATTTCATTCTGTCTTTGGATTCAGCACAGTCACTGGCTCTCAATAAATATATAATAAGTGAAGAAAGAAATAGGAAGCAATAAAAAAGGATGGCTCATTTATTGAAAAACGCGATATATTGTGGATAACAGCAACCGAGAAAGTTCTCCACAGTTAGGTTTGGGGTAATTTATTTTTCAAATGAAAGAACCTTGGTGAAATGCATGTTTTAATGTTTCTATGTTGAGTATTCAACCCAGGAATCTGTCAGAACACAAACACAGCCCCATTTCATGTTTTTATTAGTGAGAACTAGAGAAAATCAATGTCAGAGACTTATCAAACAAATGCAATTCCTCCCACAGGATAAGCTGCTTTTCTCCAGCATTTTCAATTAGAGAAGAGGATGAAAGAGAAGATATACATTACACATCCAAGTCTCAGCTGACGCAGAATCAAAGACATCACTGACGTACTCTGCAAATGCCTAATATTTTTCTGGAGACAAGTTAGACTTCCATGCATTTCTTCCTAACCACTTATCTCCTAGCATCATAGTGCCTTCTGTAAAAAAGATAGAAGAAACCTACAGCCATCTTGGTTTCTATTTTTAGCATAAATATTTTTTATTATCTTTAAGTAATTATGCCAAGGAATTACCATGCTACAAAACAGTTTATGAATTCAATGCATCTTGATTAATATGACTCCTTTCAACATTATCTAAGAACATTTAGTTCTAATCACAAGCCAAACATACAAGCTTTCTTTAACTTATCCTGGAAGAATGTGTGTACTTAAATTCATGATGGGATTGGGAATTTCTTCAGGAAGGAAATCGTGATGCCTTCCTGTCCTGATCATACACAAAATGATGTATGTTCCATAGCTTCAGATGAAGGTTTTATACCTAGAGCCACATATATCACACACCAGCTTATTCACCCCAGTGGAGCTATTCAGTCATCACCTCCTTTGTAGTTCCCAGAACATCAGAGTTTATGGCATTAGTTCACATGCTCTAATTCTCAAGACAACACATTGAGATGGGAAAGGAAAAGCAATTTCATGGTGGACTTGGAAATACCCTGGTAAAAATCTTAGAGACAGCACTTCATAAGTACAGCCAATACAAAGGCAAAAATGAGCTGCGACACATGAGTAGCTGTGTCATTTACTTGAATTCATGTTAGCTACAATGCTGTTATCCTGAGTAATGTGTTTTATTAGGGTTAGGTCAGAAGTGGCTATGTATAATGCAATAAAGTAAAATAAGTCAGTGTGTTCTTTTCTTTCTTGGAAAATCAAGTTATCTAGAATATGTAATTATGAAAAGATCTCAGTCATTAATATCTTGGAAAGTACTAAAGTAATAATCCAATGTGAGTTTTGAGAATGAATGAAAGAGAAAGGAAGAAAGTACTAAGGGAAAAATAGAGGAAAGGAGGAAAATCAGGAAAGGTGAGAGAGAACAAAGACAAAAAGAAGACCTAAATGGATAAAACTGCAAAAAGGAGGTATTAAATAGATACTCTGAAATCCAGAGGAATATTTTGAAAAGTTACATTCTAGTTACTTACAAAAATGTAGAAGAGATGACCTAGACACAGATGACCTACAAAATTTGAACCAAGACGATATAAACAACCTAATAGATCTATAATGAGCAATGAGATTAAAACAGACATAGTATCCACAGAGAGAACAGCGAAGGACTGATAGAACCTCAGCTAAATTCAATCATGCATTTAGAAAACATTAATACCAATGCATCTCAAGCTAGTCCATGAAATAGAAAGCAAATGAAAAGTCTGAAGCAAATCATCCATCTAGTACTACTCAAACCAAATAAGAACACAATAGAAAAGGAAAACTTTAGAACAATAGCCTCAGTAAAATTCTTGCAAAAAGAGTTGATTGAAGAGAGTCAGGATTATCCTGGCAGGATAATAAAAGGATAATTGAGACAAAAGTGTATGAATGTTTTTGGAGAGTGCCTATGGTGGAATGGTAAAACCTCCAGGGATAAAAGCTCAACGCAGGATCAGAGCCATGCACGCATTCAGAGCAGCGTGTTGGAGCTGAGCAGGGCTGATTTGCAAAGGTGGTGTCACATTATGAAAGGAATACAGCCGTGGATACTGAGAAGTTGGTAAGTTATTTCTGTGTTTGGTTGCGGTTTTAATTTGAAGTAGGTTTTTGTTCCATTGTCCAACATTTAGGCCCCAAATCCTCCTACCTCAGCCTCCTGAAGCCTGGGACTAATGACGCAAGGAAAATGTGTAGTCCAACATGATTTTGACTGCCTGAATCTTACCAGTAACACCTTGCTAGCATAAGGCATTATTCTTGATATTAACTATAAAAACCATGGAGGAAGATATCAAGTAAGCATGCTTAATTAAAAACTTCAATATCTGGATGAGGACTACCTATAAAATTTGGATGCAAGGCCTACAAGAGAAAAAAAATTAGAGATGGCAAAGAAAATAAAACCTTGATTTTTTCATAAATTGAATGAGTTTTTTTAAAGACAAAGCATTATGTTTGGAATTAGAATTATATTAAAATCCTAGTTGCTACCTTTACTAGCTTTCTCATGTAGACCAACTACCAAACCTCTCTCTGCCCATTCTACTCATGTGGAAAAGTAACAAGAGTAGGGTTACTTGTGGTAGGCACGGGAACAAAGAAGTTTCTAAAAGACAAAGAAATATTCTCCACTAGGAGTATAAAGCAAAAGCTGAAGTCTTATAAAAGTTTAATAAGACAGAGAATTTAAGAACTTGTATTTGTGATTCAGTTGTGTGAATTTGATCTAACCTAATGGTTTCTTTGATCTATGACATATTGCTAATAACTTGAATATTCCAAGTTTTGTTTATCTAAAAAGGCATGAATACCTTCCTCACAGAATTATGCAGATAATAAGTGAGGCAGTAAATACTCTTATTTTAACTTATGTAGTATATTTCTGCCTTGCCTGCTGGGATAGCTCAGCTTTGGAGCTAAATAACATTGAGTAAGATGATACACCATGTGCTCTCTGATGCCACCTCATGGCTTTTAATAGGTGATAGTGTCATTATACTAGAATCTCATGGGTCAACTCCTTAACTAACACTTTGTTGGACTGAGTTGAACCCAACCTTGCAGATGGCTAAAGAACTTGTGTGGTGCAGATCATGAATTCTCTATGATGCTCCTTGTCCTCAACAATATAGTTTCGACCAGATGTGTGTGCAGATATATATGTCAGTGAATGAAACAGTATCTTTTAGACTAATAAAATAGAGAGCTGGTTTATTCCAGTCATATTAGTTTTGGTATCTGCCTAGATTCCATCAGCAACAAATATAATGGGCCGCACCACATGCTAGGGATTAGGTAGCTGGCCTTCCCAGCCCCTCAAGTTCTCCCATATCACAGCACAGGAAGCACAAGAAAATGGCAGGATATTTAAACCTTAGTTAGATATCTACACCATAAAAGTGATATATGTAAGATCGATGTCGGTGCAACTTTAGCAATATAAGATGGGCTAGCAAACCTTGCAAGAATGTAAATGTATAACCGGACAAGATTGTACCTCAGGAAATGACCAGTCTATTTCTTCTGAAGGTCCTTGACATTTGTGGAAAACAAGCTAATGTTCAACCAGCTAAAGCCATATGTGTATTGCTAAGAGGTTACTTAAGTATCTTAGCAATGATCACACAGTTAATGGTCTGCAAATTCAAGTTGTGTGGCTCCAAATTCATGCTGCTCTTAACCAACAGATACATTTCACTCTCAGCATAAAAATCCATTGGACTAGGACTTGAAAGAAACTGCAGTTGGAATTTGATCATTAACTGGCTACATGAAAAATTTTATAATTTTATTACTTCTTCCTTTATGCCTTAAGACTAATAATACAAACAGGATCAGGTTGAGAGATGTAATAGATTGTATCTAAAGTTTTCTTTTTTTTCTTTTTCTTTAGTTGTGGGTCTTGAACTCTGGGCCTAAGCACTGTCCCTGAGCTCTTCAGCTCAAGGCTAGCGCTCTACCACTTGAGCTACAGTGCCACTTCCTGTTTTCTGGTGGCTTATTGGAGATAAGAGTTTCATGGACTTTCCTGCCCTGGCTGGCTTTGAACTGCGATCCTCAGATCTCAGCCTCCTGAGTAGCTAGGATTTCAGGCAAGAGCCACCGGTGCCTTCTAAAGTTTTCTTGTATGTAATAATATACAAATATTACAACAGATGCTAGCTCAAACTAGGAATTCAACAAATATTATTCGTAGCCAAAGTTGATGTCTTTAAGTTTTCTAAGATAGTTCTCATTTATGAAGAAATCCATTGTTTAGATTTGTGATGCTCTTAGCTTATAATCCTTGATACCTGAGTACAGTTTAGCTAGCAGGTTCATTCTAGCCAAGAACAAAGTCTTGAGAGCAATCAAAAATGAAGTCGGTTTAGATGAAGCTTGTATGCAAAGTCTATTTGGGGGCATTGCTTCAGGGGGCAGGCATAGACTGGTAACTGGGGCTGTTTGGGAAGCCATTGGTTACTATGGGCTAAAAGTGGAAAGGAAGAAAGAGGTGCCAAAAAAGGACACGCAAAGGCCTGAAATCACTTTGCCCCAAGCAAGTAATGCCAATGACTGATATCCTGGCTGAACGTCATAGTTGAGCTGAGAGTAGACAGGGGGTTCAGACCAGTACTGGGAAGACCCAAAAGATGTCTTTAATTTCTCCTATCAATATCTATGAGAGAGAGAGAGAGAGAGAGAGAGAGAGAGAGAGAGAGAGAGAGAGAGAGAGAGAGAGAGAGAGAGAGAGAGAGAGAGTGTATTCGTTTGAATAATGTGAGTGCTGTTTCTAATTTTCTACATAGGCATATCAAAGATGCCCAAACACTGGCACTTCCACAGGAGTTCATGGGCCCTTCAGCTCAGGCTGATTAAGTGCTGCATCATCTCTCTTGGCACTGCACATGGGAGAAACGGTTGGGGGCAGAGACGACTCTGCAGGCATGCTAAGCTCAGGCTCAGCCCTTGTCTTTGTGTACTTAGGCCTTTCGATGCCAGAACAAAGAAAAGTGTCTTCAACGGCCCTCAGATCACAGAGTTTTCTTGTAAGGCTCCACTGGAAAGGGACAAGCTTACCTGTTCTACTGAAACTTATAGAGAGCCAGTCCATCTTTATCACTACTCCCTAGCAGAAAAGCTTTTAAGATATCTCCTAGTACTGTTATGCAAGGCAGGACTGTTTCCCACAACCCTTAAGCCAATACTACAAGACAGGATAAGTAAATGTTTGGCCCTGACTCACGCCTACAGTAGAACGCAGATGGACTTGGACATGGCCATTTATTCACACAGGAAGCACAGGTAAATAAGATTATCATTCCCATGATGTAGCTAAGGAAATGACTCTGGCATCTGGAGCCTTTAGGGAACATGTACAACTAACAAGTGAGGTCAATATTTAAGCTCAAGCACCCTCTGTCAGGATCTGGGTGCTTAGCACAAACCCTTCAATTTTCCCACATTACTGTCGGAGTACCCCACTAATTTCCCTGATGGCTATAATTATCACTTATCATTATATAATTTATAATTATATATTTATGTTATATAACCATTTGCTTAATGTCTGCCTTCCCAAATGCATCTTGAGAGATTTTTGGGGGCGGTTAACAATGCATATGCACTAGGGTATATGTTTTGTCATATATAGTAAGTCAGTTATTACTGAATGAATGAATGGACTCTGAATCACTTTTGTGTGTGACTGTTAATCATGGGCTAAACAAGGAAGTGAGTGGTTCAGAGTCAAAAAATATAGGTGAACTGAAGAAAGGGCAGAGAAGCCTCCAAGAACATTGTTAAACTGAGTCTGGAAGGGTGGGTTTTGCTTTATGCAATGAAATGAGATGAGAGAACCCTAATTGAGAAGAGAGGAGTTTATATATAAAATTGACTTTAGCCAGTTCATGAAAGTTGAGAAGGCAGTGTAAATTAGTGTATTGTACAATTTATGGAATACCATGCCAAAAACAAAAAGAAAATTAGACTTCATTATTGATAAAGATACGGAAATGGTTGGAACTATAAGGGAAGTGGTAAAAGTGATTACCCTGGCAGTTTTATGTAGACTTGATTTAGAGGCCTCATAGAGGCTGGACTTCTAGCTTCAGAATGGGGAAACAGGAAGAAGACCAGGCAGGAACACAGGGACGAAAATGCCAGATGAAGATGGAGAAGGACATAGTTCCAAGACAGCCATTAACTTAAGGCTCTGATGAATAGCATGGACATAAATATATCTCGAGTGGATTGAAAGCAAGAACACATTTTGAACTGGTGGATGGGAAGCAGTAGGTGCCAAATTAGAAATTTAGGAAAGGGGCTGTTCAAAGAGGAATGGTTATAAAGTTAAAAAATTCTGAAGAATTCAAAAGGTATTACAGTTAACCCTCCATAACTACAGATTCCACATATGCAAATTCAACCATGATTGGGTAATGTGGGGAAGAATTGCATCTGTACTTCACATGTAACAATCTATCTCTTGCTTTGGCCAATATCTGTAATAGTATAGCATAACTGTACACCTAGGTTCATCCATTTCCCCCCCTCCCGCCCATAAAATCCACTCTGGGTTTCAGCAGCAAGCAGGCAGCCATCTTGGTATGGGTTCTTGGCCTACTTCAGCCCACAGCTGTCTGGCATGCCCCCTTCCCAGAATGCAGTGCTTCCACCACTAAGACGTTCAAGAGGCTCTTCCGGTCAACCTAAAGAGTGATGGTAAGTGCAAGGGATTCAATAAGGCTGTCAGCTAGATGGACAGGATGGATCTTCGGACAATACAACAAGAAAAATAGTGCAACCCCAGGGAAAAAAATGGAACAAACAAACTGAAGACATACCTGCAGAATTTGGAGAAATCAAGAATAAGGAGAATCTACACTCTACTGAATCAGAAGAGAAAGAAGTGAAGTCTGATTAGTATCATTCTACCATGTCTTCTCTTTCTACCATGTACAACTCACAGGAAAACTTTTATCAACTACTTTGTGGATAAGAAATACTTTGTGAATGTTTAATGTGTGTAAACAAGGAGGCAATGTGATTTTTCTAAGTATAAATGCTTTTTATGTAATGAACTTGTTCACTCATTCTGTTTGTTGGTACTACCAAAGAATAATAGGATATTAAATTATAGAAGTTTTTATTTTAATCGTCTTGCAGGTCAACTTAACATTCTGTAAGGGAAAAGAGTCTTATATCCTATAATATGCATATTAGGTGGCAACTTGGAGTCACAGTTGTATATTTAATATGTCTTAAATATTTTAAGTTACTTCTCTCATGCTTTTTTCTTGTCCAGGGTTTTTTAAAATACATTTTTCATTGTAAAAATAGTGTACAGAGGGGTTACAGTTACATTAGTAAGGTAATGAGAACATTTCCTATTGAACATTGTTACCTCCTCCTTTGTTTTTCTCCTATCAGGCCTTCACTCCCAACCTCTCTAACTCCTCCTTCCCTCCCCGCCACAAGTTGTAAAGTTCATTTTCAACAGTGTCATGTACATCTCATTGTTACAATGGGTCAACCTGCATGCCTTTTTTTAAAAATTGCAATTATTTCCAGAAGAAAAACACTCATTGATCAATGCCCTGTCAGAATTATGTGGACTGTGTAACATCTTTCTTCAAATCCAGTTTTCCTAATAATTTTGTAAATGTGCTTTTAAAAAATTGAACAGTTAAGTATAGTACACCTGACAAAAAATTGTGGATTCGTGGGACTGAAGTAATAACTCATCAGTATTTGGAGATATTGGTACTTGAATATTTTAAGAAAATTTTCCTTCAAGTTAGTGCTGGAAATTTATTGGAATACCTGTAGTTCTAATCAAGATACACTGCACACATGAATGGACACATAAAATTGAAACCCCTTTGTACAACTATTTCAAGATAATAAGAACCAGAAAAGAATGATGTTATATACCTTTGCAATATGCCTATTGAGAATTTTGTACAAATTGATGTTGATCGCAGTGATTCAAGACTATAATCCTAGCTACTTATGAGGCAGACAGCTAATGATCATGATTTAAAGCCATTCAGGGCATAAAATTCATGGATTCTGTCTCAACCAATGGGCTGGGCCTCTTTTCTGACATTATAAGGTAAGCACAATGGCTGGGCACAGGGGTACACGCCTGTCATGGAGAAGCATGGGGAAACACAAGTAGAATGATCATTGCAAAAGGCAGCCAGGAATAAAAAAAAGGCACAACCTGGAAAATAACCAATGCATAAAAGGTTCTAGAGGTGTGGTTCAAGTGGTAGAATGCCTGCGTTACAACCACCAGGACCTAAGTTCAATCTCTTGTAGAGCAAAATGCATAAAATGAAATGTCTGTGTGCTGATCCTTAACACACAAGTAAAATTGTAATTATGAAAAAGAATGTTTAGTGTACTTTTACGGTAGCACAATAAGACTTATTTAAAGGCTTTATGTATATTGTCACTCAGGATCGAAATAAAAGAGGAGGAGATGATTCATTCATCTGAGTATCTGGAAGAATTTGCTGACAATGGAAGATGTCAGATTGAGAAAGGACATAATCTGCTGAGTTGTGATATTAGTCTGGACAAAGAATTAAAACATCCATCACTGAAAATCTTCCTTCAGCTACAAGGGATGTAGACTGACTAACATAATGGATAACAATGATATACACTGCCAGGATGCTGGCTGAAAGCTGGCCTGGCAAGGCCAAATACTTCCAATAATATCACCTATGCAAGTCTATGGACAAGGATTGACATAAGCAAAAAATATTATAAACTTAAAAACAAACACATATTAAGGGTTGACATTTACTTTTTGTTTCCTACTTACAATTCTTATTGCCATACAAAACTCGGATTTCCAAGCACCAAATATACTCATTTACTAGAAGTGAATGTGATCTGGGAATTACAGAAGGCAATATGCAATAACAATCTCTGGTGATCTTTGCAGAAGTTAGCTACTCATTTGCTATAAAAATTAATAGTTATTCTGCTGTGCTGATTCTCTTCTTTTTAACCTATTAATTCTACAAATAGATATTTCTTTTATGCCAGCATTAGGCTGGAAACTAGATGGTCTCTGCTCTCTTGGAGGCTGTAGTCTAATAGCTGAAAGAACAGATATAAAATAATCAAATATTACACTACAGGCAATCAATTTACTGAGACATTAGTGTGTGTGAAACACTCATTTTTAGTTGAGAATAATGCCTTACTTAATATTTCTCTATTTCTATACATTGCAAAAAACGACTTGAAGGATAAGCGAAAGAGAGAATGAAGAGAGGAAGTGTGGTAGATGAAAAGGATATGAATGCTGAAGTTATGTGGTTGTGGCAAAAGGAACACATTTTCAAGTTCAGAGTGCCACCATTTTATCAATTCAAATTAGACCTTTAGAATTTCTTTCAAAAGCTTCAGGGAAAAAAAAATTATTGGTTTTCACCAAGAGAAAAAAATGACTTTTTCCATAAAAGAGAAATCACATATTTTTAAGCTTAGTTTCAGGAAGCTAATAGTTCACTTCTAGTTTTACTCTGAAATTAACCCACATAGAGGAGTCACAACATTTGTATGCTTTGTGTTGTCCTCTTATACACAGTAATCATCCTTCCTAGTCAAGGGTATACAGAATTAATTGAAACATGCAAAGCACTTTTGGTGGAAAACACTAATCTCTACCTAAGCCCATCTGGTATATTTATCTTTCATGGAAGGACATGAGGCCAATATTAATTCTGGATCAACCCACAACAGAGTAACTCTGGTGAATAAAAATTTAACTTCCCAATAACCTGAAAACATTGGGCTTCTATAATCCCATGACCTAAGAAAGGTAAAAAGAGTCCCCAGTAATTTCCCAGACTCAGTCTCCTACCTCAGAAACAGCGGGGAATTGGCCAAGTTACCCACACCAACCACAAAGAGGTTGTTTTTTCCAAATCGCTGAAGTGTAATTATAAACTCTACCATAAAATTTCCTCCACTCTGCCCTGAAACATCGATTTGATATTTCTAAAATTACTGTGATCTGTATTTACAACATTTCTAATGACATCTTCTTACATACTGAAAGTGCAACACTAACTTGAGAACCACATCCTCATCCTGTCCAGGAATCCAAAACTCTTGCTTCCACAGATGAATAAACAGCCTGTAGGAAATCAATGCTGGCAGCCACCAAAGGTCATTTGGTCCACTCCACTGACCTAAGCAGGTAAATAATAGATTCAAGATGAAATATATTTGGCAGAGTCTAGTTGATATCCAATACCTTGGTACGTTGATAGAAGCAATATTAGCCAAATACTAAGCATATACTATGAGGCAAGGTCCACCCTCAGCACACTTTTTGTATTATCCAATTCAATCCTGATGACAGTTTTATTAAAACATACAATTTTTACCCTCCAGTTAAATACCTAAAGAAAATGCAGCACTGTCAAATGAACTGGGATTGTGGCTAATCACAAATTAGATAAATGAAAGAATGCACACTTGGGATGAAACAGTCTGGCTGGAATAAGAAAGAATAGAGAAGGAAGAAGACAGGCCAGCTCTCCCATGGAAAGGATGCTGACTACATTTTCCCAGCATTATACCTCCAGTTCGCTAACTCCAACTTTGTGCCAGAAAACTCTGACAAAACATCTCCTGCCATTTCTTCCAAGTTAGTATCCTGAGTAGGAATTGCGTTTGTGTTAAGTTTCTCTAAAGTAGTTGGTAAGAGACAGAAGTGCATCAATCTACTCCACATACACCTACTTTTGGCTTCTGCAATAGGAAGTGTGTTATTCCTTCCTTATCATGGGGGATATACTCCAAGACCTGAAACCCCAGATAATATTAAACCTTATACATCCTTTCCTATCCTATACTATATTATACTATACTTAAGTATATATGTACGAAATCTATATATGTGTATGCATAGATATTGTACATATGAAAATTAATTTGAATTTAGACAAAGATTAACAGCAATAACAATAAAAGACCCTCCTGAAAGTTATTTAAAACTTGTAAATTGTTTATTTTTGGAATTTTGTATTGACTACTTTGGAGCCAGGGTTAATTATGAGTGAAACTATGGAAAGTAAAACCACCCATGAGACAGTACTACTCTATGGTCTTCTCTCCTAGAAATAATCTTTTATATTCCTCTCACATCAGAAGTAAATTTGAGCAGCCAAAACATCACCTACACCACTCCTAGAAGTGCACACAGGTAGGAATGTTATTGTATTAACATATGTAATAACATGTTTTTAGTCCTGAAATCACAAAGTTCTCACTTACTCTTCCTGCAAACTTTTCATTAAACTCACTCTAAGCCACAGAATAAAATGCCACCCTAAGACTGGGAGTGTGCCTAATACCAAAAACAAAGCTTGCCAAACATCTTGGGGTTGAAGTCTTACAAATTTTAAAATGCTGAGGTATGTAGATCATGAGTTTGGGACCAGCCTTGGCTATATAGTGAGTTTCACACCAGCCTGGGCTGTAAAACAAGTCAGGAAAGAAAGGAAGGAAGGAAGGAAGGAAGGAAGGAAGGAAGGAAGGAAGGAAGGAAGGAAGGAAGGAAGGAAGGAAGGAAGGAAGGAAGGAAGGAAGGAAGTGAGGGAGGGAGGGAGGGAGGGAGGGAGGGAACGAGGGAGGGAGGGAGGGAGGGAACGAGGGAGGGAACGAGGGAGGGGGAGGAAAAGGGGGAGGAAAGAGGGGGGAAAGGAGGGAATCAAAAGAGGGAGGGAAGAGAAGGAAAGGGATGAGAGGAGAGAGGGAGGAAAAGAGGGAGTGCTTATTTATAACATTTTTTTTTTGCTTTCAAATGAATTAGCTGAGATGAATAACTTTTCTGTCATTTTCTCTGGCTCTTTCCTACCCTTCACCCAAATGTCAATTTCTCAGGAGTGAATTACAATATTGCCTCTACCTACTCATTTCCATATTGGTGAATTACTTCTAGCCTTAATGAATAATCCTCTAGCAAATCAATTATTCATTTTTTAAATATTTTATGTTCCCTACTCTATAGATTTATTATTAACTGTTAGAACTTATAAATGTTAACATGGGATGATGCCATCAACCAGTATCATCAATAATAGATTATTTTATTTTTTAATGTTTTTTGTGTGGTATTGATTGTAAATGGGTTTGACCTGAATGAAGGGCCTTAAGCTTTTTCTATTTAAAATGGAAGTCAGCAAAGACTCAGTATCTTTTTTTAAAAATTGCAAAATATATTCATATTTGAGTGTACCCAGATTATCTTAACGAAATGTAGTTTACTTTAGCAGGCTCAAACACAGTAGCAAACATAGAATTACTGCCTGATTTTGGTTCTGAAACCACAAAGTTTTCAACCATGTATCCTATACCTTTTCTACTACACTGATGCTAAAAGATATGTTTCTACATAACACGTAAAACATTCTGTCAAATAACTTTGTCAGAAATCAGCAATAAACCACATAAAATGAAAAATACAAAGTCTTAAAATCATCTTACATCTCTGCCTCACTATAAGTCCCAATGATAATGGATCCACACTGTAAGTCAGGCCTAAGAAATTAAATGCCATATAATAAGGAAAACCACCCAAGTCTATGTTAAGTGCTTAGAAATAAAAGAATATCATAAAATATCTTCCATAGAGGATAGAATAAAATAGTTTATAGCTATAAATAGAAAAATCAATCCTGATTACAGTTTGTCCAGATCCTCCTGTAACACCCATGGGTCTAGGCTTGGACTGTAGCTGGTGGCACTGCCGAGAAGCAACAAAACTTTGATAGAGCCTAGCAGGATGTATTCTTACAGGAGATAATGAGATCTCAACCTCTTCTTCTTTTTGGAAAACGAAATTGGAAAACAGATTTCCTCTGCCACACGCTCCACCATGATCTGATACCTCAGCATAAACCACAAGCAACAGGGCCACTTGGTCATTGACTGAAACCTCCAAAATGCTGAGCCCAAATAGACCTTTGTTTCTTTATAAGCTTGTTATAATCATAGAAAATTGACTGACGTGTCCCACTTTTTATTTGATAAATCATTGTGGCAAAAACCAGCCAGAAAAAAAAAACAGTCATTCATCTATACTGAGTAGCTAGTTTTGCTCTATTTTATCTCTGTGGAAGAGAGAAAATAATAAATTAACATTTAGGAAGCAGAAGTATCTTTCACCAATTCATAAAGGCAATAAACATTATGGAACAAATGTCTATGCAAAAGTTCCAGGTTAAACCAGGAAATGGATATTAATATGGCAGTCCCTGCTTTCAAAAATAGTGGAAATATATTATGTGAATAATTGCCTAAAGTACTAAGGACTCAACAATAGAATTGAGATTCAGGTAAATTTCTAAGGAAATTTAAATTTAAATCAGGATTTTCATTTCCATTTTTAAATTAAAGTCAAATTCTATACAATCTTGTGAACTGATATTTGCTCTCCTTTGGCCTAAGTCTGGGTTATACATTAACTTGCAACTATAAAGCATCAGAAATGATCAATCTGGGGAGATGGAAAGTCACATAAATTCTAAGAGTCTTAAAAACAATCCTCCAGGGTGACATTTTATCTTACAAACCCTATATTATAACTTCACACCACCACTTTATGGCATGTAAATCTTAGGGACTATAAGAAAAGGTTATAAATTGCTTGATCTCATAAGATAACCAGGTGTCCTTGGACAGACCTTCCTATGTCTCAGTTTCTCAACTGCAACATCAGTAGGTTAAAGCTCAGAATCTCTATGATCATTTCAAGGCCTAATATCCTGAGACTCGGAAACTTTTCACATGGGCCATTTTTCATGTGACCAATTTTCATTCCATGAATAAATGTTGTCAGGGTTCTTGTTCCACAGAAGGGACTCTACTGAAGTAATTGGATCCCCATGGAAAAGCAATGCCCTGTGTATGTCCCACACCTCATAAATACTACGCTATGAGCATTTGTGGATCCTATGCAAAGTAATAAAATTTTTGAAATCTCATTAGTTCATCAAAATATTTTTTTCTTAACAGAAGTACAGAGATTACACTTATTAAAAGCTGTTAAACAGAAAATAGCAACTAATATTGAAAATACACTAATTCTATTTTTTTCTTTTTTTATTGTGAAAGTGATGGACAGAGGGGTTACAGTTACATAAGGTAAAAATGTACATTTTCTGCCAAACTTGTTACCCCTTCCCTCATTTTTTCCTACTTTACCTCCCTCCCCAACTCTCCCCCACCTCAGTTGTACAGATCATTTCCAACATATTGTCTTGTGAATATTGCTGTTGCATTGGTTTCCCCTTGTCCTTTGTCTCACCGTTCTGTTGTTCCTCTTCCCTTCTCTAATTCATAAAACATATATACAATACCAGGGTACCAAAATCAAATACAGTTACAATAGGGGATATACCATAGGGGGAGGAACATACAAAAGAAACAAGAAAGCACATTAAAAACAAGAACAACAAAGAAAAACCTCTGTGTCCATGTCTTGGAGTTCATTTCACTTAGCATCATCTTATATGGTCATATGTATGTAGCTATTGAGCTATTCTCTCATCTGCTCAGATTATCCTAGACATATAATAATTATTGTAAATAAGGGAAACCATGGGACCTCTGTTTCATTGGGTCTGGCTTACTTCACTTAATATGATTTTTTCCCAAGTCTTTCCATTTCCTTACAAATGGGGGCAGTGCCATTCTTTCTGATGGAAGCATATATATATATATATATATATATATATATATATATATATATATACATATATATATGTATATATATACATATATATGTATATATATATATATCACACACATATGTATCACATTTTCTTGATTCATTCATCTACTGAGTGGCATTGGAACTGGTTCCATATTTTAGCTATGGTGAATAATGCTGTGATAATCATAGTTGTGCTGGTAGCTTAGTATGGCCTTTTTTGTGATCATTTGGTTAAATGCCCAGGGAAGCTCTATGTTTAGTCTTTTTAGGAATCTCCATACTGCTTTCCAGAGTGGTTGAACAAGATCAATAGAAAACCCACAGATTGGGAGAAGATTTTCACTAGCGATATAACAGATGAGGGCTTTATATCTGAAATACACTTAGAACTCAAAAAAATTTAAATTCCCCCCCCCAAAAAAATTCTCAAACAACCACTCTACTTAATAAGTTGGGTAAAGACTTAAAGAGAGACTTCTTTGAAGAAGAAATAAGAATGGCCAATAGGCATATGAAGAAATGCTCAAATTCTCTGGCCATAAAAGAAATACAAATCAAAACAACATTGAGATTCCACCTCTCGCCAGTTAGAATGGCTATAATCAAGAAATCTATCAATAGATGACGGAAGGGATTTGGCCAAAAGGGAACGCTACTGCACTGTTGGTGGAAGTGTAAACTTGTTCAACCACACTAGTTCTTAATGAGAATGGGAAAATGGTCTACAGGACTAAATGAGTCTCAAGATGGCAGGATGGTCAAGTAAATTTTAATAACAGAGATTCTAAGATGAAAGTTTACACTCTGTTTTTGTTTCCATGTATAATTCATTCTCCATTTCCAATGAATCCTCAAGCTAATTGCATATTCAGTATATTTCTATTTTTGTTGGTTGTGGCATAGCTGATGTAAAAAATCACATGAAATATGAAACAAGTTTACTTTTAAGGTATAACCTAGTGAAAAAATTAACACTACATTAAATATACAACAAAAGATGATGTGGATGGATGGCGAAGAAAAGTTTTGATCACCATTTGAACATTTGTGTGCTTCATGGTGATAATAATATTGAAAGAGAAAAAGAAACACACAACATATGTATCTCCTATTTTGTTATATATTCACAAGAACACGTAAGAAAATCTCATCACTATTTCCCAAGAGACAGAAAACAAGCCTCATATATTAACTTGTAGGATTCTTAAACATCATGTTGAAATAGCCTTTCTTTCTATCAAAGAAAGAAAGTTTATCCACCCTCTTCAGGGTTTTTCCAACACTTTTTTCATGGAGAGCTCTCTCAAGTCCTGAGATGATCAGATTGCTGGTTGAGAACATTATTAGCAGTGAAGCCACAGAGTCAGCTTCACCATCATCTGAGTGATGAATCTTTCTTGCTTAATCTACATAATGAAAACAAAAGAGGAGGAAGAAATGCATATAGGAATAGTTGAGGAATATAAGAATAAGATAATAAAATTTTCCATTTCCCCCTACATATGGAGCAATGAACTAATGTGGGAGGTAAAGACCTAAAGTAATTTGGAGAAGATTAAGAAAAGTCATAATCACAAAGCTTCTTGGCAAGTCATTTTGGATGAAAGGAGATATCTGGGCTCTTTTGGGAAAGCAACCAGGGCATTTTGTTACCACAAGACATGGATAAAAAGGTGTGTTGATTTGTTTTGCAAAATAAAGTAGTTGTCTTCTAATAATGATTTAATATTATTTAACATCTTTGCTTCCTTCCCTACCATTTTTTAAATTAATCTAATATTAGAACAGTCATATTGAATACCTATGACAGGGGACTCTGTTTTCCAGGCAAACAGGGACAAGATAAAACCAAACCAAATAAAGATACCCAGGACTACAATGCCAGTAAGAGTGCTTTCTTTAAGTGGATGAGATGCTGTGAAGGTCCAAAATATTATTTTCTAGCTAACTCTGCTTATACAATGGTGATACATACTTTAAAAAATCTACAACACTCCAGAGAATTATAAGAATATTCTAGGATTAAACTTGAGAGGTTGATTGAAGAGAATTATGGAAGGGGTAACATTGATCAAGATGTATTGTACCCATAAATTGACATGTCAAATTGAAACCCCTTTGTACAACTACTGAAAAATAACAAAAAGAAGGGGAAAACTGGGAGAAGGCAAGGGAATGAGTGACATTGTCCAAAAAGCAATGTACTCTTTACCTGACTTATATAATTATGACCCCTAAGTATATCACCTTTACAATAACTTAACTTTTTTAATTTTTATTTTATTGTAAAGATGCTGTACAGAGGTAAAAATTTTAAGATAACAAAACAAAAATTCAAAATCTTCCAGATGATCACCTAAAACAGAGCCCCAAACAGACAGAAATCATCTTTAAAAAGCAACTTGAGATATAAGAAGATAATAAATTAATATATTCCAAATTTAGAGGGATCTAAACTTCCAACTACTCAGGATGATATTAACAGTCATATATCATGCAAATGGGAGGGCAAAATAGTTACACAAGGCCTCAGAGGACACAGTTCATTTCTGAAACAAGGAGAATATTATAATGCCATATGAAAAATAATATTAAATAACTTAACTGGCCATTTGTGTATTTTCCTTGGAAAAATGTCTATTCATATCCTTTGTCCATTTTTAGTTGGGCTGTGTTTATGCTCTTGAGTGGTATTTGGTCATGAACCCCTTATGATATCATGACATATGTAATGGGTCTTATTTTGTATTCCCCAGCATACATCTCCTAAAATCCTTGCAAATGAGTTGACTTAGGTTTGGAAACCACCAGGTTAACTTCAGAATGGTGGTTGATCACAACAAATACAGAGGCTGGATTATAGAACTTCCAGTTTGACTCCCCCTCCCCCAACCTCCAAGGGAAGAGGAAAGCACCTGAATGCTAGATCGATCACCAATAATTAAGTGTTTAATCAACCATTCACAAGTAATGAAACGTCCGCAGAAATCCAAAGGACTATATTCAGAGAGCTTCAGTGAGCAGCATATGTAGAAAGATTTGGAGAATTCCATCTCCAGAGAGCTGATGAGAGGTCCATATTAATTTGATCATATCTTACCCTGTGTATCTCATTTATCTGCATACTTGGTATTACTTATAAATAAACTTGTAAATATAAAGATGTTAAAGTTCTCTGAGCTGCCCAAGCAAATTGGTGGACCTTCACTGGAAGTCATAAGAAATTTAATGTACTGACAGTTGATTGGAAGTACAGATAAAACAATCCAAGGCTTGTGATTGGCATCTCAAATGGGATGCCTTGGGAAATGAGTCCTCATCGGTGGGCGATATCTAGGTAGACCAAGCCAGATCAAGTCATGGGCTCCACAGAACTGATTACTTCCTTGCTGTGGGAAAAGAAATTCTCCACACCTTTCCAGAAGTCTACTGTGTTGATTATTGTTGTGTGTCAGCAGAAAAACAGGAAGTTTATTTTACACACACATCCTTTATCAGATACAAAATTTGTAAATATCCTCTCCCATTCCACAGATTTTTTTTTTATTAATTTCTTGATTGTTTCCTTTGCTGGGTGGAAATCTTTTAATCTGATGTAGTCTCCTTTGTTTTGGTTTTGGTTTCTGTGTTTCTCAGAAGAAGATATGCAAATGGACAAGAGGTTTATGAAAAGGTGTTCAGCATCTCTAATCATCTGAAAAATGCAAAGTAAAACCACAATGAGTGTAGTTCACCCTGGTTAGCTAGCTATTATTAAAATTCAGAAGACAACAAGTGCTGATAAGGATATGGAGATAAAGGAAACCTAATACATTATTGGTAAGAATGTAAATTAGTTTAGCGTTATGAAATATTATGAAAGAGCTTCCAGGTGATCCTTTAATCGCACATGTCGGCATATATCCAAAGAAAATAAAATCACTATCTCAGAGAGATAATAGTACTCCCACATACGTTGTCACATTATTCACAAGAGTCAAGATATGGATACAGTCTTAATGTATATCAACAAAAGAATAGTTAAAATTACGTAGTCAATATATACCCAGAAATATTCTAAAAGAAAATCCTGCTATGTGCTTCAAGGTGAAAGAATCTGGAGGACATTGTTATGTTAAGTGAAACATGACAGGCACAAAAAGAGAAAAAAAATGGCATGATCTCAAGTATAGGGGAAAGTTATTGAAAAATACTGAACTTACAGAAGCTAAAAGTAGATCTTTTTTTCTTTCTTGCTATTGTTTCTAATGTATTTATAATGTACCATGTGATTTTTTTTGTTGCTTTGTATGTTCTTCCTCACGGTATAACCCCTATTTTCACTGTATTTGATACTGGTGCCCTGCATCTAATTCGGGAAGGGGAAAGGAATAAAACCAAATCCTTAAGTAAGGATACAGGTTGACCTATTGTAACAATGAGATGCACAAAACACTACGTTGAAAACGAACTTTACAACTTCAGTGGTGGTGGGGGCGAGTTGAGGAGGTGGGAGGGAAGGGATGGTAGGGGGAAAACAAAGGAGGAGGCAACAGGAAATGTACTCATTACCTTGCTCATGTAACTGTAACCCCTCTGTACAGCATTTTTACAATTAAAAAACGTACAAAAAAGAGAAAGTAGTGGAGATGGGAAAATGTTAGTTAAAAGGTACAAATTTTTAGATGCAAGATGAATTCTGGATATATAATATATAGCATGGTAAATATAAGTAATCATAATGCACTGTATATATGAAACTTTCGAGAGTAGACTTTAGTATTCTTAGTACCAAAGAAAGACAGCTATGCAAAGTGACAGATATATCAACTGATTGTGCTAATCATTTCACATATCAAAACACCACTACTGTGTACAATTTAAATATATATAATGTGTGTTAATTATACTTTGATGAATTTTGAGACAGAGAAAAAGCTACATACTGAGAGAAATGTTTTAAGAACTGCAAAGAAGAAAATGTGTAGGGTGTCAAAATAAGAAAGTAAAAAAAAATGTATTGAAAATCAATAAATAATTTCTAGGAATATGATTATGGAGCATAATGGAAAAAAGCAGTATGAGGTTAAATTATACTAAGATATATAATTTATTTGTTGGAATGTGTAAAGATTATTAAGTTTAGGAAATTGAGAATGAGTTTGTTTCAATAAATTATGTGTAAAATCTATGAGATAAAAGTAAACCATATAAATTTCAAACCAATAAAGAAGATTTAATCCAATGGAATGAAAGGAAGTTGTAAAAATAAAAAAATGAAGGAAGTACAATCAAGAGAAATTACTAAATAAGACATGAAAATAAAACTGAATATAAGGGTAGAAAATGTTATACTCTCACATCAGATTTTCAAATCTAATTAAAACCAAGACATTACGAAGAGAAATATGAATATTAAAAAACACAGTCGCTTATACATACTCATAAAACTAAGGCTTTCTACCTTATTCACCTGATTCTTAGTTGCAATAACCTAATTCCAGTGTCAGTCAACAAAATGCTAAAAAAAAAAAAGGATATATTTGCCAACAAGTATTTTTTAAAAATATTCTAAGAATAATGATGTATGTTTGTAATACCGCCACTTTGGCTGAGGTAGGAGAGACAAGTTTGATTACAACCTCGGCTATAAGGCTAATCCTGTCTGAAAAAAAATTAATCTTTAAGAATATAAAACTAATGGAAATTGTGACATGGATTGATAAACTGTAAACTAATAAACATGTTGAATTGAAACCCCTCTGTACTACTACTTAAAGATAATTTCAAAACTTAAAAAGTAGATAAAACTAGAAATGTAAATAAGTTTGAAGTCAATAAGTTACCTACACCTGAACATCAAAAATGCCAACTGATGGATTTGTTGCTTATCCTGATTAAATCATCCGCCATGTGACCAAATATTAGACTATCATGTTATAGTCCACACATGTACAGTCTATATCTCAAGTTAAGCATAAATTCCAAATGTTGCACTATAAAAATAATTAGGAAGGCCAAGAAACATAAATGATAAATGATGTCATACAAAAATTCCTCCACTCATCTTGGGCACAGATAAGCTGTGCATATAATGGTGCCTGTAGGTAGACATGAGCAACTGAGGAATTTTTTTAAAGTCTTTATAAAAACTTCTTTTTAAAGTGAACAAACATTCAATTTAAAGATATGGACAAATGTATCCAAAGGTTGACAAGCTTGCTTCCATAAAAGAGTTCTCTTAAGTACCATAACACAAGAATGGAAACCAACACAATTTGCTATCTCCAAGTGACTGTTTTTGGTCCCTAATCTAAAAAGTTATAATGCAGGGTAATAATGACATACTTTGTAGATGTTTCATGTGATCAAAGTCTAAAAAGAGACATGAACTCTTATGTACTGTTCACAAGAGAAAATTAAGATTGAGAAATAGAATAACTTTGCCAGGGTCAAAGAGATTTCATATGTCTCCAGTAGCAAGAGCAATAATTTGTTGAACATCTTAGTTGTGCCACTTGACCACACAGTTGCTCTTTGGAAATAAACATAAGCTTTTTGGCTTCTCTTCTGGTAACTAGAATTTGAAACACTTGAATTTTTAAAATTATGAAATGTTTTTTTTTCCTGAGTGGTTTGCTAAAATAACACCATTAAATGATCTTATATTCCCCTTTGAGTTATCAGGATTTTCAATTAAGTGAAGTAATTATGAACTTGGTTTGTTCTCAATGCCACATTTGTTACAGAATTCCTTTGAAGGAATCATTTTCTTTAAAATAAAAGGATTATCAATTACTCCCTTAAAATTAAATAATATCCATGTGGGACATGAATAAGAGAAACTCCAGGGAAAATAATCATTGTTGTTCCAGATCTCTCTTGGTTTCATGTTGAGATAATGTTTTATTTAACTACTTGCCATTTTCTAATAGTGCTGAAATATGATATAGAAATGTCATTTTTCAGCATGACAAAACTGCTTAAATAGTAGTCATGAGTTCCCCAGACTGGCTGAAAGATCTGTATGGCGCAGGTGGCTGCCTGCAGGATTGACAGCTGTAATAAGAAACGCTGCTGGACTTTTTTTTTATGATAAAGAATCCTTTCATTCTACTCTAAGTTTTAGGGTAAGTACAGTAAGTCTTATAATAGATGAATCTGCCAGAATCAATAAGAAATTGTAATTATTTTGTTGCAAATACTTTTGATTGTCATCAAAACAAATAAAAGGAAAAGCTAAACTCTATTACACTGTGAAAAATAGCTTTTATTCATTTTCTTTTGCCTTATTTGTTTTAGAAAATATGCCTATAAAACTATGATCCAGAAAACCCAGAAAACCTAGTACTGAAGAGATTCCAATGGGTAAAAAGAGGCCTTTCTCATCAGTCATTACAGAATCTTTTTTGAGATTTTGTGACTAATATATGAATGATATCAGCAAATCCATTATCAATTTTTGCTATATCTTTATATGTGATAATCATAAAACTGAAGATTAAGTTTAAATACTAGCCAAGGTACGTAAGGTATATAAATTTCTAGTATCCAGAAACCTTATGTAACCAATAACCAGTTTACATTTAATCTCAAGGTTAAATAAACTCCATGTTGAGAAGTAAGGTCCAAGTCAACAAGCAATGCAGAATATTCATTGTTTAACTTTACTAGCCTGTTCTGTCTCAATGTTCCCAACAGTAACAAATCTCCAGATCCTCCTCATCTCTCCAGTGTCTCACTACCGTATGCTTACCACCCTTCATAACCTCCATTTTGGTATTGCCTCTACCAAAAATGCTTTCCCTACATGCCTGCTCCTAATTCCATCCTTCAAACTCCAGTTACTTCTCATATTTTCCTCAGAGTTTTCTTTGTCTTTTCTGTGAAAGACCTCCTGGCCAGCCTTGTGATATGATTAAGAAATAGTAGCTATTTGGCATATGATTGCTATAACAGATATCAGATATTTGTCATGGATATTCTATTTTCTAGTCAACTACTGCACATGTCTCCTTTATAAACATTGCATTGATTTATAAATATTTGTTTATATATATATATATATATATATATATATATATCTTCCCTTTGTACTCCACATGCACATGGCTCAAGTGTCTGTCTACTAACACAAGGGCTGTATAAATTTAAATCTCCACAGCAACAGGGAATAAACGAAGGAGTGACATAAACAAGTTACTAGAAGCATCACTTCTTTGGAACTTTATATACTTTAGGGTCAAACAGTGCAAAAGTACTTCATCCCTAGACTTCATTAAGCTCATCAAGAAGATTTCAAGCAGAGTAAATGAACATAAACCTACTGTTGGCAGGTGCTGAATTTTCCCAGCCTTTCCTAGGTTAAGAACTATGAATCCATTCTACCAAGGGGACAAAAAGATAAGAGCTCACATAATGCCTCTCTTGTCTTCCATTTTGAATTAAGTCATCCTCCAAATACAACTGAAAGGCAGCTAAAAAGGCTCCTAGCGTGATTTGGCAGCCTGTGGTATTGAATAATGTCTAGACTTCATGTGATTTTCTGTACTGTGTATCACAACTCAACACATTAAGAAAAAAAAGAACTAAACAAATCCACAATAATCCATATGATTGTCAAGAAGTTTGAACCCCAAATAAAATTAGGTCATTGTTCTTTTACCCAGAATTTCACAGAATTAACATTATATAAGTTAACTTGTCTACATAATGGCTAGTATAAGTGTGTGAAAGCAAAATTCAGTCAGACATATTCTGGAATCATATGTCATTCTCTGACTATTATATGATTTGGGAGAGATATATTTCCAGTTTAGGCATTGTTGCTTTTTAGATTGTGTATGTGCATGTGTGAGCACAGATTAATTGGATATTACAGAAAAAAATGAATTTTAGGATGTGATTATATGAAAATCTCTCATTTTATAGAAATGAAACCTGAGGCCCGAGGCGGTATTGATTTAAGAATTTATTTACAATAAGCACTAGGTTTTAGGACATGTGTCTGCCCTGGCACTTGCTCATTTTTAGTTTTCAAAAATAATAGGCAACTCTAATCATTTACTTAATCTATTATAGTTTTTTCTTCTGAAACAAGTTTAAAAAACTGAGCTTGTTTATACAATTTGTGATTTTCTTGCACTAGAGTTACTACATTTGTTACTGACTGGATTTCCTTCTCATAGATGATATCTAAAATATGAAATTAATTTTTCCAGCATGTTTTCTAGGAGACATTTAAAGACTGGTCCCAAACCATTAGCTCAAACTCTAGGTGAGTTTTAGATTTTCCCTGAAGTCTTAACTATTTTTTTCCTGTAAGATATTTCCTAGTCATTCCTACAAGAGGAAGAAAAAAATTAGGTATTTGCTATTTGTGAGCAATTACATCAACGTGACTTTCTGTGGGTATTAAGGGGACCACGTGGTATAAGAAAGGGTTTGGCTTCATTAGAACAATAAGGCAGGAAAATTACTAGCACCCAAATACAAAGTACAGTTAATTCTCAGTCTAAAGGTCTGGCAGTGATGAGTTCTGATTCATCAAATATCTTCTCGTTTATATAACACTGTTTTTCAGAGCTAAGTCTCTTATAAATGAAGTCAATAAACCTTACATGTACAAAGATTCTCTTCAGTTAGTGGCAGTATGTCTCTTGGGGTTCATCAAAAAATATGTGAGGAGGAGGTTTTTGGTTGCCAAAATGCCTGGAGATATCTAATTGCATGTAGTAGATTAAACATCCTGTAGTAACTGGACACTCTGCCAGAGAAATCTCTTCATACACATATGCCAATCAACATTCTTGTGAGTGCCACTGAGATAAACAGCCCAGCCCAGTGCTGGCATCCAAAGGTATCATCCCATGCTATCAAATTAAACAGCCAATTAATCCTGAGGAAACACAATATTTTCCCACAAAACTCTGTTATCAATTAGGATTCTCAAATTTATTACTAATTAGTCTAATTGAATAGAGAACATCTTTAAATTTGTACTGATTTCTTATGCTGCTCAGGGATAAAGTAATAAGATTCAAATTTAGGGGAAGGTGGAGTCGAGATTAATACCTCAGTGGTAGAGCACAAATTTGAGGTACTGAGTTCAACCCCCAGCACTGAAAAAAAAAGATAGTTAATTGTTGAAAGTACGTTGTTTTGCTTTGTAAGCCAATTTTTCTTTTACCCTCTTCTGTAATTAACCATAAGCCTAGCACAGGGCTAGATGTGGCATTAGTCAATAGGCTTCTGTGGCATTATGCTAGACTTTGCTTTACAAAGAAATTACAGAGATTACATAGTATGAGTCTACTTGCTATAAACATCAGATACTGAGATTGCAACTTAAATGAATGATATTTTAGGGAGAAATTTGTTCAAGAATACCTGCTAGTAAAGATAAATGCAAAGAAACTATTAGAAGAGGCATACTACCTTCACCAATTGCTTTTTATTTTTTTGGCCAGTCCTGGGGCTTGAACTCTGGACCGGGATGTTGTCCCTGAGCTTCTTTTGCTCAAGGCTAGCACTCTACCACTTGAGCCACAGCACCACTTTGGCTTTTTTTTAGTAGTTTATTGAAGAAAAAGTCTCACAGAGTTTCCTGCCAGGCTGGTTACAAACCATAGTCCTCAGATCTCAGCCCCCTGAGTAGCTAGGATTACAGGTATGAGCCACCAGCACCTGGCTACCAATTGCTTTTTATGTGATATTTTGCTAAAAGTGAAGTCAGGTTACAGCAAAGCATGTAAAGTGAGAGACCAGAAGGCAAAATTATGCATAGCTCATTATCAATGTATCCATCTCCTGTCATTCTGATAAAGGATCATCCGGAAGGATAAGGGTACAACCTGGGGTGAAGTGGGGCAGGAGGATGGATTGGAGTGCTGGCTTTCTCTGTCTACTCTGACCTCTGTGTTAAGAACCTTACCATGAAGAAGGCTTAAGTAGGCAGACCTGTGTGGCTAAGTTAGAAAGGCTAGGGATTTTCTTTGTGCATTACCATTTAGCAATTTTCTGGACTTCAGGACCAGGGACTTCAAGAAGGGAACGTATACAGTCTTCAGAATCCAACTCTCTTATACTCTGACATTAACTAAAAGCAGAGTGGCACAGCCAGAAAAACGCTGATATGTGAGACTTAGAATCCAAAGTGAAGACATCAAGTAGATGGCAAACCTTTTTTGCTAGATTGCAATGTGCTTCTGTTACAGTCTCCATCAAATGATCTTTAGTTTCTACTCATTAACCAACTGTAACCAACTCAAGAGCTAGATGACAAACCTGTACCCTTAATAGCTATGAATTCATCAAAATTAATTCTAATTTCAAGGAATGTCAAACATATATTAATAACATTCCAGGGTTTTATTTATATATTTGTTCATCTCTGAACTGAAAATTGCTTTTCCTATCAGTAGGTAACACTACATTTTAACCATTTAGAAATACACTATCAATAAGGTCATAGTTCTCCATCCAATGTTTATTAATTCTTGTATGAAAAGTACTGAGTCATAAAGTTTCTATAAATTTATTAAAATGTTATTCTTTCATTTTTCTTCATTTTATGCCTCCATTATGAGAGAAAGAAAGAAGTCAGTCTTCATGTTTTGAAACTGTATTTTTTAACTTCCTTAAAAAATAGACCTTATTTTTTGGAGTGTGTCTAGGTTCATTGAGCAAAATAGAAGAGCTTTCTCCTGTGTTTCCTGACTCATATATGCACAGCATCTTCTACTATCAACATCTCCCAGAGAGGGCCATTTATTACAGCTGATAAAACTGTACTAATACATGGTGATTGCTCAGAGCAGAGTGCTTAGAGTTGACTCAGTGTACATTCTCTGAATTTTGAGAAGTGTAATAACACATACCTACCACTTTAGAATCATTCAGAGATTTCTCACTGACCTCAAAATCCTCTATCCTTGTTAGTTTTGCTGAGTTTGCTAAGAACACATCTGTAGCTATTAAATCAAACTTATCAGACAGCTTGGCTTTTAGTGGGATATATCAATCTAAAATAGGTTTATGAACCATGTTAGGCTGGGCTTTGAGTCTTGTTTTTGTAGCCTATGCTGGCCCTAATTCTCAATCCTCCTGCTTCAGTTCTCCAAGGAATAGGATCATATGAGGGTGGGACAAAGTCTGACAGGAATACTTTTAAGAGCCATAGATGAGCCAGGTGCCAGTGGCTCATGCCTGTAATCCCAGCTGCTCAGGAGGCTGAGATCTGAGAATCGTGGTTCAAAGCCAGCCCAGTCAGGAAAGTCCGTCAGACTCTTATCTCCAATTAACCATCAGAAAACCAGAAGTGGCAGTATGGCTCAAGTGGTAGAGCGCTATCCTTGAGCTGAAGAGCTGAGGGACAGCACCCAGGCCCAGAGTTCAAGCCCCATGACAGGGGGGGAAAAAAAGCGTACATGGCTGTTTCACCAATACTCTCTGGAATTTCTAGAAGTACAGATTCTAGTTTTTTTTTTCAAAAAAAGAAAGTATTTTAAGATGACTCAGGTTACCATTAGTACTTAAAACACAATAATGCATGCAATTTCTTGTTCTGTAGTTTACCTTCCTCTTCATTACATTTTAGTATTGTATTTAATGTTTTCAAATAATGAGTCTGAGCCATCATGCCTCCCCATACTTTGTTGCTACCTTCAGATTTCTCCTTAATTTTGTTATTAATAGTTGCAATGAATTAACTACTGTATATGTCCTAGAAATTTCAGAAGCAATAATCTTAAATGCTACTTACACTAAAATATATCATCATATACACAGAAAACTTGTAACCATTTAAAATGTGTGTCTTGGAAGAGAGAATTCATGGAATCAAGGAGGTATAAAAATAGTCAGATCAAGTATAGTGGTACACAGTTGTAATCCCCCCCGCCAAAAAAATTGGGAGACAGAGACAGGAGGAACAAGACTTCGAGGCCACCTTGAGCGAAGGTAGCAAGACCCTATCTCAAGAACAAAACTAAAACAGGACATTTAGACTTACATGTCAATGAGTAGAGCTCTTGACCTGCAAGCCTGAAGTCCTAGATTCAAATCCCAGTGCCAACAAGAAAAGTCAGAGTTAGAAAATTCTGGTAGTTTTTTTCACAAATTTGAATGTGGTACACTTTAATTTGAAGTTAGGTGCATTTCATGGAGGAACACTGAAAAAAACAGGAAAAACAGGAAGTAGGAGAAGTATGAACTGGGTGTGAGACTTTTTTTCAATTTACTTGAGGGTTTATAGGAAAAACTAATGAAGCCATATGTTTCTTGTTTTCATTATTTCTAAAATGAGAATGTTATGTAACTTTAATGATTGATAAGAGGATACATTACATGGTATAAAATGCCTCAAGCCACACACCTAGCATTTAATTGAGTATAAAATTTTTAAAATTCCCAGTTACTTCTTCTTCCATCAGCACGAAATCTGGTTTCCTATATCCTTTATTTTCCTAAATCGTAAATGCTAAGGACATTTTGATATGCTTATTGCATTTTTCTGTTGTAAATTTGCTATATTTGCCCATTTTTAGTTTGTCTTTATATTTTTATCTTTATTTATAAATAAATAAACCTTTCAATATTAAGAATATTAACTTCCTGCATGCAACAAGCTTTAAAAAATATTCCCATTTGGGCCTGGCTTACTTCACTTAATATAATTTTTTCCAAGTCTTTCCATTTCCTAACAAATGGGGTGATGTCATTCTTTCTGATGGAGGTATAGAATTCATATATATATATAAAACATTTTCTTGACCCATTCATCTACTGAGGGGCATCAGGGTTGGTTCCATATCTTAGCTATGGTAAATAATGCTACAATAAACATAGTTGTGCCAGTAGCTTTAGTATGGCCTTGTTTGTGATCATTTGGGTAAATGCCCAAAAGTGGGATTGCTGGGTCATAGGGGAGCTCTATGTGGAGTCTTTTGAGGAACCTCCATACTGCTTTCCAAATTGGATGAACAAGTTTACACTCCCATCAAAATACAGTAGGGTTCTCTTCTGTCCACATCCCCTCTAGCATCTGTTATTAGATTTCTTGTTTATAGCCATTCTGGGGTGAGGTGGAATTTCAATGTTGTTTTGATTTGCATTTCTTTTATGGCTAGAGAGGTTGAGCATTTCTTCATGTGTCTGTTGGTCATTCTTATTTCCTCTTCAGAGAAATAGGTCCCATGGTTGCCCTTATTTGCAATAACTAGGACATGTCTAGGACAAGCAGAAAAGGTCAAAAGCTATGTACATATGACCATATAAGATGATGTTAAGTGAAATGAACCCTAAGGTAGGAACACAAATATTTTTTTTCTTTCTTGCTATTGTTTCTAATGTATTTATAATGTAATATGTGATTTTATTATTTCTTTGTATGTTCCTCCCCCACAGTATAACCCCTATTTTCACTGTATTTGATTCCGGTGCTCTGCATCTTGTACATACAGTTCTCTAATTTGGGGAGGGGAAGGGAAAAAAACAAAATGCTTAAATAGGGATAAAAGTTGACCCATTGTAACAATGAGATGTACAAGACACTATGTTTAAAATGAACTTTACAACTTTGGTGGGGGGAGGCAGTGGTTGTGGTTGGTGAGAGGGAAGGGATGGTAGGGCAAAAACAAAGGAGGAGGCAACAATGCTCAATAGGAAATGTACTCATTACCTTGCTTATTTAACTGTCACCCCTCTGTAAAGAATTTTTACAATAAAAATGTACAAAAATATTCCCATTTGCCTAGTAATATATTTCTTTTCAAATCAATTGGTATAGCACTCATTTGTCAGTGTTTTAACTTAAAAAAGACATCTTAATTTCTGAAAGTAACATATGAGCATTGATAACCAGTACAGTGGCTGCCATCTTTTGAGCATGCATTTGTCCATTCAATAATAGGATGGATTCTAAAGAAACTTTAGAATATTCATAAAATAAGGCAATTTCAATAAAAACAAAAATTGACAACTGTAAAAAAATGCTTTATTCATCAGTAATATTGTTATTAATTGAGCACTGCAAAAACCTTGCAACAATGGAAAAATTAAAGTATTGCTGCTTTATTTTTAAACAAAAGGCAAAACTTATTCATCTAGGGGAGCAATTTTTCTTAGAACTTTATGCTATTCAGTCATATGGATTATGAGTGCAAAGAATTGTAGGATGCAATTATTTTTTAATTTGATTATTTATTCAACTCATAATTCTTGAATACTTAATATGTTCAATGCTCACAATCTGGCCTTAGATTTAATGTGACTATTCTGAACTAGGCAAGGTGATTAAGACTGTAATTCTAGCTAGGTAGGAGGTATAGATTGGGAGATCCTGGTTTGAGGCCATTTATTCTGGCTATGGAGAAAGCATGATGGCTGGGCATGGTGGAATGTGCCTGTCCTCCCCTGTGCCTCTCACCCCTAGCCACACAGGGAAGCACAAGTAAGAAGTTCACAGTCCAAGCTGGCCCTAGGCATAAATTAAGACCCTATGTGAAAAATAACCAATGCAACACAGGGCTGAGTATATGGTTCAAGTAGTGGAACAGTGGCTTAGCAAGTGTGGGACCCTGAGAATTCAATGCATAGTAGGAAAAGAAAAGAAAAGAAAGAAGGATGGGAGGAAGGAAGGAAGGAAGGAAGGAAGGAAGGAAGGAAGGAAGGAAGGAAGGAAGGAAGGAAGGGAGGGAGGGAGGGAGGGAGGGAGGGAAAAGAAAGCAAAGGAAGAAAGGAAGGAGGAAGGAGGAAGGAAGGAAGGAAGGAAAAGGAAAAAAAAGACTACTGTTTGTTCTGAGCTCAATTCTCTTTGTTCCTGAATATCTCTTTAATCTACTCCATTTACTTTACCTAAAATAGAAAGACTACAACAAAAGTGAGTACATTTTTATGTAAAGAAAGAAAAAACATTAATTTCTTTTCAGTCAAGAATCCAAGGTATACCCTACAAAATTAGGAAGAGTGAGAGAAGGGATGGGTATGGAGAGGATGGGCAAGAGAGTTGAAAGGGGTTACATTGATCAAGACACAATGTATTCATCAACTGCTTCCCTAAATGCCTATTGTATGACTGCAGATAAGAAAAATGAAGAAATAATTTGCCCCAAATAAAAATTAATAGCTAATTAAAGTAGGTTTCTTAGTTGACTTACTAGAAATACTGGAGAGCCTCGCTTCAAACATGGCAGAAATCAAGGCAATTCCAAACACTTCAATACTCAAAAACATTCTGGAGCTTCCTTCTAGAAGCAGCAAATGGGCCTTAGCTACAACTTAGAATCATCAGGTAAGATTTTCTTTTTTAATATTATGCCTAACTCATTCCCACACCAATCAAGCCAGACTCACTGGGGTCAAGACCCACTCAGCAGTAAGTTTTTAAGAGTTCCAGGAAATTGTGAGGTGCAATCATAGCTGAATTTCTTAAAAGCCTGCATTTAACACAATTTGCTGCAAACAACTCCTGTCTCAGTGTTTCTCTCATTTCAGCATGCCAAGTTCCAAAGACAGAAGAGGTGACTGGCCAAACGTGGCTAAACTATATACCACAGGATGGCTGAGTCATGGCTGAGGAGCAGTTCGTGGCTGGATCGTAGGATGACCTGTCATTCTGTTTGCTGGGAAATGAAGGATTTCCTGCATCATAGGACTTGGAGTACTTAAAGTGAGACTTGCAGGCAAATCAAGGCAGTTGATCACCCTCATAGGATGAAGAGTCAAAGCAGTTCAATCACTTATCATGTTGTGTGAGTTTTTTCCTAGGAGGAAAATGGGGTAAGAAGGAATGGGAGGGCTGGTGAACTCTTCTATAGTACAACATCAAGTCAATGTTTAATGAAACTTTACCATATGCAGTGGAGTACGTTCTCAAAAACTACATAAAACTATGGTAAGGTTGATGATGTAGACTGTAGAAATTCTTTCATGAGCTTGATATGCCTAACAGCAGAAAGCTTAAATTTGCACAGGGAAAGAAAAAAACCATTACCTTATAAACCCTATAAGAATGCTCTTAAGATGCTTTAAATCAAATTCATAACCCAAACTTTAAAAAAATAAAATAAAACCACCAAGTTAGAAATGTAAAATGTGCCTGACACATTATCTCTGACAGCCAAATGTCATCTTCTCCACACTTGGAAATGAAAACATTACCAAAAAGTAAGACATTTTAGCTTAACAATGACATTCTATTTCTAGTATCTCTTTCTACTCACTGATAGTCAGAGTTGGCCAAATGACTTTTTCTATGAATCTTATTATTTTCAATTTGGTAGACTAAGGGACTGCTTGGCCATGAAATGATAGCAAGAATAGAGGATTCAAGACTCAGGAAGATTTTCCTGACTGGAGCAGCCTATTAGAAAAAGAAAAGAAGATCACGGCACCCATTTCTCTCCTCATCAATGCAGCAAATCTTCTGGAATCCTGCTATACGGAGCATTCAGGAAAAACAAAAATAAAAAGAAATCTATGGGCTCCCCAAACTCCCAAACCAAAATAAGTACAGGAACATGAGCGAGCAAAGTATCATCTGTTACATACAAAAATGTCGGGTCAAACTTCCTGTAAAAAGCCAAGGACCCCAAAGAGTTAGCACTGACAGTTTCACACTGACTCAAGATATGTTTTACAAAAGGAAAGCCAGTATCAGTGGAGTGTGTGAGTATGAGCTATTCCACATAACAAAGAAGGTAAGCCAGTATCAGTGGAGTGTGTGAGCCAGTCCACATAACACAGAACCTGCTGAACAGAAGTGGTCGTCAGGAAGCACAGCTACAAAACTTCCATTTGAGACATGCACAAATTATTACCTCTGATCTATGATTTTGAAAAAAAAACATGTGTTCTAAGAAATAATTTTGCAGTGTGAGTTTGAAAGCCAGCCAGGCCTCGTCATTTGGTGGCCAAACAGAAATCCTAATAATCCGAGCAATATCTGAGCCAATGTGACTATCTCAAAGATTAACTGCAAATAAAAAAACACAGAGAGATAAAGGACAATATTCATCCCAAGGGACACAGTGACTGTTTCGAGCTATGGTTTTCTGGCTTGTCTACATCTGAAATCTGTAATGCCTTAATTAGACAGTGGGAAAATGGTCTTAGTTCTTAAAATACTCCAGTGACCAATTAATACGATAAGTCAAAAGCAAGTGAGAGAGAGAAAGAGAGAGAGAAAGGTCATGATAGAACCAATTGTTGCTCTGAAGACTAAAACTAATTTGGTTATTATTTTAAAAGGAGAAGAGGTAATTCAGGACAGATATAAATTAGAATGACCTGGACATAACTTTGCTGCTTGACTTTTACCTAAAATGTTGTTACTTGAGCATTTTCACTCAAAGTAATTTTACACCAGACTGTCACAGATGCACGTTACAAAGGAGATTATCAGACACTTTTCCATGACTGTATCTGTTTACATTTGCCTGAGCCATTTTTGCTTAGCTAGTGCTCATCTCATCCCTTCCGTGTGGTGTTGTACCTTTTCTACCTGCCAACATCATAATAGTCATTTGAATCCTCTGTTGGGGAGTTAGTTACATTTTCCCCTCACTCTTATTTCTAACTGCATACAAAGCATGGTGTCTAGGAAATCTTTTGGTAGAACATTTGTGCTGCATGACATGCAAAACAACCACACCTGGGTGACATTCTAGTTAGGCTCACCCCAAAGCAGGGGGTTCTCTCCAAGTCTAAGAGCACAGGTTTAGCTGGGTGCAGGTGGCTCATGCCTGTATTCCCAGCTACTCAGGAGGATGAGATCTGAGGATCTCAGTTCAAAGCCTGCCTAGGCAGGAAAGTCCATGAGACTCTTATCTCCAATAAACCACCAGAAAATTGGAAGTGGTACTGTGGCTCAAGTGGTAGAGCACTAGCCTTGAGCTGAAGAGCTGAGGGACAGCGCCCAAGCCCAGAGTTCAAGCCCCACGACCAACAACAACATAAACAAAGAGCACAGGTTTAAAAGCACCTGAGGGCCATGTCAAAATAGAAGAAAGGTCCAACAGTCTCCTCCATAGAAGGTTGGCATAGAACACACGGCTGCATACAAGTTTTGTTCCTTTAGTTACTATGCCACCAGTCACACAATGATGAAGGCTCAACTCAAATGGTAGTTGGCAATGCTGCCATGTCTGTCAGGACCATCAGCCCAGGTCTCTGGATTCTAGTAAGTCATGTTTAAGTCCCCTTTACCTTCAAACCTGTCACCTATGATTATATCCTAAAGGAATGGGAACCTATGGATCTTTTGGTCCCAAATTTAGAACTTAAAAACACATACGAAATTACCTTTCTCTTATGCATTTCTCATTCCTTCAGAAAGGAAAGATCTTTCTTGCTTAGAAAAGACCCTACACTATTCAGTCTGGAGAATTGAAAGGCCCAGGGGTTCCTGCCTTGAATCAACCCAATTCCAACTCCCCATGGGCTAAGGTCTGAGAAGTAATAGAGAAGACAATGACAATGCCACATGGTCTCCTTCTTCATTTACTTACAAATCTAATTACCGCCTTTTCCCAACTGACCTGTATTTTAAAAATGGTAAATTGGCATGCCATCTCACAACACTTCCATAAATCCCTAAACTCTGGACCCACAGGCTACTGTGGGCCCCTCTGACCACCCACATCTGACTAAGAGGCTAATAAGCACTTCCAAGGAGCAGGGATAGTATCTGTGCTACAAGATCCTGCTGACAGGGAACGGTAGCAAGGCCACCCTGGTGGCCCCCACATGATCCTCAGCAGCAAAAGAAATGGAAGACGCCAATTCCAGGATCGTAAGGTAACACCTTTAAAGACCTCCAATCCATGCCCAAACCAAACCTTGTGACATGCAAAAAAGAAGAAATAGCGTTGAGAAATGAGGGAAGTAAAACACACCCGAACTTGTAAATTGGCTATCATTCACTAGGACCCAGTTAGGGGTAGTCACTAGGGAGTGGGTAAAAGAGGGTTCTGCTTGAACACACACCCTGGTCTTCAGAGGACCAGATGTGTGGCCCAAGTTATACTTTAAGAAATGTACCTACCTCTTTGGATATTGAAAGTGAGTCATGAAATTCACATGTTCATTAAGACACATCACATTTGTCTTGATTAACAGTATTTTCATGGCCTATCTCAATATTTACAACCACACACACACACACACACACACACACACACACACACACACACACACACACACACACACACACACACACACACACACACACACACACACACACACACACACACACACACACACACACACACACACACACAAGCCCACAAGCAGGCAATTCAGGAAACAAAAAACACAAACCCCGAAAACACAGGCTCTTCAAAAGGCTCCCTGAAACATCACATTTGGGCAGTAAAAATTTGCTTGCAAATGTCATGAAAAAGTCTAAGGAGTGATGGGACAAGTACAAAACAGGGGGCCAAGGACCTGTGGCAGTTTATCTTATCTTAGCACAGGGATCAGAAAAGCAGCTGTTTCCAGAATCCAGAAAGCAAGCAGCGGAAATTAGGAAATACACAAGGAAGGGATTGCAAGATAAATTATGTCTGAAAGAACTAATGTCTTGTCTCTCAGGATCACAGGTCAGCATGACCCTGTGTCCTTTTGCCCATTGCTTGGGGACAAGACCTTTAGAGTTGATAGGAATACAGATGCTTCTGTGTCCATTTAGCCAGGAGGTGACTCACCTACTGAGCTGAGCAAGGGCTTTGTTGCCATGGATCTCTGACCTAAGCGAGACGACTCTGGGAGATATGGGTCAGGCCCCATCTGCTCTCATTTTACTCCACGGAGATGAACTGCCCTTTGGGAATCTGAGTGGGAAAACACAGCCCTCAGACCAAGTGGGATAACTTCACTTTTTGTATGTGGTCGTGGATGAGGCGCCCCAAATACTAACAGCCCCCCCTGCCTTCCTGGTGGAAATTTAAAACTATAAAATCAGGGTGAATTTTAATAAAATGCTCTAAGACCAGTCTCACTAGAATACTAACATGCTATTTGTTTTCCCCTGCAGAACTGAGGTTCTGAACTCAGGCCATTATGCTCCACTACCTTTTTGCTTGGACTGGTCTCGACACACACCCGTTCCAATCTCTAATCTCCAAGTAGTAGTTGTGGTTATAAGCATGTGCCACTACATCTGGCTCACTAGAGTATTAAGATAATTCTGCCTTCCTTTTTAATCGCTTTGTAAGCACCATCCGATTGCAATTGTTCAGATGATGATGGAATCTATAATTATTTAAAAAATTGAATGGTGCCTATATTACACTTCATTTGCTTGCTTACCACCTAGTGTGTTTACTTATACATGTAATAGACTCCATGGAGAACACAAATAGTATAATTCTTAAAAACAAATAAACAAACACCTAAGTCAAAGCCCAACAAAGTAACAAGAAATGGATACTTGCAAGAAGGATGAGTAGAGCCCAGGGAAGAGGGGTAGCAGAATGGAGGGGAAAGGGGGAGAATTCAGGCAAGAATTCATGGTGTATACCACAGAATTGAGAAACAGAAGGAAAAGAGTGGGCCAAAGAGGGGTGGAGATGTTGAGGCAATGACACTGATCAAGGATGCATTGTACATGTAAACTGCTGTGTGAAATGGCAAAATTTTCAACCCATAACCTAAATATTAAGAATAGTGAGGGCTAGGTAAGAATGTTGAAAGGGGAGACATGGATCTAAGGATGCACTGTACTTACAAACTGCTCTGGGGAATGGCAACTCCTTTGTACTACTACTTAATGGTAATAGAAGTATTCAGAAAAAAACTTGAGTGGAATTAGATCTATGGTAAACACTGATTTTCTGAGTGTCGCTGTGACATGTAAAGGCTTGGTCTGTGCATTCACAACCTGGAAAAACACCTTCTCAAGTGGCCTCCAAGTCATGTCTGTTTCATTGTTTTTAGAGAAGTTTCACACTTCATGCATTTAATTATCCATGGCACAGTCACTTTGAGTAAGAGGCATGGTGTGGCTTTCAGGAACACGTTCAGAATGACAGGTTCCTCAAGGCTCTCACACCTGATGAAAACGCCCCCGTTTTCATGCAGCAAAGCTGTGATTTCCTGTACAAAACATATGGAGACAGAGCCCTCTGTCAACACTTGGCGATTGCTGAGACAGGCCCTCCACGGATGCATCTCCAGAGAGCTTCTCATCATGATGAACTCTGTAAGAAAACTCACAAATTTCACCACCTCATTTTCCAGGTGTGAATAAGTCCCATCACAATCCATTAGTTACTGTGCACTAGCTGGGCACCTGCTGCTGACTAGAACAGAGGGCACTTTCATAAGCAATTCTGGACCTAACTAGCTCCACTACCACTTCACCCACAAGGGAAAGAAAAGACTACAGATGTCAACATGTGTTCAGAAAGTTATTAGAATTCTGCCTTCAACCCATCACTTACCTCCAACCTCTCTAGTACCACAAATGAGCTATGTAGAAAAGAAAATGTCACTGCCATGCACACAAGACACCATAAAGTTAAACCAACTTTTCTTCTAATTGTAACAAGACCATACAAGTTACAACGAAGTGAAATGTGATTAATATTATCCAATACAATTAATACACTATTATATTATTGCTTCTACTTTTCGGATAAGCCAACAAAATCAGGACTAATAATAGTCATGATTATCAGTCAAGATGCAAGGATGACTTTGGACCAATGATCATCTGACACTAACATGCATTGGCACCACCTACTTTCCTTCTTATCTATCTCATCTGCCACAGCTCTTGACCTCAGATCTTGATCTCAACTCTTGACCTGCTTAGGAGAATTTTACAAATCTGTAAGCATTCTTACCCTATGAAAGCTTAATACAATCAAGTGTAAGGATAAGTATATATAGCAAAAAGTACATATTCAAATGAAGCCATATGGACAAGTAATGTCAATGATTAGAAATAATAAACACATTTACTGAAATAAAATTGTATTAATTATTCATATTTATACATCAAGGACACTATAAAAGATTAATTGCAATAGAAAGTAAGAGATTTATATTAGCAAGTATTTGTATGTACTTTTCTTATCAGCTAGAAAAACAAATTTTGTTTTTCTCATGATTTAGAGAATACTGTAATCAAACTTATGTTGGTTAACACCTTGCATATTTAATAAAGTTTGCTATTTTTCTAAAAATGGGAAAAGGTTTTCTAGAATAATATGACTAATTTCTGTGCAATGCTACTCAACACAGCAAACTGGAATCCCAAAGCTGACAACACAGCTAAAGTTTCCAAAAATTCAAATTGTATATGTGTGTATTTGTGTGCATTGTATATGTTTATATTTATTTGTATATTCCACATATTCTGTATAATCTGAGTATGTGTATATATTTATGTATACACACAAAGCTAATAGCTGTATGTTATTTATCAATAGCAACAATTGCTTTTCCAGATTATGCAGTCATCTGACATGCAGAACACTCCATTTTTGAAAAATGGAAAAAACCAAACCCTCCAAAAGAAAAGAGCTTTTAACGGTGGATTTTAAATTATTGCAGTCATTTAAAAATTATCCTTTCATTATACTAAAGAATAAACATGTTGAGTTGAAATCCCTTTTGTACAACTCCTTAAAAACAAATAAAAGAAATGAATAACAATTATGTTTATTTAAATAACTTGCTGTTCACTTTCTTCATGTCTTATCTATCGTTAAAGGGGAAAAAGAAACTAAAATAATACTTAACAAAGGGAATAACATTCATGAAGATGAAATTGAAAAGCATGTAAAACTAGATTACTTGATCTTATATAAGCAACACATTTGAAAACATGTTCAGTGTTCCAAATCTGTAGAATATACTCTAAAAGCAAAAAACAGCCAGAATTCAAATACCAATAGAAGTAGTAGTAATGACACCCAAAGATCCACTCGTCCATCTTACAGCCCTTATCCCTATTGTTTCTTAGGATAATCTACTATCTTGGTCCGTGTGCTTGGCTATAACAGAATAGCATAGACTATGTAGTTTAGAAATTACAGAATTTTATTTCTTACAGTTCTGGAGGCTGAGGAGACAAGGCAGCTGGTGAAACCTGGTAAAAATGGGGTAAGCAAGTTCTCTAGGACTCTTCTATATAGCCATTAATCCCACTGGGGGACTCTGCTCTCATACCTAATCACTCACCAAAGTCCATCTCTTACTAGGATTTCCATGTATAGATTTGATTTCAATATAATAGATTATGAGTAGAAATACTCACTTAAAAATTGTTAAGACAGTTGATTCTAATCTTTTTTTTTTCTTTTGGCATAGAAAAAGAAGAAAGGATACATGCTATGGTTATTAAATCCTAATACAGATGGTAAAAGGAAAGAAGTTTCAGACCAGTCTCACCTGTACACATATGTTCAGAGTAAAGAGGTTTATGGGGAATTTGATCAAGTTAAAAAGAAAAGTGATGAGAAAATGCCTAGAAGCCATCATAAGAATTCTCCCCCTGGGCCTGGGAAGGTGGCTCAGTGGTAGTGTGCTTGCCTCTCATGCATGAGGTTCAATTCCTCAGCACCACATAAACAGAAAAAGCCAAGAGTGGCACTGTGGCTCAATTGGTACAGTGCTAGGGACAGCGCCCAGGCCCAGAATTCAAGCCCCATGACTGACAAAAAAAAAAAAAAAAAAAAGTAATTCTCCCCCAGGAAGACTGTGATCCAGGTCAATGAATGACAACAGACAGAGAAGCGTACTATTCTAGCAAATACACGGACTGCAGATCCCTGGCACTGCAGTCACCTGAAATGAAGGGTACAAACATACATTCAGTTACCTCACCCCATACTGGTTGAGTCAGAACCACTTATTATCGACGCCGAAGAATCTGACTTCTTACCATATCCTCAACTGCCTCTTTCCACCAGAACTTTAAAATAACTGCAAAAATCATCTTAATTTTAATAATTATTTTAAAATAGATATTTCTAGCACATAGACTACAAAAGTGCAGACAGTTACTTGCACTATTCATTCTAACAAGGTATTAGAATTATCAATTAACCCCAAAATGTTATTTTTATTGGGCCAGAATTCATTTAATTCACTCATTTAGTGCATTCATCCATTCAATTGTTAATTGATTCATCCCCTACAGAGTTCCTGTTACTTCTTTCACCGTGTCCAAGGTGTTGTTTAAAATCATGTGCAGTTTCTCCAACCACCATGTTCTTTTTGAAGTTACAAAAATAGTAATATCAATCTCATGTTCTTAAATTGTAAGAAAGTAATTCTACAGTCATTTCTAATATCTTAAATCAGTTATAACAACATTAGTTCTAGCTAATTAGCTCGACATGCTGACAGGGGGCTCAAAGTTGTCATACTTTTATAAAAAATGCTGGATTTGCTGTTTAATCGATTACATTCAAGTTACAATGATATAGATGGCATCTAATGGGGCAGATTTTACAGATAAACATTTATTTTCTATTAAAGTAACTCTTTATATTTTCAAAAATCATTTATTTCTGTTCTCGTTTTTCCTAAGAAAAAAACATTTCTTCATGTGGGGATATTCATTTAACATTGAATGCTAGTTTTATTTTAAGTGACTAGGGAAGAGGAGAAAACAAAATTCAAGTTTCTAACTTCACCCCATGTAAACTATACTGGTAACTGATTTTATTGCTTCATTAGTAAGTATATTCATGTGACAGAATATATTTATTGATAAGTGAATTCGTTTTGCACAACTATTTTATCGTCAGCATTATGACAAGAAATGATAATAAAGAAAAGGCCCTTTCTCATTCCTCTAGCTTTAATAAATACATTCAAAATTTTGCTGTACCATGAATTATGGATATTCCTTTTGTGTTGGTTGAACTCTTAGAGGATGTCTTTCGTTATTTTCTCATTGACTAGCTCCTGCAATTTCACCTCTCAATTACATGCAGGACCAATATATCATTGCTGTCACTGAAACCATCCATTGGTTTATTTGAAAACACCATGTAGGTTTTAGTGACATTTTAACAGAACATTTTAAAACCTATGCATGCTCCCAATTTCTCAATCTTTCTTGAAAGCATTACTTTTTTTTAATTCAAAGCTCTGAAAAAAACATTAACTTATTTACCCAGTTGGAGAAAAATTACACAGGTAGAAACTTGATTGTCTAATAATGCTCATACTGAGCATATACTTCTTAATGAAGACCTTGTCAATCCTACTTCTCTCCATTATTCAGGCTTCTAATTAAATCTCAATTACAACATGAAGTCTTCCTCAATAAATCCAACCAATGATTCCACATACACATTTGCCTTTTGACCATATTTAATACTTATCAACTAGTGTCTTACATTGTTTTTTTAATGCTTATAAGTATCAAAAATATATTTCAAAAAGTATTATACACAGTACTATATAGATTAAAATAAAGTACTGTGAATTTATTATGTAAATAAAATCCTTCCATTTATACACATCATAATCACACTGCTATCTATCACAACATCACGGTGGTCATAGCTGAATTGTATGATACAAAGTGTGTGTGTGTCTTCCTTAAAGAATTATTTTATAATGCTCCATAGTGAATACCTGTTTTACAATAAGAAACCTCGATATGTATTTTATTTTATTGATGACTGAATATATCCTGCATGTAAATAAAGTGCATATTACAGATACTTACAGCCCAGGAATAATTCATATGAACAGTGTTCTTTGGTGTTCAGTATAACATTTATGTTGTAGGGAATGGAACAGAAATGAATCATTACTTTGTAGATACAGATTACACAACCTGATCAACACCTCACATGGAAATTTAAGTCATATAGCCAGTAGTTTTCACATGGGAGACATACTGTCCACTCTACTAGGGGGAACTCTGAAATGCTTCTGTTGGCCAGTAATGGGATAAGGCACAAATATCAGTTAGTACGGACCCCTGGAGTACTAAATAGCCTCTAAATTTGTAGTCATACACACTACACAAATGTTGTAATCCTAGCTACTCAGGAGGCTGATCTTTGAGGACTGCAATTCGAAGCCAGCCAAGGAAGGAAGGTCCATTAGACTCTTTATCTCCCATTAACCATCCAAAAACCAGAAATAGGGCTGCAGTTCAAGTGGTAGAGTAACAGAAAGGCTCAGGGACAATGCCTAGGGTTCAAGTCCCAGTGCTCACACATATACACATACTGTCAGGACTGCATGCCCATGTACACGTGCACACAAATTTACCTCAATCAAAATCCCAGGATTTTATTTTTGAGAAAACTGGTTGGATTACCCATTTATTTTCTAGTCATGGACACACACACACACACACACACACACACACACACACACACACACACACACACACACACACACACACACACACACACACACACACACACACACACACACACACACACACACACACACACACACACACACACACACACACACACACACACACACACACACACACAAGGTAAAGGAAGTCACAATGCTTTATAATCTTATATCATACTATGTATCCTAAACAGCGTGGCAACTTAAGATTGGCCTCAGCTTTGTGACCCTCTTCCCCTCTGTAAGTATTCCTGCTGGTAGCTTCAGCCAATGCAATGTTGATTTCCTGATGACAGTAAAGCATTTCCTAATCTTGAAAAGGACTGGTATTTCTGTCCTGATCTCTCACAATGTAGCCACCTCAGAGATTCCTGGGCTTGAGGGAATCCGATACACACAGAGAGCCTTTGGAAAACCAACAACCTAAGGGTGCATGCTAGGCCAAAGAATGCCAAGGTGCTGGGTACTTGAGTGACATCATTCTGGATGTAGAGCCTCTTGCTCCAGAGGATCCCAGATGCATTAGAGATCACAGTTGGATCCTTCTGAAGCTCAGAACCCCCACAGAATTGTAACCCAAATTAAATGACTATTTTAAGCCAGTTAACTGCGTCCTATTATCTTCAGTCCATCTTCTTTGCTTCCCAGAAACTCAAAATGAAGGATGTGTTAGATTTTTTTAAAACATATTTGTAAGGAACATGTGAAACCTTATTTCCTTCACAAGAAACAAACCTCAGTTCTCTAGATGGAAGGCTGGCAACTATTTCAGGCATTGTTTTTACTGTTGGAAATGATCCTGTTTTCAGTGCAGTCAGCGGCTGTAATTATCTACCAAACTCTAGCAAAACTTCACTGGACATAAACTAGCCATTATGATCATTGTTCATCAATTATGACCTTAATTTAATTAAATGACATGATATAATGTCCATCATATATTTGTCCTCACTACTGAATAGAAAACTCCTTAGGGCAAGAGTAGTGTCTGCTGCATTGTTTTGTGTGTTCTTTCCCAAGTGCTATGTCTATGGTGTGATTTCAATAAATTTTTGTATTTATCATACAGCCAACCATTAGAAACTAATTAAAAAGTAACTTCATTAAACCCAACCTCGCCTCCTATCCTATTGTCCTAAAGCTTAAATGTTCTTGGAATAATCTCATAGTTGAATCATGCTTTTTGGTCAACTGTCACTAATTGACAGATAAGGGAAAGAGGTAAGTGACTTGCTCAAATTCATGTGGCTATTTTTGTGCATAATAAAGTCATTACAAACTTAAATAATTATATCCTTTCATAGTCTGCGATCAGGTATACCCTGTGAGCTGGAAGTGCTGGTGGCTCTGAAAGAGAAAGATCTCAACTGTAGGAAACAGCAACACAGACAGCAGAGGGATTTTTTTTAATTTAAATTTTATTTTATTTTATTTGAGAGCATACTGTACAGAGGGGTTACAATTACATTGGCAGGATAATGCATACATTTCTTACCAAGCATTGCAGCCTCCTCCTTTGTTTACCCTTCACCTCTCTTCCCAGCCTCTCCCCTCCCCCCCACCCAATCATACCCCCTTCCCCCCCACACACCTACATTGTAAAGCTTGCTTTGACATGACATTTTGTAATTCTCCTTGTTGCAACAGGTCCACCTGAATCCTTAAACGACTTGTTTGTCCCCATCTCCTCCACATGTTATACTGACATCAAATAAAGTGAAAGTGGGGGTTACACTGTGGGGGAGGGACATACAAAGCAACAAAGAAATAATCTTATAAATGCGTTAGAAACACATGCATGAAAGAAACGAAAACATTAAAATACATATTTAAGGGTTCGTTTTCCTAACATCACATTATCTGACCTTTTCAGCAGAGGGATTTTTTTAAAAAGAAAAAGCAAAGCTTAATGCATCCAGAGCACAAGCCAATATGGACCAATATCACTCACAAAATTTGAAGGGGAAAAAAAAGCACTAGAAGGCATAAATGTGAAGGGGGTAGATGGTTCTAGGAGGCAATAAAGATTGCTTTTTTAATTAGCTATATAGAGTAAATCATAAAACCAGATATCTCTGCTTTGAGATTCTTCATTAACAGCTGTTTATTGTACTGTGAATTATTATGAAGTAATGGATGCAAGATGTTAGCTTGATATTTGTACTTCCAGCTCTCATCAACTCAACTGTCAAAAATCAGGATGAGAAAGACTGTAAGCAGATGAGAGAGAACAGATTCTCTCTAACTGATTTTCCTGTGTGTGTGTGTGTGTAATAAAAACATAGTATGGTTTTAAAAGCTAACCAGTTGAAAGCATAAGGATTTAAGACAGTGTCTGTGTTTTTCTGAAAATTGCAGGAAAATGCAAACTAGATTTTTACCACAAATTGTATGCAGAAACGTTGGTGATGTAATAATTTCTGGAATGGATGAGTGTATTCATCTTTCTGTAAAGACATCAAAATGGACTTGAAGAGTTTTCTTGAAACACACTGATGGGGCTCATGCACCATGGAAGTTATGTCATTAATTAGCCTGTACCACTATACCCAACAAAATAAGAGAAGCTGACTTATTAGGAGCCTTGGTAAGAGATAACTATTCCTGATCTTAATTAAGGTTTAAGGTACAGAGCAAATATACAGAGCAAATTCTAATGATTCTGAGCATCGACTCATGGTAGGAAACATACCATTCACTGGATGTTTAAGATGTTAAAGATGTACTAAATCCTTAATCTTTTATCACAGCCCCATAAGCAGGTACTGCTTCTACTTTGAAACAAAAAAAATGTTTACAAAGGTCAAATGTTAAAGTCATAGAAAATTCTTAGTGGTGTTACCACACAAAATAGTTTTACTGTGATTGGAACATATGCAAATATCTCCCCACACACACACCCATGAATTCTACAAAGTAGACAGTAGTATCTTCATTTTAATGACAAGCCCACTGAGACTCAGAAAGTAAATGCAGAAATCAAGTGGATTTTGCTGGGACTCTTTACAATACTAGGAATCATATCTTGACTGCCCATTCCAACACTCCTATCTCTTCTTACCATGGCATCTTGTCCTCAATAAGTATCTTACTCACACTCTTTGGTCTTTTGATTGGATGGAACAATCACTACTGAAAATAATGGAGGGGCCTACCAACACAAATTATCTAGGGACCTCAGTTCATGACGTTTGCTTAGAGCCTATACTATATACAGTGATGCAACATAAGGGGTCCCTAGGCAATAGGACACTTGCTGCTTCTACAAACTCACAGAGAGTAGGTTACACTTAAGTATATGTGAATGGCCACCCCATAGTCTTTCAAGACAGATGCAAAGTGATACTGTGGTATAAGTGACTGCTTGTACCTCAATATCTTCCTGGTAGGAAAAGACCAACCCTTCCCAGACTTGGCAGTTAAATAATCTCTACCTACACCTCTCCTGCATTCCTCCCCTAGTCCAATTACAACAATTTCCACCAACAAAACATCTGAGATGCATTAACCTATCAATAGATGTTTATTTGGATAATGATTCTAGAGACTGGGAAATCCAAGAGAATGATACCAACATCTGATGGGAATCTGGCTAGGACAAGTGATGATATGATGATATGATGATACCACCTCTGGTATCCTGGTGGTTAATTGGAGATAAGAGTCTCATGGCCTTTCCTGCCTGAGTTGACTTTGAATTGTAATCCTCAGATCTCAGCCTCCAGAGTATCTAGGATTACAGGCATGAGCCACCAGCTCCTGGATCTCTTGCTTTTCTTATAAAGCCACTCAAGCCATCATGGTAGCTCTATTCTTACGGAATCATTGAATCCTAATTTCCACCTAATTCTATTTTAATATGAATTGGGAAGGGTCAAGAACATCATTCAATGGCAGAACCATGGATCAGGCCCTGAAGATACACACATACACACAGATGTGAATTTCAGGATTAAACTTCTAATGTATGAACTTTCAGGGAACACATTCTCCATGGCACTCTCCTTCCTATTCCATTACTCAGGACCCATTCTATGTTCCCACCTAACCCTGAGAAGGTTGGAAGTGTGATTATCCTATGCACCCAAGTAGGAGAGACATTGAACTTTGATACACATGTGGCACCATCTCTATCAGATCATTTTTTTTTTTTTGGGTCCGGTCGTGGGGACTGAACTCTGGGCCTGGGCACTGTCCCTCAGCTCTTCAGCTCAAGGCTAGCGCTCTACCACTTGAGCCACAGCGCCACTTCCGGCTTTTTTTTCTTTTTGCTTATGTGGTGCTGAGGAATTGAACCCAGGGCCTCGAGCATGCAAGGCAAGTGCTCTACCACTGAGCCACCTTCCCAGCCCCTCTATCAGATCATTTTTAAGTAAATGCAGCCACCACCAGAAAGTAGCTAAAGCTTAGGAATTAGTAAAGTCAGTGATTTCGAATTAGATTTTTTTTCTGGATAAAGAGACATGTTTATTGATTTAACTAACAAAAGGAAGAAGAAAGAAACATTTGAGTTGAAAAAGAGGAAGGATTCGGGATCAGTATATAAAACAAGATCTAACTGGCACAAAATGACCTTACCTATTTTATCTGAGACTCACAAGTGACAAATATACTTAGGCTTCTCCTGTTGTAGGAAGGAGTTTATGCATCATTTTAGACCAGTGTCTTTCTAGTTCAATTTTTTAAGTTCTTCTGCATGTCTCCTTCCTCTTAGCACCGACCTAGGATCCATGGCAAAGCTGAGAAAAGCCAAACCCAGATAGGCCTAATGTTGTAAAAGATTACAATCGAATGGACAAGTAAAACAGAACAGACATGCCTGAATAAAAGGACAAGGTCACTGGTGGTGGAGCCTCAAAGTTAAACCATATAAACTCAGGCCTAGAAAGAACACCAAGGGTCTTCTCCCCAAAGAAATATACCATTTTCCCTAGTGTTTTGTTCAGCAGGCGGTACTTGGTACATTTCTGCTTGCTGCTGTCTTTGATTTCCGAAATCACCCAGTCTCTCACTAGGGTAGAAACCTGTGTGAAATGCTCCAGAGGGGAATAACTGAGAATGAATGTGGCTTGTCAACTCCATTCATCATATAGTACATCAGCTACAACACATACAACCTTGAAGAGGAGCTGCTTTCTGCTGGCTTTGGCCCACCTCTACTTGTAACAAAGTGAGATGCCACAACTGTTACATCCCTTTGCCCGCCCCATGATTGGGAAGCCATTTCTTCCTCACCTTGTACTAAGGAACACTCTTAGATGTGAAACACAAAAGCAGGCACTGTAAGACAGCAATCTACTGATTAATTTCAATAAGCCTTCAGAAGTCACAGTCTATCCTGAGCAAAGTGATTTTCAGCCGACTTTATCGTATTAGTGAGGACTCTGGGGAAATTTTGTAGGGTGAATTCTTTTCTGCATCATCATGTGGAGAAAACAGCTGCTATATTTAAACCTCTGCAACAAATACTTTCTCCCCAGATCCTAAACCTGGTTTCAGAGAAACTTCAGCTTGGAGAGATCTCATTAATTCCAGCAGTCTGATTTAACCACAGACAATTTTGTGGGCCGTTTATTTCTATGGAAGGAAGGGAGGGAGGAAGGAAGGAAGGAAGGAAGGAAGGAAGGAAGGAAGGAAGGAAGGAAGGAAGGAAGGAAGGAAGGAAGGAAGGAAAGAAGGAAGGAAGGAAGGAAGGAAGGAAGGAAGGAAGGAAGGAAGGAAGGAAGGGACGGAGGGAGGGAGGGACGGAGGGAGGGAGGGACGGAGGGAGGGACGGACAAGAAAGGAAGGAGGGAATAGAGAAAAGGGGGAGGGCAAGGAAGAGAGGGAAGAGAATAAGAGATGCCATTTTAGTTAATGTAGTTTTGTGACATCTGCTAAATAAAATTATTCTCTGGTCATTGAAAATTTTTTGAGCAGGGAAATTAAAGAATAAATCGGTTGGACTTGTTGATGGATAGATTAATTCCAGTGTCAGGCATTGGACTAAGAGGTAGAAATACAAATATCAAATACTTTCTGCCTTTAAGCTGCTTCTAGGCCAGTATCTATATGGTAAAAGGAAGAAAGAAGCCAGGAACAATGTGCACAGGTTTTTCTCTTGACATATACATGTAAAAGCTGCCTTTACTGAGGAGCATTAACTCCTTCCCTGGGCCCACAAATTAGCTGGTAGCTGGATTAAAGCCAGCTACATTTTGTGTCTACGTCCTTTGCTTTTAGGTCATTCTTTCCTACAGTTGCTTTGCAGTCATCTTGAAATCCGGGAAACATATGACTGATGGATAAACATCCTTTGACAGAAGATGAATCTGCCCTCTGCCAGTCAGTCATGACTGCTAATTGTAACAAGAATCTACTACACACTTAAGAAGAGTGAGGGAGAGAGTGGGTAGAGAAGGGATGGATGAGAATTTTGGAAGAGGTGACATTCATCAAGATGCACCGCACTCATAAACTGCTTTGTTAAGCGGCAACTCCTTTGTACAACTGCTTAAATAAAATATAAATAAAAAATAAAACAGGGTGTAGAAATAGAAGAAAATTTATCTGATTAATTCTCAGCTATAGATTACTTGTGGTCACCTCCTATGAGCCTCTGAACTTGGACTGTTCAATAACTCTAAATACCTTCCTCCCCACCTCCAAGTCTTTCATATTTAAACCAAAGGTAAATGTCAATATGGAAAAGATAGGTTGAAATGCTATCATACCTTCCATAGCATGTCCAGGCCAACTCAACTAAATCTTTGATCTTCTATTTGGCTCACTAGCATGACAAGCCAGACTTCATGCATGAAACCCAGGAGTTTGGGACTAGGACCTAAAACTCCTGTAACAGATTATGGAGTGAGTAGTGTTATTATGTTTAGAAATTAGCCACAGAAGAAAACAAAGAAGTTGTTAAGTTCAGTTTGGAAGAGCTTTTAGAACAAGAAGTATACATCAGACAACTAGAGCTCAGATTAAATATAAAAATTTGAAAGTCATTGGAATACCGGTATCTGGTATTCAGATAAATGGCTGCTTGCTTTTTGAATAGCCCACAGGCATTGCTACAGGGGGCTAATGCTGAGCACAGAGACAAGTGGACATAGATGCCTGTCCACTTCTGCTCTGTTGCCGTACTTGAGTCCTGTCTAGTGGCTGCTTGGTATGTCCACTCAGCAGTCCCGGCAAAGAGGAGGGCAAAAGGGTCAAACTCTTCTCTCTTGTCAAGCAAGTGCATAGTTACTTTTCATGGTGTTAGTGCACAAAGCTTAGATCATGTACAACTGGCCCCTTACCAAAAAATAAATGAACAAACAAATGCTGAATTGTGATAACTGAATTAACTATTTTTCCTTCCATACTGCTACTGGATCTTAATTCATAGGTATAAACACATTTTTAGCTTATTTAGAGGTTTTACATCTATGTTGCACAAAAAGTTTTCACTTTACTTGTCTCTCCCTTTTTTATTGTGAAACTACTGTACAGAGGGGTTACAATTACATGGGCAAGATAATGAGATCTCTCCCTTTTTTGTATCAGAAGAAAGACAAAAGTTTATTGATCAGGATAATGAAATCTTATTGTGGATACATTAATTTATTTGTAGAAGGGCACTGAGGCAAACAAAAACTTAAAAGTAGTTACATCTCTGATTAGTTGATTTCTATAATTCATGATACCCAACACAGTTAACCTTGTTACCTGAAAAGCTTAGTGTCTTGGTATACTGTAGACATAGTCAAAGTAACAGTTCTATGAGCTACACAAACCTACTGTTAATTCTGCTACTGTTAATGTTTTTTTTCTTTCTTTTACAAAAGCTTTTTATGAACATTCTACTAGCCAAGTTCACTAAGTGAGATAGTCTGAGAAGACTGTGGGAGGTAATTAAGTGTTGTTAGTAGCAAAATAGAACCTCATTTGACCCAGTAGCTGTAGAGTGAGGTATGATCTTTTGAAAACATTCCCAAATACAGGAACCAAATTTGATCCTTTAAGTCCTTCTACTCTTTAGGAAGCATGTTTACTCAGAGGACAGATGGAGAGAAAAATCAGAAAAAGACTTTGGTGGAGCCACATAAAACAGCATATTTGAGTGTGGGCATGAAAGGGGATGAATTTGGGAGGAATTTCATTTGTTTGATGTGTGGAGATAGACTAAGAAAGTAGGAGAACACAGACTTCAGTTAATCTCTCCCAGGGAGGAGCTTCAGAAGGTTTAAAAAAAGAAAGCTCCCTTAGTAAGCACATATTTCTAGGTTCTCACATCTTTGGTATTTTACAGTAAGAATAAAAGAGGGGCTTTCCAGGGTTAGAGTTATTGGGTACTATGGAAAGCAAGAAAATTCAGGAATGGATATAAACCACTATCCACAGATTAAACTTAGTTTAGGGTTTAATTTTTCTTTCCCTAAGGTCATTCCTGGGAGGGTGGGCAGGAAGGAAGATTTAATGTGTATTCCTTGTCAGTAAAGCCCAAGATGGAAGTCTGGAGAAGATGAACAGAAATCAAACTTAATACTGACAGAAATTATGACCTACCTTTATAATCCTAGGGGTTTCCCAGTGTCACAGGGAACCGTTTGTTGTGACATTCAACTAATCATTGTGTATCAGGAAAACTCAGGTATAAACAGGCAAGTGTAAGCTTTGGTGGCCACTTAAAGCAAATGGAGCTTTTGAACCTCATAGGTGTGTCCCTTTGAAATGTGGGCATCATTCTGAAGCCCAACATAAATAAGAAACAACAGGGGCAAAGCTGAATGAGGAGTCATAATGGAAAGGAATTGCCTGGTGGTTGCTAACATTTCCATATGGACACAAGCAGCCCAACAACAATGGGGGGGAGGGGGAGAAAAGATCAAAGAGCAACCCAAAGAAGGGAGTGTTCAGCCTCATAATTGTGCATGTGTGTGAACATACAGCCTTCCGTAAGGATAATAGCAGAAACATGTTTTTGCAAGTATGGCTCCATGTACGCCAAGTAATAAGGGTTCCTGGCTGAACTTCAATATGCAAAATTCTACTCTTCATTTGTAAAAGATGCTACTGATTAATAGTATCTTGAATTTATGATAACTCTTAACAGATGCCTGAGTGGAAAATATTCTCAAAGAGCTGAAATACTCTGTGCTTCCAAACTTCATGGTTCTTATTTCATTTGTGGACAAGTGCAATCAACCCATTTCTCAGCCAAAGCCTAGTACCAAACCCATTAGCAGCAGACACATCATTTTCTTTCTGCTTATGTGGTGCTGAGGAATCAAACCCAGGGCCTCATGTATGCAAGGCAAGCGCTCTACCACTGAGCCACCTTCCCAGCCCCCCAGACACATCATTTTGTTCTTGGTCTCTCCTCTCCTTCCCTCTCCTCCCCTCCCCTTCCTTCTCCTGTCCTCTCCTGTCCTGTCCTCTCTTCTCTCCTCCCCTCTCTGCACCATCTCTTCCTGTCTCCCTCTCTCCCTCTCCTCTCTCTTTCTCTCATGCTGGGGCTTGAACTCAGGTCCTGGTCACTGTGGAATAACTTTTTCACTTGAGGCTGGCACTCATCACTTGAGCCACAGCTCTACTTGCAGCTTTTTTTTGTTATTTGGAAATAAGAGTCCCTGGGATGTGTGTGCCTGAGCCGGCTTCAAACCAGAATCCTCAGGTCTCAGCCTCCTGAGTAACTTTAAACTAGCAAAATTACTCTTCCCCTATTTAAGGAGTTTAATGAGACCTCTTCATAAGCAGATGGCTTCACTCTTATTTGCTAAACCAAAGTTTTAAACCAATTTTAACAACTATTCCATGATATATTGTTAGTCATGATTAATACAACAAATGGTCATATAATGAATACAAGAAATGATAACTAGGGAATGGAGAATAAAGCTGCAGTACATCTCAAAGTGCATAACTATTCAAGGAAGTATTAATCCACTTTGCTGTGTCTTTGGGTCATTCAGTGACTTCCTTGGGAAAGTCAATAGAAGAAGCTTTGAAGCTGTCCTTCTCTGCATTCAGGAAATTTAATGACCGTGACACCACCTTCAACACCTAATTATGTTATTACACTTAATGTTTGCAATTACATAAGGCTTTGCAGATGCAAAGTGCTTCACAACCTTTAATTAGTCCGTTCTCCCAAGTCTAGTTCCATTTCTGATGGGAGTACTGAGGTACCTCAGTTATGATTTGCCCTCCAGGTGGCTGAGTAAGTAGAAGCCAGGTCAGAGTAGAACCCAGTCAGTCTGCAAACTAGAACCAATGTATGAGCAATGGTTTCAGGACTGGCTGTTTATTGTTGAAACTGAGATTCTTGGCCTAGAATTTGTGAAAGTATACATAATAACACTTTATCAGGAGATAGGAAGGTTTTCATTAACTATTTCTTATTGTATTTTATCTTTTAAAAAATATAGAGGGGTTACAGTTACACAAGTAAGGTAATGAGTACATTTCTTATTGAGCATTGTTACCTCCTCCTTTGTTTTTGTATTTTCTCTTTTGGTGGAATTGCAAGCCAAATATAAGTAAACATTGTTTTCTTCTTTCTGTGTCCCTTACTTCCCAGGTCTCCTGCCCACTTGTCCTCCTTTGAGGACCCAGAATTAGCTTGTAGAATAATATTTAAGGTTCGAAGAATCTAATCGAGAAAGAGGGGTTCAAATATCAGATAGAGAGAGGGAGAAAGCACATTAGGAAAAGTATGGTTACAAACAATATCAGATATTATCAAGAAATTTAATAAATTCAGTGATAGAAAATTAAAAATAAAAATATGTCTTTATGGGGCTGGGAAGGTGGCTCAGTGGTAGAGTGCCTGCCTTGCATGCATGAGGCCCTGGGTTCCATTCCTCAGCACCACATAAGCAGAAAAAAGCCAGAAGTGGCGCTGTGGCTCAAGTGGTAGAGTGCAAGCTTTGAGCTGAAGAGCTGAGGGACAGCGCCCAGGCACAGAGTTCAGGCCCCGTGACCGACAAAAAAAAAAAGTCTTTATGTGTATGCATGTGTGTATTGTCCACAATGGAGCTTGAACTAAGGGTCTAGTCACTGTCCCTTTGCTTTTTATGCAGAAGGCTGGCACTCTACCACTTGAACCACAGCTCTACTTCCAGCTTTCTGCTGGCTACTTGGAGACAAGAGACTTGTGATTATTCCTGCTCCAGCTACAAAATTCAGCCTCCTGACTGTGTAGGATTTTGGACACAAGCTGCTAGCACCTGGCTGAAAAATGACGTTTAAATCACTAATGTAGTAGGAAATTTTTCAGAAAGAGAGAAAAACTGTAAGCTTTTTCTTGTGCCTATCTCTGGTTTACCTTGTCATGGGCTGGGGAGAGGGGTGGGGAGAGACTAGAGGTAGGTAAACAGCTCATTCTAAGCCCTGAGGTGCTGCAATCCAGCTGCCAATATTCTTATAGGGTCAGTGAGCAGACATAGAACTCATTCCATTTGTAACCATGAGAAATAGAGTCCCCCAGGGAGAATCCACATTCCCCATATGTTCTGCCCTGTGCCTGGGTCTAGGTGAATCACCATCCAGAAGGGAAGGGGGCAGGGATGTGTCCTGACATTTTATGTCCTTAAGAGATATCAGAGCATCATTTCAGGAGTAGTACATTGCCTTACACACACCACTAATCTGACCCAGCCAGAAAGATGGGATGCTTTTAGGAACTTTCTATTAAATGCATCTGAATTCTATTGCTGAGGCTTCCATGAACCTATCAAAAAGAAATGCTTTGATGTGTATTCCCTCCAAGCACTCTGCAATTCAGAGCCGCCTCACCCAGCCTGGATGCTCCCTGTCTCCTTGCCTGGTCTGACATCTCTTCCTGCCACCTCTGTTTGGCTCAGCCATGCTGTATGCTTTCCTGCTCATATGAACAGCAGTTGCTGAAAAAAAAGAAAGAAAAGAAAGCCAAAAGAAACAGCCAATAAAAACAGAAACAGCTGTAACAATTTTACACAGCATGGTCTTCATTTCCTTGAGTTTTGTACTATTGCCCCTTCTTATTCTTTTTTCTCTTTTTCACTCTTTAGCTCCCTTTTCCACATATACCTTCAGTTTGGGGGCCCAGTGGAGAGGGGGAAAAAAAGACTTCCTTTTTCTGCAAACTCTTTGGGATTCTGAAACCATAGTGAAGTTCATTTCAAAGAACCTGTTCCAAAATAAGCAGAGCCCAGTGCAGGCGGAGGCCAGCAGGAACTAGGGAAATGATTTGAATATTTTTGCCACCAAAGACAGGTGCAAAGATTTCTTTTCGGGGGGAGGGGTCAGTTGAGGAGGCTTGGAATAATAGACCCAGCTCTCAAATTTGCTCCTTCTCGGCTGCTGTTGTCAGTGGGTGAGCCCACAGGAGCTGTTCTTCACAGTTCCAGCCTACATGCTTTTATACTTATCTCTGTAAAATGAGATCTGTGCCAGGATGTCTTTACTTGAATGTTATTTACAGTAGCCTCGCTGTCCATCCATCTAACCCAAAACCCAAGCATGCAATGGTAGCATGCAAATACCAAAAGGTACTGGGCAGAGGGGTGTTCATAGTTTCAGAGAAAAACAAAGGAATGTAGGACTTGAAGTACTAAGCAAAAACAAAAACAAAAAAAAGGAAATGCTAACTGTAAGTTCTGTGCAGCACCTCTATCTCCTGTCTCTGCAGACTTGGGAGATTCTAGAACATTCACCTGGCTCTATACTGCATAAAGGATCAGGGAAAGGCTCCTTCTGGTTCTATGTACATTGTGCTGTATTGCATACAATGGTCTCGAAGGATTATAAAAGCCTCCTTCTCACATGATTCTTTTCTTGATCCCTTTTTACCTTATGGATGTTGCATATCATTTTGTTCTAATCTAATGACTTCTTCCCTTTACCCATATTCAGGGATTGGATTCCCAGTTTGAAGCTGAGCCAGGTCTGGGCTAAGCATTATGGAGAACCACTTGGAATAAGTGCTCCTGTGTGGTGACATGGTCCTGTTTCTCAGATGGTGTGAAGCAGATCTGTAGTTTGTTATTAATAATAGCACATGCATGCATGACACTACATCTTCAAAGGGTGGTATGAACATTCATTCTTTTGCAATGTGAAAATAAAAGCAGCCATGACATCTTTTGTAAAGTGAATCTCACACCCCTCCACCCCCAGTCTTTGGTAGAAAGACAAGGGAACATCATCCCAGCTATAGATGAATGAATGAAATCTCAGTGGTCTGGGTACAATTGAGAAACACTTTGTGGGGTGAGTGGGTGTTGGGAATCAAGAGCTTTATCTAAGCTACAGCAAATTCTACACTCCTTCGAACTCACATGGAATTCTTTCAAAGAAAAGCTGTGGTATCTTTATTCCAGGAATAAAACAACCAGAATAAAGGACAGGAAAGTAGAGCTGAATCAACATGGGGTTTCTACATGGTTGAAATTTGATCTAGAAAAGAATTAATCTCACCAGTCTGGCAAAAGCATGTCCTTCAACATTCCTTTGTGTCAAAGCCATGAACTATTATTTGTAAAGCAAAAATTAATATTCTATTTAGCAGAACCTACAAAAAGAGAATCCAAATTCCCATCTGACACTGCACTTCCCAAATTGCGAAATTTATTTGCATCTTGTTTTGTCTACATGTGAAGGGTTAGGTTTATGGGGTTTTGGAGGTGGTCCATTTTTAAATAATTAAGGATTTGGTGTTTATGCAAGAATATGTGTGGTCGGCAGGTAAGCTATAAAGCATACTTATAAGGGGAAAACTAAAAACTTACAACTCCCTGAAAAACTAAAAATTGTACCAATAATCTAGAAATAGTCTGTTTCTTTTCTATTATATATATATATATATATATATATTATTGTAAAGATACTGTACAGAGGGGTTACAGTTACATGAGTAAGGTAATGAGTACATTTCCTATCAAGCATTGTTACCCCCGCCTTTGTTTTTTCCCTACTATCCCTTCCTTTCCCCCCTCCCCAACTCTTTCCTCCCCCCCACAAAGTTGTAAAGTTCATTTTCAACATGGTGTCTTGTACATCTCATTGTTACAATGGGTCAACCTGTATCTTGTTTTAGCATTTTGTTATTTCCCTTCCCCTCCCCAAATTAAAACAATGCATATACAAGATGCAGGGCACCAGAATCAAATACAGTGAAAATGGGTTATACCATGGGGGAAGAACATACAAAAGAAACAAGAAATCACATAGTACATTAAAAACAACAGTGACAAAGAAAAAAACCTTTTGGGGTCCAGTTTGCTTAGCATCATCTTATATGGACATAGCTTTTGACCTTTTCTGCTTATCTGGTTATCATAGACACATACGAGTTCTTGCAAATAAGGGAAACCCTGGGACCTATGTTTCTTTGAGTCTGGCTTACTTCCATTAATATAATTTTTTCCAAGTCTTCCCTTTTCCTAACAAATGGGGCAGTGTAATTTGTACCTGTTTGCTTCCTGGCAGGCAGGATCTTGAGTTCTGTGATTTCTATTCTTGTGGTAGATTGACTGCATTCATAACCCTAACTAATAGCCTTTAAAAATGTCCTTCATCCTCTAAACCTCATCGCTTTCTCATCTAACCTCACCTTGATCAGGTGACTGGCTTCTACTAATAAGATGTACGCAGAAGTGCAAGCCCCTTGCAGGCTCCTGCTTCCATGTTGTTCCCCTCTGCATTTTGCCCTGAGAATGAGACCAGACTAGCTATCAGGATGGTGACAGACATATGAAGCCACTAGAGCTGAGCCACGTGTAATCATGGTCATCCAAAACCGCCATCCAATAGCCAAGCCATGACATAAATCATCCAAAATTAAGAGAACTAACTGACCAAACTTCCAAGGAAATGAAAGTGAGCTCAGCAAGGTTAGCCAAGCACTAGCAAGATTAGACACATGGAGACTTGTGAGTTAGATAAATAATGCATGCTTCATTCCTTCAGTCTCTGAGTTTGGGGGTGGCTGCAACATTATTATAACAATAAATTACTTATATCATTCTCTTCCTCATTCAAAGAAAGAACACAAATGTATATAACCCTCAAAAGAGTATTGCTTGGTCTTATTTTTTCTTCTTTATTCTTGTGTGTGTGTGTAAATTTTATGACAGACTATATTTACCATTATGATTTCTTTGTCTATCGTGTTTCGTTCATCTTTGTAATTGGAGTGATTTTCACTTCCATATATAATCACCTTTATGAATACACATTTTATTCTCCATCTTCTCTTGAACAGCACTTGACTTTTCTTCAATTGATGGACAGTTGAATTGTTTTCAGTTTGGGGTTATTACCAAAAAATAAACCCATTCATCTATGTCTCTAGTGCTGGAATAAGTTTACAGTAGTCTCCCCAAAGCAATTTACTTTTGGCTGTTTTAGTTACCCAATAGTAGTCTGGGGGGCCCTAGGAAATGACAAAATTCCCAAAATTCAAAGGTCATAATTTACCAAAAAAAAATCACTCACCTTCCCATATCTTCACCTATTGGACAAAAATCACTACTTTGTCCAGCATAAGCCATCCAAACATTGTCAGGACTCAGTAGTGGTCCTCTCTCTCACTACCTGTCAGAAGGTAAACAGTAGCTTAGCAGGGCATCATGATGCCTGTATCATCCATATCATTTTGTCTCATGATGTAGGTGCTTCTTACACCTTACTTACATCCTCAAATACTAAGGGCAATTATGGTATAGCAAAATATTTAAAGATAATATATACTATATTCACATAGTTTTATGATTGCATAATTATTTGTTTCCTATTAATGATTGGATTCCGTTTCTGGCTGGACCTAATTTTTTTTAATTTTATTTTATTTGTGAACATACTGTACAGAGGAGTTACACTTACATGGGCAGGATAATGCGTACATTTCTTACCAAGCATTGCAGCCTCCTCCTTTGTTTACCCTTCACATTCTGGCTGGACCTAATTTTTATGTTAAAATTTATATCATAAAAAATGCATGTATAGAAAAAAACATATGTAGTGTTGATTAGTATTCATGGCACCTCTGGGGAATTTTAGAATCTATCTCCTATGAATAAGGGGTTGAGTATTATACTTAGAAATAGATTCCTAGGATTATGTACCATGGTCTATGAGAACATGAAAATATAGAAGCTAATGGACAATTCTTTCCCAAATTATTAGCAACAATATGCATATCCACCAACATACATCATATAACCAACACACACACACACACACACACACACACACACACGAATGGTACCTCTGAAAGTGGTACCTCTCACCTCTGGTCATATACATCATAGGCTCTAACTCACAATCATGGCAACCCCATCACCAAAGATGTAACTGGCAACTTCAGTACAAACAGAAGAAATGGGTAGATCATGCAGTGTCTCAGACCCCATTTCCAGCTCTAAAACTTAAACATTAATTTCTCTTAAATACGCGCTGCACAGACCATAGACCAATATTCATGTGAAAAGTTTTGTCTTTTTCACATTCCAACAACTCTCTTGGGAAATTAGATGAATTATCCTCATTTTACAAATGGGGAAATTAGGACTCCAACTGGTTAAATGACTTGCCCAAGGTCACAAATTTAGTAATTTGCTAGCACCGAAGCATAATTTCAGCACTTTTTCCCCAAAGTCTTGTCCTATTTCTAGTAGAATTAACCATTCTTTTACCAGCCTTAGATTCAAGAACCTGAATTTTTGTATAACTACTTATGTTTCCTTCCAAAAGCATAAAATGAATAGTTTGCCTTTAGAATCTCATACTTTCAAGTTTGTACCTGCCATCTTCAGCTATTACCTGCTGCCTCCTTCTCTTTACTTCATGCTTACATCACAATCTAGCCTGGCCATGTCCATGAAAAACCTCTAGCTCTATAAGCATAGCATATATATTATAGAGCAGTCTTCATCTTTTTGGAATACATTCTCTCAACTCTTTCCCTTCATTCCCACAATCCCACATGTTTGATCTTCTTCCTTACCCCCACCTTGTTAATTCTTTAAAATTATACTTTCCCTTTTATCCTTCTGTAACTAGTCTGTGTCAGCAATATCCTAGCCATTTCTGCCAAAAGCAGAATTTTCTTTCAACACTTTCAACTGAAATAGCGTCTTGACGAATCTACTTGTCCACAGGCAGATGGAAAGATCTTCTATGCTTAACATAAAAGATGTAAACACAGTCCACCTATTTTGGTTGTCACAGGCTGTTACAAGTCTCACGAGTAGAAGAATTGGTCTTTAATCCTGGTATGTCTTCTCTTTAATAACTATATTCTTGTTTTCAGATAGAGTCCTTTACATATACTGTCTCTTTCCATCATTTATCTGGCTAATTCCTAGTTATGTTTCAGATCCTTGTTAAGAAATCTTTCCAAGAGGGGCTGGGAAGGAGGCTCAGTGGTAGAGGGCTTGCCTTGCATGTCTGAGGCCCTGGGTTTGATTCCTCAGCACCACATAAGCAAAAAGAAAAAAGCTGGAAGTGGCGCTGTGGTTCAAGTGGTAGAGTGCTAGCCTTGAGCTGAAGAGCTGAGGGACAGCACCCAGGCCCAGAATTCAGGCCCCACAACTGGACCTCCCCCCCGCCCCCCGCAAAAAAAAGAAATCTTTCCAAGAAAGACTTCCTTGATTCTCACAGGAGCTCAAAGTTCCTTTTGTCAGTGGCTGTATGGTGCCATGTGATTTTTCCTTTCAATTGTTACAACTGTAGATCATCATTTACCTGTGAAATTTATTACATATATATGTATATATAATGTATATATGTATATATGTACAATGCATATATGCATGTACATATTATATAATTAAAACATAAGTCTCAAGATCAATGATTATTCTCTTTACTTCTGGATGGTTTTTTAAAGTAGGATTTCATTAGATGTTTGTTGAGTGAAATAACTTTATTACTGAAAATTGAAATGACAATTTTTAGATCCTACTCCACACATGGATTATCAGCTCACTATGAGCTCTGGACAGATTTTTTTCCGTGTAAACTCTGATTTACATGAGCCTGATTGTAGAATTATAAATGTATGTATTTATATGCCATCTTATTTGATTAAACTTCTATTTAGCTCTACATGTTCTTTGACATACACTTTCCACCCACTTCTAGTCATCAGTGTGGTAAAAAGGGCTGAATTTGATGCACTTAGGGAAAAAGTTCTGACATCTGTTACCTGAAACTAGAGCAGACTATAGGACTGTGGTCCTTTACTTTGGAGATTCCCTTTCTTAATAATATCCTGATCACCGAGACCAATTTTACAAAGTCTAGGAAACATCCTCACAATCAGTATCAAAACAATTTCTCTCACTGGATGCCTGTGATCCTAGTTACTCAGGAGGCTGAGAGCTAAGGATCTCAGTTCAAAGCCAAATGAAGCAGTAAAGTCTGTGAGACTCTTATCTCCAATTAACTACCAAAGAAATGGAAGTGGAGCTGTGGCAAAAGTGATAGACCATTAGACTTAAGCAAAGGAGGAGGAGGAGGAAGAAGGAAGAAGAAAGAGGAGGAAGGAGAAAGAAAGTACACAGGGCCTGAGTGCAAGCTCCTGGACTGGCAACAATAAAAATAAATAAATAACCACCTAATCTCTTATATAAAATCCAGAAGAAACATTACCTTCTTCAGGAATTTGTATCCAATTTCTGTAGACATAAATACTACCTTCATCTTCTGTGCTCCCCAGTTTCATCTGGCCCATTTCTTTATACCATCCACACTTACATCATGCTCAACTGATTTGATGCCCCCAGGCCAGTGCCTGGTACTGATATTTAGTTCCTCAGAGCATCAAAGGTGACGCTTTCTGCATTTAAATTACTGTTTATCATCGCCTCCATGTGCCAGCGCTATTACATACCCTAGCTCATTTAGTTTTTTGTTTGAGTTAGACATTATAATTATTAGCATTTCAGAGTTGAGAAAATTGAATCTCAAGGTTGTTTCCCTTCCTCCCTTTCACCCAGCCTTGGTCCTTTTCTGTTGCATATGTTAAATGAGTAACTGTCAAACTGAAACAGAGAATTGAGGTTGATGGCAACTTATATGGGAATTCCACCCTCCTAGAGACTCTGCCCCAAAATAATATTAGTACCTTAGATTAGATGACTGGATGAAATCTAAACTGATTTTTCAGAAATGAAAATTCCCTAATGCACTATTAATTTTCCCCGTCAAAGTGTATGCATTCAATATTATTTCAGGTAAATAGGGACATGACAGATGTGTTATTAGGAAAAACACTGTTTCAGGGGGAAAAAAATCTATGCAAATTATGCCTCTTCAAGACCCATTTTTAAGCAGGAATACTTTTTCAAGGTGACATACTGACATTCTGAAATAATTTCTTTCACTAAAGTATGTTAACCATAACTCAGGTTTTCAAATGGAAGACCAAACAGAATAAAATAGTATTTCATAACAGTCGAGTTATTATTTCTACCCCAGGAATAATTTTGCTAAAACTAATCTATACAAACACACTGTGAAATAAGAGCAGATAATGTGGAGTATAAATGACTTAAATAGAGAGACTGCACACAAAAATTATTTTTCAGTGTGAGCTAGAGAAAAATACTCTGTTGGAGGTCCCATTTTATAGAGATCCACACAATCTTCAGAAATAGTAAGTACTCTCTAATCTAATTGTCTTTTATGGGTGAGAAAACTTCGACCAACAAACCAAAACTGAGTGTCCCAAATCAAAGAACAGTTATGTCAGACAGGAAGCTAGTCTTCTCATTCTTCAAAATTCATCATCACAATTCATGACTTACATAGAAAGACTCCTGGGCAGAATTTTAGTAGCAGCCATGATGGTTCTCTCTTGCATAAGTCTTTCTGAATACAAAGTCTTTCAGCTGACCTCTATAAAGTCCCTGGATTCAGTCATACCTGAAATCTCTATGCATTTCTGTCCTATCTGTTTCTAGGTGTTAAGAGCTGTCCATTTTGTTTTGTTTTTGTTTTTGTTTAAAGACAAAACTACTGTGGTGGGGAAAGGGTATGGGAGTAAGAGGTTGAGATCTGAGGTTCATGGTTTGATGTCAGCCCAGACAGAAAAGTAGGCATGATTCCATCTCAAAGGAATCAGCCAAATAGGGGATTAGAAGCATGGCTTGAGTTGTAGAATGTCAGCCTTGAGTAAGAAAGCCAAAAGTAGTTGAATTCAAGCTCTGGTATTGGCCCTTTAAAATATAAATGAATAACCCTGCACCAATAATTCTTAGAGGAAAGACGTTTGCCACCTTCTGAATCTAGGTTTGTAAGTTAGTGTTTGCTGTGCAGGAGCCACATCACACACAAGAAAGAGGTAATTAAATCTATCTACCACTGGTTGGTGTTTGTGGGTTTTCTGGCTGGTTCTAGCTTCTGGTGTTCAAGGACTGGTTGTTCAAGGGTGACTGTCTGAGGTCTAAGCTGGCATTCTGGGAGGTCTGCTCAGGCTGGATCACCATAATCCAGCTGATCCCTCTGAAAGAAAGGACAAATCCAAGGCAAGAGCACTTTTCAAGGCTCTTTTTTAATTTTTTTATTGTAAAGATACTATACAGAGGGTTACAGTTACATGAGTGAGGTAATGAGTACACTTCCTCTTGAACATTGTTACCCCCTCCATTGTTTTCCCCCTACCATCCCCTCCCTCCCTCCCTTCCCCAAGGTTCTTTTTTTTTTTTTTTGATTGTGATTAAGTGATTACTTAATTTCTGGAAATTCACAGTATTGTGGAATAATGATGCTCATTTAAAGTCACAAGTTCATTCTAACTTTCCTGGAGCAAATTGTCTATCACAGTCTGTAATATATAACGGTGCTCATATGTTATATACCATATATGTGATCAGCAGCATGGGGATATTTGGTAGTGGTTCAACCAGATGAGTGGGAGTTCTTTGTTTCTTAAGTCCTGTTAGTTTTGTCATATCACCTAACATTTTGGATTTATCATCCACTTATCAGGGAGACCATGTACTGTTTGTCTTCGTTCTTGGCTTACCTGGCTCAACATGATTCCTTCTAGCTCCATCCATTTCCCTGCAAATGCCATTATTTTGTCATTTCTAATGTCTGCATAATATTCCATTGTGTATAGATACCACAATTTTTGGATCCATTCATCTGTGGTGGGGCATCTAGGTTGTTTCCATATCCTAGCTATTGCGAACAGTGCTGCAATAAACATGGAGGTGCACGTGTCTTCAAGGCTCTTTTTAGCACACAATATCTATTATTGCATTGGCCAATGGCCATCATATAATAAGGTTCCTCATTGTGAGAGGAGAGACACCCAGACTGTAGGTAAAGGCAGGGAAGGGGACTACTCTACAAATCTACATTATTGTGTTCTTCCTGGCTATCAACCTAAGCTAGTCACTACGAATTTTCTTCATTTTGAAGTTGAAAAGGCACTTTTTGCCATTTCTGAGAGAGAGAAAAAAATGTTTGCCCATTTGATGAGAAACATATACACTTTTAATAAAAAATATAAAGAACTCTACAAATTAAAAAAGTTTAGTATTTGGATGGAGAATCTAGTCATGTTTTCCTGAATAGTATTTTTCCCTCTAAGAAATATATCTTTGTCTACAATACCTACTAGGCAATTAAAAATAAATTAAGTAAATAGAAAACATTTGATCTTTTAATGCATATTTTTAACTGAAGTTTTTAATGTTTTTCACCCATCATATGAGTTTTAATCAATTTTACAGGGGAACCCAAAGTTGTTTAACCATAATAGGACCAGAATTTTATGTATATAATACAAAATATCTGTCCAATTCAACCAACCTGGTGCATCTGGAAGCTTCATCTGATCTGAGAGATGGCATTTCTATTGGCCTATTGGTTTTTTTTTTTTTTGAATGGTATAACTGCTGGCTTTTTTTTTTCTTGTTGGTCATGGGGCCTGAACTCTGGGCCTGGGCACTGTCCCTCAACTCTTCAGCTCAAGGCTAGCTTTCTACCACTACAGCCACAGTGCCACTTCTGGCTTTTTCTGCTTATGTGGTGCTGAGGAATGGAACCCAGGGCCTCATGCATGCAAGGCAAGCACTCTACAATCGAGCCACCTTCCCAGCCCAACTGGTGGCTTTTTAACTTACATCTTGAGATAAAAATGTCTTTTGCCCAGAAAAGTGACTATTGTCTAATATGCTCAATAAATCTCTCCTACATTAAATTTCTTTTAGCAAAGTAAGCAGTTACACTTGTAAGAAACCAAAGAGAATACAGATCACAAAACATTTTGAGTTACAATAGCCATCAGAATGTGCTTAATTTCTCTAATCTTTAAGGTATATGCCAACAGAGCTGACTCCTGTAGTATTGTGGTATTCCAAAATAATAATTCACTGAGAATAATAATATAGAACACTGAACAATCAATGTTGAATAAGTCAACAATAAGTTTAGAACTCCCTACTATATTCATAACTTGACTTCAAAATACCAAAGAGTAATAGTATGATTTTTGAATCAAAATAGTAATATACAATGAGTTCATTCTAGTGATTTTAATGCTTCACGATTCTTTACTATTTTCTACTAAGCAATTTCAGCAGATGTGAAAAACATGTAGTTGAAGATATTAGTACTTACTACTATTTACAAAATCAGAACAAGTAAATCTAACCAAATATTGCCCAAAAAATGAGGAAAAAAGGCCAATGAGACCCTTGTCAATTTTTAATTGGCAAAGCAAAGAGCATCACACTAATAAAACTTAATTAAATCATTAAATATTTAAATGAATTTCTAACTCTAGCTGATTGAATGAATTCCCTTTTATGTATTTGTAACATTTTATAACGTCTGTACATAAAGTGAAATCAAATGTAAAACTAAACAAGTTAATATATTCAACTCAATCAAAAATTCCATTTCATTTATCCTGCCAAAATTTAAACCACCTTAGAACACTATATTACAATTTACATTTCCCTCACATCGGGGAACACATAATAAAATACTGTTACAAACACATTGCCACAAAGTGGTCCTATCTTACAAAATATAACTCAATCATTTTTCATGTTTCATTTCATTTCAATAATAACGTATAATAATATTGTCCAATTTACAATAAATGTCAAATTTCTGGTAGAAGATGTAATGAATATTTACTAACTTTATTTTTGTATTACTCGCAACTACATTTGCATAAATTTATTTATATACAGTTTATATATGTGTGCATTTAGCTTCCTTCAACAAATATCTCTTAGAGTACAGAATAGTATTTGCCAGTACAATAAGATAAAATTAGATACATAATTACTTCCTTTGGTAAAACGCAATCTATCAGCTTACTATTACATAGGTTTGCCTATTTAAATATAGCTTCTGGGTACGACATCCCTCTCTCTCTCCATATAATATCTATATATCTATATATCTATATACACACACACATATATTCATATATATAATACATGTGTGTATGTATAAAAATTATAACCATACATATATTATCATATATAATACATCATTATATATCTGTCTATATTATATTACATGTTATTATATATAAATGGTTATATATATTAAATAGCATATAAGCTTTTATATGGAGACTTTTATCTTTGTAAAATGCTGGAAAATCCTTAGAACAGAAATAAGCCAAGAATCTTCTAAAACAGCTCAGTTCACTTTGATCTGCCTAGTGTTCCTTATTCACCACCATTTGTTGCCCGATTTATAAGCTGGACTCCTATTTTCTCCCCCTTTTCTTTCTTTCTTTTGGGTCCGGTCGTGGGGCCTGAACTCGGCCTGGGCGCTGTTCCTCAGCTCCTCAGTTCAAGGCTAGTACTCTACCACTTGAGCCACAGTGCCACTTCTGGCTTTTTCTGTTTATGTGGTGCTGAGGAATGGAACCCAGGGCCTCATGCATGCAAGGCAAGCACTCTAACACTGAGCCACCTTCCCAGCCCTCCCCTTTTCCTTACAATCCTCTAGACCTGCCAAGCTCTGGGAGCATCATTTGCTCCAATCCACTTCCTGACTCTCCTCCCTTAGGCTGCATAAAGACTCCCCCTGGCTCCTTCCCCTAATCCGAGTATGTCTCCAATTCAAGTTGTTTTCAGCCTACCAAAGGATTTTTAAACTTCCTTTTCTATTTTCCCAATACTCAAGGCCCCCCAGCTCTCATGAGTGGAAGTGGAAATCATTGTGAACACCAGGAGTATCTAAAGGAACAGAAATCTGCTTCAGTGAAATAATCCTATAAACATACAATTCAGTACAGCAGCCTCACCTTAAAAGCAAGTGGGGGGGAAAAACAGTGAACATGCAAGGCTTGCCCCCCCCTTTATGTTTAGCAGACATTTTAGTGAACTGACGGCACCAGAGCTTAGATACTTAGCTTACAAAACTCCTCTGCACTGCCTTCCACCCCTGAAAAATAGTCTATAGTTCATGAGTTAGACCTTGCTTATGTGATACCTTTATCAGGGGAATGTATGCTGTTTTCATAATCTTCCCCAAACTTTCACTAACTCCAAATCTCCATCAAAGTTCCCTATTTTTGAAGGACAGAAAGCAGTCATCAACGTATTTCATATCTCTTCACGGTCTAATCCTGAATTATTTCACACACTTCAACAGAGTATTTAGTGCTGCAGGCAAAATGGACTGCAGAGCAGGAGCTTGTAGCTTGGTTTCTGGACAAGGCTGCTGTATCTCTGTTCTGACATGTCATTTGTAACTACTTCTGAAGCTGCTCCATTTTTCACACATTCCTCACTCTTTGCTTCTAGAAAATAAGAAGATAATACTGAAGACCCCAGAGGTTAGATTTAAAAATCCAAGAGATATATACAAAATAAAGGTGTCAGATGAATAGAAGAAGGACTTAGAGGTGTGGTGAGATAATGAAAAAGTCAAATGTATCACTTTACAAGTTTAATGGGTTTTTATAAACTGTAAATATTAATTATTGTATACTTCATTATCTGTAATACTGCCACTATTTCACAATAGCACAGAATAGTAGGAAGTTGAAGGCTTTACATGGGAAGTAAATTCCCCCAAAATGAGAATCAGGAAAGAGCTCTAAAGCCTAAAGTTTTGTAAAAAAACAGAGTTTAAGGCTTTTCAGTTGTGTTTCCTTATTGGAGAATTATCAGGACCTTAACTTTGTATTTGTGGACCATACCCAAGGAAGCTTCAGATAATGTTGCAATCTGTCTTTTAACCAGAGAACTCCACATCAGTAATTTCTTTGTTAATTAAAGCACACTTCAAAGACAATAATTCTACCCACCAAATGTTTTAAAAAAATCCTTTTTATGTGGTCATGGCTTCTATTCTGAACAGTTCGAGAGGGGAGCTTCCAATATTTCACTACCTTTGTTACCCCCAAAATATCGCACTTAAACCTCATCCATGATTTCTAAATTGTTTATTTTTTTTTTATCAAAATCATCTGAAGAAACTGGAAAATAAATCTTAGTCCAGACCCCAAGGGTTTTATTTTTTTGTAAATTAAAAATAGTTGGTAAACCAGGTGTTGGTGGCTCATACCTGTAATTCTAGCTACTCAGGAGGCTGAGAGCTGAGGATCTTGGTTTAAAGCCAGACCAGGTAGGAAAAGCCAGGCAATTCTTATCTCCAATAAACCACCAGAAAACCGGAAGTGGCGCTGTGGCTCAAATGGTAGAGCACAAGCCTTGAGCTGAGGGACAGCGCTCAGGCCCAGAGTACAAGCCCCATGACTGACAAAAAAAAAAAAAAAGTTGGTGGAGGTAGTTATTCCAAATTCAAAAAAGAATTAGGACTTAGATTCTCCAAATCTTGTGAATTTTACCATCTTTTCTTCCCTGTCAGTGCCTTCTGCAACAGGGAAGTGAACTTCTAGGCAGTATTGAAGACACTTAACACCAGCAGACAGAGAAACTAGGTCCCTCAGTTCTCCCTTGCTCCTACAGAGCTCAGAGTTCTGCTTGCTCTCTCCACTGTCTGATGCACTCAGGGGTCAACCTAAGGCTGGGATTCCTGCTGCCCTTGAAGACACAAGCGACAGGGCTTGTCAATCAAGTGGAGAGCTGCCTGTCTCACATACTAAAGCTCCCTGCAGCAAGCACAGACTCCTAGCACACAAAGAAGAGAACCTTGTTAACAGTGAAACAGCCTCACTACAATGCACCCCAGCAAGTTACCTCAATTTGCACAGTGCTGTGAAAATCAGATCCAATCCTCTTGGTACATGAGCAAATGCTAGGCTACTGAGTCATACTCCAGTCCTGTGGTAAGAAATAAAATCTCAACCTGGCCACTACATCAGCCACTTGAATGTTGAGAATCTTTTAACTGAAAGGTGATTAAAACTTCCAACCAACAACCTGACGTCAGATGTGTCCAACCAAAAGCAAAAGAATTTGGGAAAAAAATCAAGGCAAACTGATGGCTCCAAAATTATACAACTCCTCAGTAACAAATTAATGATAGAAGTATATAATATCTCAAACAATATTTTGTTTTAAGAGTATAAGAAAGCTGTGTGTTGGTGGCTCATACCTATAAACATAGCTACTCAGGAGGCTGAGATCTAAAGACCGCGGTTCAAAGCCAGCCCAGGCAGAAAGATCTGTGAGACTCTTATCTACATAAACTACTCAGGAAAAGCTGGAAGTGATGCTATGGCTCAAGAGGTAGAGTGCTAGCCTTGAGCAAAAGAAGCTCAGGGACTGTACTCGGGCCCTGAGTTCAAGCCCCAAGACTGGCTGCCACGGGAACACACACATTAAAACTATCCATGATCAAGCAATTCCATGAAGCCTTTTCCTGTCATATTTCCTGTTTCCCTGAGAACAAAAAATATATGACTTATCCTTTTTTTGTATACCCTGGAGTAAATACTGCACTACTCTATCACGATGAAATGCTCGGAATATATAAATATATATATTTATATATAAATATTTAAATATTTAAGTTTGAATCAAACTTTCAAAAATGTCTTCAGTATAAGATGGAGCCACAGCCTGCAATTTTCTGTCTCACTGAATCATCCAAAAGCCAAAAATTCACTTTGACTTTTACTAATTAAGATGTAGAACAGTTCGGGAAAGTTCAAGGCATGGTCCCAATTACAACCAAATGTAAGCTGAGCACTAGGATTTGATAAGAGCACTATGGGTTCAAAATGAATTTGCAAGCCCCGAGGCAGTTACAGAGCTATGGAAGAATGTGTGTTCTCAGACTGAGGTCTAAGTAATTATCAGTACATAGATTCAGCCTGACATGACTGCAGCCTTCTTGAGCCATATCTGCCACCATTGCCTCTGAGTGACTCTGGGTGGATTTTCCTACATACTTTCCTAGCACACTATAAATAAACAAAACCAGTGGAGTGGTAGGTGGAGCCTTATGACCCAGACAGTGGCACTGTCAGCACCTGGAATAACATCTTTAATGTTAGCGTTAGATAAACCAGGTACATTCCAGTGTGGATGAAATCACTTTCATCCTGACCACTTAATAAAACTCCTTCATCTGATTCAAATTTCAGGGACCCACTGGACTTACTGCCACCCAAGACCACTGTCAGTAAGAACCCCCAATAAATAATGCCCTCTGTAAGCCTAGATCAATCTGCTCTTTTCTTTAGTCTCTTGGTACTTATTGAGGGTCAGTTCTCAAACACTAAGACCAGGTGGTTCCAGAATAATCTACTAGGGATTTCTGTTCTAATTCAACCAAGAATTTTAGACTTTCAGGTTTCTAATAGTGACAGCAATAGACAATTAGTTGTCCAAGACATTGTAATATACATACAAACCTTTCAATTCCAAATCCATAGACAAGTATGCCAAGAGAAGTAATTTGTAGTGGTTGACATCAGATTAAAAAAAAAACTATGACTTTACTTTTCAGTTACCCTTTCCCCTCTCCATTCTTCCCCTCCACTTCTCTCTTCTTTTTTCATCGTAAGATGTCTACAAGTGAATGACCTGGTTCAAACTGAAGTTGTCGCTTACAAATAGCATTGATCTGCTTATTCCTTTGAGTAAATTCACTTCTATACTGAACAAATTAAGACGATCAAGCATTTCCACATCATAAACAACTTTAGTTTAACCTAAGCAATAAAAATATACAGCTTAGAATATTTACTTTACTTCACCAGGAACATAAAAGTCTCATTTTTGAGAACTGACTTGTGAAACCTGCCAGTCGTTTCTGGAGAGTATCACTTTTATTTATTTGAAAAATAAAAGAGTAACTCCAGTGAAACAAAAATGTCACTTGCAGTGCTGTTTCACTCTTAAAAAGTCTTTTTAGATTTAACATTGCAAAACATATACACCAGTTGAAGAAATAAAAATTTCAAACTTATTTTACTTTAAAACTCAAATAAGACTTCAGTGTTCCATAGTGCTGACATACCATGCCAAGTTCATCTTTCCTGTGAACTCTAGTAATAGAGAAGTTTGTTTTCTTTCTTTTTTTTTAATTCATGAGTAATTTACATCTTTGCTATAGTTTCCTAAATGCTTGCCTTTGCAGTCATTACCTAAGTCATGGTGAATCAGAGGAGTCAGGGAGAGACTGAAGACAGTTCTAAGCTCACGCATGTTTGCAATCTTAATTAGAGCATAACTAGCCAGTTATATAAGCAAACAAAGGTGGGGGTGGTGGCATGGCTCTTAACTCTCAAACAACAAACAAACCAACCTTCTAAGATTGTCACTGTTACTATTACACAACACACATTAAATTGCTACATCACCACTTCCTAAATTTTTCCAAGATACGTTCATGGAAAGTTATAAAAATGTGTACATACAACTTGTGGGGTTGGGGGTGAGAAATAAAGCCTGAGCTATTGTTTTTCAAACTTGCAACAGAAAGTAAGTCAGGTTCCTTGGGTTCCAGAGAGACTCTCCCATCCATTTGCTTCGTGAAGGGTTGAACTGGCACCAATTGAAAGCAGGCTCCTGCCAGGCAGCTCATCCAAGAATAAATTCCTTCTAAATCCAAAATGCAAACAAACCTAAATCATTCCCCTCCCACCAGTGAGCAGCCATAGGCATTTGCACACAAAACTTCAGGTGTTCTTGCCTCATTAGGAATGGCTGGGGAAAAATAAAGTCTGAATAGAGTAAGGACAGTCCTCTTTCTCCCTTTAGTACCTGACCATCTGTAATCTTTGGAAATGGCCAAAAAGGAAGGATGTGTTTACAAACATCAGTGGAAAGAAACTAAACAAAGCCAACATTTACACTTCCATGAGTCACCACTGTTTGGACTGGGAATTAATAAACCTCCTAGATGAACTAACTACTGACAAGAATAAACCAGATTCACCTTTTGTATCTGCAAATGCTAACCAACGAATCCAGCCTTCCTCTTTAGTGACAGGAACAAATGTATGCCTATATGGCAAAAACTCATCTTTATTGCTCACCATTTGTATAAATAAAGAGCCAAGCAACAGCGTGATTCAGTTGCCATCTCTCAGGTCAAATATTATTTAAACACGAAATCTGAAGTAGTTTATAATAATTTTCACAAAAGGATTTTAAAGTGATGCCACATTTTTGCAGAAGACACAGATTTATCATTAACTAATCAACTATGCTTTAAAATATTTGTAAAATGTTTGCTTTACTATTTCTTTTTAGTAGCAAATAGGAAATGCCAGTGGGTCACGATTCTCATGATATCCACACAGTTAGGTTGACTCAGGCTGAGGTGTATCTTTCACAATTTAAAACGAATCCAAAATATTTTGTTTCACAAGGAAATAAAAGTACAGAAAAACATAAACAAACCTTACCAGAAACATAGCGTCCTTCCCCCAGCCAGTCTTGAAATGAAGTGAAAGCTTGAGTTAGCTTGTCAAGCACAGATGTGTTCTAATCTAGGTGCTACCACTTAGAATTTGAGTGTCTTTAGGCAGGTGATTTAACTTCTTGGGTGTTTTTTTTTTCTCCAAGCTCTCTACTTAATAAATATTTATTCCATACTTCCTTTACTTCTAATTCATCACACCGAGTTTTGAAAATATGCCTTGATAGAGCAGCAAAGTTACTGATTTTGTGAAGATTATGTCCCAAGGAAATGACAGATATTCGAACAAGTAATTGCGATCAGTTATTGCATCGTAAAAGAGGCAACGTGAGCTGTGTAAGAAGAGCATTACAGGAGAGAACCTGGTCAGAAGGGTTAGGGGTAATTATCCGCTGAGCTGCCATGTGAACGAAAGCCTAAGGGAAAACTGTGGACAGCTGGGGAAAGGAGAGAGCCCTGAAGGTCTAGCAGAACCACACTCTGTTCAAGGAACCCGTGAAGTCAATGTGGCTACACAGTAAAGAAAAAGCCAGAGTGAGCCTGATATTGTGGCAAGAGCTAGATCTAGGAGAAATCCATGTTGCAGGACCTTGAATTTTAAGGACAAAAGGAAGAAAATCACCCAAGAGTTTAAGGAGTAGAGACACAGTCAACTTGGGCTTTTGCTCCGTCTAGCTGCAGAGTAGAGTCTGCACTGGAGGCAAAAATGAACATAGGGATGTTAGACAGTGGAGGGCTGGTGACAAAGCATGAAGTCGTATGTGACACGCTAGGAAAGAAGCAGGCAAATCTGTGGGAGATTTACAAAAGCAGAAAAAATGAAGATCAATATTTGTCAAATAAATAAGTTTATATATGTGTAGGGGACAAAGGGGGTAAAAGCAAGAATGTCTCTAACTATAAAAATGACCCTTACCTCAGCTGGGCACCGGTGGCTCACGCCTGTAAACCTAGTTACTCAGGAGGTTGAGATCTGAGGATCCATTCAAAGCCAGCCCAGGCAGGAAAAGCTGTGAAACTCTTATCTCCAATAAACCACCAGAAAACCGGAAGTGTCGCTGTGGCTCAAGTGGTAGATCACTAGCCTGGAGCTGAAGAGCTGAGGGACAGCGCCCAGGCCCAGAGTTCAAGTCCCATGACCGACAAAAAGAAAACAAAAACCAAAAACAAAACCCTACTCTATATTGTTGTGTGAATACAAGTGTGATGAATAAATGAAAACATGAAATACTTCCTAGAGTGGTAGAGGAAACAAACAAATGTGGCTTCATTTTGTCTAGTTTTGTTTTTGCTAGTGGCAATGTTTAGGGTGAAATCAGGTAACATGCTTCTCCCAAGCGAAGTGAGTTTTTTTCTGGGTCATACCCCAAATCTTCAGCTCCTTCTATTACACAGCTAAACTACAGTGCTCTGATACAAATGAGAATAGGGGGTATTTATGCTGCTGTGGGAATCAGTGCAGGAAGTGTCATTTTGTTCTACCACTATGTCAGATCATCTGGAGTTAGTCCTCTAGATAATCAAGGATCTGCCCTTGTGCTTGGCCATCTATGTATGCCTTGACCATCCAATGAATATATCCTTTAAAATACATATCCCCATCCTTTCAGTGAGCTTTCTAATGAAAACTAGTCAGGAATCCCAGGAATCTCCGAAAGCTGAGGCAGAAAGATTACAAGTTCAAGGCCAGCTAGAGCTAAATAATATGACTTTGTCTTCACTTAAAACTAACCACACAAAACCTGTTTTTGAGGACAGATTAGTGGATTCCTGTTATTCCAATACTCAGGAAGCTGAGGCAGGACGATCATAAATTCAAAGCGGCTGGGACTAAATAATATGATCCTGTCTTCTTTGAAAAGAGAAACAAAAACACTGCTTTTTTTTGGAGGGTGATACTGGGGTTCAAACTCAGGGTTTTATGTATGCTACACATACCTCCAACCCTCTTTATCACTGAGATAGAATCTCTTTTTACTTGGAGCCTGCCTGGATTGGGAGGCTCCTATTCACATGTTACTGCCATAATTGGGGTGCTGGGCCCACATTTTCTGTTGAAATGTTGTCTCGTAAACCATTTTTTTTTTTTGCCCATGCTGGCCTCAAACTATTATTCTCCCAATCTCAGCCTCCGTAGAAGGATTATAGTAAAAGCCAATATACCTGGCTCAAGATTATCTCTAATTACATTTCTAAATATAATAAAAGCCATGGAGTTTTCGTTCTTTTCTGGGAGGTCTATTATGACTTCCATGGGCTGACTCTTTTATAATGACACCATCTGGAACCGAATAAAATCCTGATACTGTATACTTTGGAATCAACAGTGGCCAAGACAGAGTTCTGGGACCTATAGAACCACAGAATGGCAGAAGGAACATGGTGTTGACTAGGCAATTCTGCCATTGGAAAGCAGGATATAGAGTAAGGTAGTAATATATGGCAGGGGCACCTGACTCACTCTGTTTCTAGAAACACCAGCCATCACTGTTATCAGCAAGGATAGTGTATGCTAACAATACATACATTTGTAAAGACAGTTATTAGAACAGAAATTCAAAATACCTTTTCTAAATTAATAGGATCTGCATATCATTATGCTAAAGTGTTATTTTCTCCACGAGTGTCCTTTTGTTCCATGCAATGGAGACCTGTCTTACTCAACAATTAAATCAGTGGGAAATAAATTGCATAGTCAGTGTTACTCTTGTGCATTCTTTAAATCACCCATGAGGAGCTGTGGATGTGGGTTGGTACCTACTGTACTGTCTCACACAGTCAGTTTCTCTTCCAGCATCGAAACAAATTGCTACTTCTTTAGTGGAGAAACCAGATGGACTATCAGGCCTACATTTATCAGCTATATGGCTAAATTTTTGGTCTGTTTCCTGCTCACTTTTTTCAATGTACAGGCTAGTTGAGTTAAAACTATATAAGTTAAAACTAGATAACACTACTGTCTATAAAGTCAAATTACTTTATTTCTCCATTTTCCAAATTGGCACATAGAAAAGTCTCATTTTAATTACAAAAGGAAGTTTCAAGTACAATTTCAGCAACTGCACTTTCTCATTGCATTAGTAAATTAGTTTACCATCCTCTCCCCCACACCCCCCATGCTAATTAGAAACCACCAAATGACCTTCACCAAACTATGTGTGCCTTTAATGAACTGGAATATTAAATGGAAAGAAAAAGAAAAACAACAGGAAGCAAATGTTAAGTCTTTCCTTCTCTTTTTTATACCCATATAAGGTAGTCCTAAACCCACCATAGTCTACGTCCGTCCCCACTTGAGTGAGAAATGGAAGGAAGATATTCTGCCATGTGCCTCTAGATCCACTTAGCTCCTTCTCCACCCTCTCTACCTTCCCAGGGCACATGCTCCAGACCACATCACACATCCTGTCACTTTTCCTTCCTGTTCAGTGAGTAGGAATTCTGACAGGAGAGAAAAAAATGGCCATAAGGAGATTGAGGCCAACCAGTGTCTTGCTCAGTCACCCTGCCACTGAGTCTCTGTTCCTTTGTGGTGCTCTTCTCTCTTCTGGATGCAGACATGCCCTTTCTTCTCACTCCTTGAGTCCTAAGACAACAGCAGAGCGTTCAGCACTGTGAAGTTTCCATACTTTGATAACTAAACACCCCCTGAATTAATTTCAGTGTGCCATCTACTTTCGCTTCATACTCTAAATCACATAAGTTAATTTTACAAATGGAAAAATCCCTATCTAAGAAAAGTTATCTGACATGCCCAAAGGAAGGCAGCTGTTTAACCAGTCGATGAACAATAGAATGGGGAGAAAAACAAAACATTTGATGGCCAGTAACAGAAACTCTTCTGGAACTGAAATAAGAGAACAGTGGAGATAATCACTATATCACAGAGCCAAGAAGTGTAGGAGTACTGGCTTTGGGTCTGAGTCAACTTCGGAGTTTGAGCCTTTGTCATCGGGATTGTGTTTCTTTTTATCATGTTGACTTCTGTCTCAGGAAGGCTGTCCATCGATGGCAGGAAACATAACTAAAAGAAGCTGTAAAAATGTCTCCCCCTAGGAATTCTAGAAAAAATTCACATAATTATAACTGAACATAGGTCAATTATATATCCACTTATTGAACTCATTCTAATGAGCCCTAATTGGCCAAGTTAAGATTGCTGACCATCTTAAAGATTAAGTAACACAGACAAAATTCCAACCTCTCTTCACCACCAAATCATTAACCCTAGTGGAGAATTCATGTTTCTTATGTATGTAAAACAATGAACACTGTCCTAACTTGAACTTTATTTAATGGAAAAAAATGATTCAACTAGAGATATCAATGGCCAACATCTACATGCAACTTAGAAATCACAAAACTTGTTACCATCTACTATCTCAATTAATTGGGTTACTCTAAGAACTCCAAATTCCTTACTTATATCATTTTTGTGGGATCAGATAAACACTTGTGAATTTTTAAAAAATGATCATTTTTAATGCTTCAATTGTGCTCACATGTTAAAAAGAAACCACAGTGTAAACATTTAAGAAAAACTCATGGTTGTCAGTTTTGTTGTGCTTAGAATCTCTGTGGAAATTCAGCCAGAGACTCATCAAGATATATTTCTGGGCCAAAGGCCAAAGTTCCTCAATTGGTCATGTCTTTTTTTTTTCTGCAATCTGCATTTTACCCAGGACCTAAGGGTCACTTTAATACTAAAAATATGGCTTCCAACCCCTTTTTCAAACAAGTTGACCAAGACTTTTACCATAATATTGCAGAAAAGCAAGAAGTGTATGCTCACTTAGTTAGAAATGTGTGGTTAGTATATTAAAAAAAAACCACTTCAAACCAAAGATCAAGAAGTCAAAGCTGGAAACTCTTAAGATGGTTTTCAAGTAAACTGTGCATTTGCTCTGATGAAATTTAGTGGTCAGAGGACACATAGAGAGGGACCCTCCGATGAAGCATTTATCACGACAAGCAATAACAAAACAAAACAACAACAAAAAGCCTTTGTCTAGATCACACTACATTTACTATGAAAATTAGAACCTGATTCCTAAGTTAGGAAGAAAAGTCTAGAAGATGGTTCAGAGTTCCTTCTTTCCCTTAATCTTAATTAAAAAAAAATACTGGGATTGGAGCTCAGTGGTTGATTACTTAACAACCTTGTACAAGGCCCTAAATTCAATCCCACATGAACCTATAAAATAAAACAATAAATTGAGTATTTTTCAAGGATTTATGTGCATATATGACATACCTGAATTAGTGTATCTGTTCAACCTAGAGTCTTCTTGTTTTCTAAACAAGTGACTGTGTAGTCTCATTTAAATACTGCAGCTCAAAACAGTTTCATTTGTCTATCCTATGAAGTTTGATATGTCAAGACTCCCTTGGTAAAAGGTTATCAACACATGCACTTATGCATACATGGAGTGGCCAATTGAGAAGAGTTATTATTACAGGAAAAAGAATATTGTCTAATTTTTGATATGAGGTCCACCAGGTAAATGTGAAGTTAAAACACCGTTCTGACTTCAAGAGTCCATCCCTATGCCTCTTTGAATCTGTAATCCTGAACATGAATGTCACAATATTATACTTCACCATCAACACTCCCATGTTTCTCAAAAGCACTGAGTTGGGATTGGAGCCATGGCTTTCGTGGGAGGGTGCCTACCAATGAGTTTAAAGTGTCAGATACTGAGTTCAAGTCCTGGTCTAGGACAAAAAAAAAAACCTCATAAGAAATAAAAATAAAAAAGCATTGAGTCAAAATATTAAAAGGAAGATTTAGCTAGAGAACTGATTTTACACAATCTTTTCATAAAAATTCATTTATTTTCTTTCTGGAAAATAGAGCAATGCATACATGAGTTTATTATGAAATAAGTATTGCTATTATACACTAAATAAACACATAAAACCAGAAACATATCTACATATGCAAATGTCAAAAAGCATGTTCAATATATGAAAATAGTATTTTCTATTTTCTAAACTTTCTCTACGTTAAAGATGTAATCATTTTATCTCAGAAACACAGATGCCATAGAGTGGGTACTCAGCAAAAACTGTTTCTAACAATGTAAAACAAATCTAACAGTCCAAAACAATTTTGTGAAACTAAGAGTCTAAGAGGTTAATCTACATTATCTCTACATTAGCCTTACATTTCTCATTTGATATTCACCCTTAATATACTACTCCAATAGGATGGAAAAAAATTTGCATTCCAAAGGGCAATGTGGAAAGAAAGTTTGCCACTCTTATAACCCTAGTGTACGAAATTATCACAGGTGCAACCAATTAATAAGCAGATTGCCCTACGCCCACTGTCCTTAGAGACCCGTCAAAAAGCAGTAAAAAGACATTTGAGATCTCAGCTCAGTTACAAATAGAATTAAGAAGAGAAAACTTATGCACCCTGTTCTCATTTTCTCCATTTTCTTTTGAAATTGAGAACACACATAGGATTCACTTTGAAGTTGGGGCTGCCTGAATATGATATTATTGATTTCCATAACATGTTTTTGCCCTGCAATGCGGATGTGCATTTTTCAAACATATTAAGCAAGGCTTTGATCTGATTTGTTCCACCAGAACACTAGATGGAGGCTGAAAACCATTTCTATATAAGGGTTAGCTATGCTGAGGGGAAGATTGCTCTAGCTTGAAAGAGGTTGGAAATATCCCATCTGAAAGCTCTTTTCAGTCTCCCTCAGCCTAAACATTTTACTCAGAGGGGTCAAAGGTCACCAACTGTCAAAACAAAACCAAAATTATACAGTGCTCCTGCAAAGGAAGCTCAGCATAATGGAAACTCAGAATTCACAAACTAGATTCCCTGGTGCAGCCTGGAACACGCAGTAAAACTGCCCTTAAAATAAAATAAAAAGTAACAGGTATGTTATTCTAAATCCTCCTGGTTTTTTTTCTTTTTACAAGTTGCCCAATACGTTTCAAAGACTAGCCTCTTAGGTATCAATGTAGAGACTGGATGGAACTATTCTAGAAGGAGAAGTGAGCTGGTTAGCCCAAACTTAGTACTTTTTAAACACCCAGCCTGGGAACTCTAAGGTACCAGATGGTTTCATAAACCAAAAAGCATATAAATCTTGTCCTAAAGTTGGCAGTTTCAAAAAGAAACCTAACTTATTTTTTTGTATGTGTGGGTTTGGAACGGAGGGAAAATTTACCATTAGGTTTCTTGCCCCCAAACTCTATTGGCCATATATGCTTTGGAGGAAGATAGTTCCCAGTAGGTCAAAACACCACGTTCTCAGCCAGCAACAAAAGACTTAACCTATTTTCCAAACTTGTCACATTACCATTTTAAGAAAGTAAAATAATTTAAACATTCAGGGAATGGATTTATTAGTTCATTCTTCAGAAAGGACCTTTGCAAATGATTTAATTTAAAAAAGAAAAAAGAAAATTTTCCAACTATTTTTTTTTGGTCGGTTGTGGGGCTTGAACTCTGGGCCTGGACTCTGTCCCTCAGCTCTTCAGCTCAAGGCAAGTGCTATACCACTTGAGCCACAGCACCACTTCCAAATTTTCCAACTTTTAAATCATATTGAGCATTGTTCCCCCAAAACTAAAAGCAAAAAGATCGTAATGATGGAATGACTTCTCTGAGTTCTACCTAAGCAGCAGTAAATTGTATTTTTCTTTTCCCAAATTTATCCTTGAGATCTTAATACACTGATTGTGTTGGAATTCTCCTTTCCCTTGCCGACCTGTAGAAAGGAGAAGCACAAAGGTAAAAAGTATACAGAAAATTGGAGATCAAGCAGGGAATTAAAAGGAGCAACTGGTCACAACGGTGATAGATGCCCCACCTCAAGGAAAAGCTTAGCTTGTAAATAGCAGCACACTGTACTTGTGTACCAACTAGGTTACAATGAGGTCTGGGTCTGCAAAACTGAGGAGCTTTGATTTCAATGTGAAATCAACTAAATCTGAAAAAGGGAAACTAGTCAAGGCACCTGAATCTTGTTGACATTGCTTGGAAATTGATGTATAAGACATTGCTTTATTTTTATGATTTCACGTCCATCTTTTACTTCTTGTAGTTTAACCTTCAGTTCACATAACAGTAATTCCACTCTCCTCTCAAATTCATTCTTCCCTGATCTGAACACTTCCTAACTTTTGTAGGTTCTTGGAAGGATCAAATAAAGAGCATGAAAACGGAAGTGTTTTGAAACATCTGAAGCTTTAATACCTTTCACTATGATAATTAATTCACATACTCAGATAACACCAGATTGGATAAATAGAAAATAAGACATTTGAGAAATGGAAAATCATTCAAGTAGTTCACCTTCAGGAAAATGAAGCCGATAGTCATTTAGTAAACCCTGTAATTATATTACAGAGCATTAGAGTAAGAAGATGCTCAAAATAGGAAAATGAGAGGAAAATAACATCTGGGGTGAGTTCAAACTTCAAGGTAAGTATAAAAGAAATTCCAACAGTCTGGTTTACTGAGTACTGGGATGCATGAATCATTAAAGAAAGTGTGGTCTGGTCGTCCCAGGAATTGCAAAAGGACAGAATGGTCACTCTCTGATGTGGTTTTCTCCCTGTGAGACCAAGCAAAAATGAATGAAGGAGATTAGGTCACTCTAAATGTTTTTTCCCAGTCTAAAAGTGATCATAAAAAATAAAGTCCTGGAAGTGGCATTGTGGCTCAAGTGGCGCTCTCCTTGAGCTGAAGAGCTGAGGAACAGCGCCCAGGCCCAGAGTTCAAGTCCCACAACCAACAACAACAACAACAAAAAGTCCTGTAACTTTAATGTAAATATATATATATATATATATTTAAATTTATTTTTTATGCCAGTCCTGAGGCTTGAACTCAGGGCCTGAGTGGTGTCCCTGAGCTTCTTTTCCTTGACACTATAGAGCTCTACCACTTGAGCCACACCTCTATTTACAGATTTTTTTTTTGGTCATCTTATTGGACATAAGAACCTGACTTCAAGACCCAAAGAAATATAGGTACCATGGTTTCTTCATTTGCATTAATTAGTATATTTCTAGGATAATTTTATCAGATGAGCAGAAAAGCTTAAAAAGCTATGTAAATATGACCATATAAAATGATGCTAAGTGAAATGAACCCCAAGATATGGAAACAAGAGGTCTTTCTTTGTTGCTTTTTTAATACTATGCGATTTTTTTTGTTGCCTTCATATGTTCTTCCCCCTATGGCGTATCCCCTGTTGTCACTGTATTTGATTTTGGTACTTTGCATCTTGTATATACATTCATCCATTTTGGGGTGGGGAAGGGGAATAACAAAATGCTGAAACAAACTTTACAACTTTGCAGGGGAGGTGAGGGAGGTGGGGGAGGGAAGGGATAGTAGGAGAAAAACAAAGGAGGGGGTAACAATGCTCCACAAGAAATGTACTCATTACCTTACTCATGTAACTGTCACCCCTCTGTACAGCATCTTTACAATAAAATAATTTTTTAAAAAAGAGTCTGGCTTCAAATCATGATCATCAGATCTCAGCCTCCTAAAAAGCTGAGATTACAGGTATGAACCAGTGACTGGCTCCAATGGCCACATTTATGGAGATTAGTCTGTTGAGTGGTCTCAGAAGAGAAGGCACCTATGAAAGTAGTAGAAAGACTGTTAGTTCTATTAAAACTTAAAGCAAGTTACTAGGAGGGGTCTAGTAACCATCTTTAACCACTATTAACGTAACCATTCATCCTTTGTTTGAATACTTAGAATATCTCATAACTACTTGATTCTGTTTCTTTCTAATATGTGCCAGAAAAGTTATTTCTCCTGACACAGACCAACACCAAGATTGCTAGCTTCACAATTAGTTAAATAAGAGGATGGGGAAGAATTTTGGTGAGTGTGATGACCAAATTCCACATGACAGGTATGATGAGTGATTCCTTCCGGAGCAGCAAAGAACTTGAGTATCTACCTGGTTTTATTTTCTTCCATCCACCCTGATGGCTATAATGATCAGTAAATATCCTTCACTAAGTAGCTGTCACCCCACAGTGAGCTATAACACGGACCCCCATAGTAGCTCCAACCTGAACAAAAACAAATATTAACATATACATTGGCAACACAGATTAAACTCAAAGTAATTTAAAAAGTATATCAATCTGTTGTTTTCTAAATCCTAATTTAAACTTGACCCACATCAAAAATAATTAGCTAGGGGGTCTTCAATTCTATATATGGATAGGTATTATGGGTATGTATAGCAACAAAATGGCAGCAGATGGGTTACGCTATTGTCAATGTTACATTTGTATTTCTTTGTCAATTTTACATTTTTATTTCTTTTAATTCCCTGATCCATCAGATTAGTAATATATCAAGATTAATACTAAACTATTGCCTCACTGAAATGTTGCTAAACAGAGGAAGATGGAAACAGAATAAGAAAGGAAGGAAATTGAATTAGAGAGACTCTACATTGGGTCACGAGGAGGGATGGCACAGCTAAAGATAAAGCTAACCTTCCAAGTTTGCCTGAGAGGCTGAGTACAAGCTGGAAGTGAAGAACCAGGTTAGGCTATATACTATCAATTATACCAGAAAGAAACTCCACTCATTAATAATATGCTGAAGCTCAAATCAAAGTTCAGATGAGTAAGAGCAGCTTATTAATGTATATATAGATACTGAAATACAAGAACAGAGGTATATCTGAAACCAATTACAATAATAACTATCAGAAAAAGCACACTACAAAGGCCTGGTAAATGGACCAAAAGGAGCCTTGTCAGATGAAAAGAACAAGAAGAAATGAAGTAGAACACTAAAATGCAAACACTTGGATCCACAGCCTGTTCAGAAGTGACCAGAGCACACAGAAGGTTCGGCATCTAGCACAGAGACTCAGAAACAAACACAGAGTTCTTAACTATGTGCTTCTGTCCAACTTAGATCATGTGGTTATATGCATGTTGCAGTGAAGGCAGGCAGCTGTTGGATCTTGCTCTAACCTTGAATCACAGACAATGCTATTTGTCATTGTGTTTCTCATTACACTACAAAGAACTATGATTGAGGCCTCCTTTTATACTATGAAACCCTCCTTAGTTATATATCAGATATTTGAAGACCTTGGTCATATAATAACTTTTTCAAAGAACAAAATTATACATTTTCTCATGTAGTAATAGATGAGAACCCTGAGATTTAGGGTATTTTGCTATCCTGATTGCTTACATATGGACATTTGATACAGATAGGAGCCAAAGTGCCATGGAAAGCATACATGTAAATACATGTTCCCGTACAACTATAAAGGTGCATAGGTATGCCTATGCTATATACATTACCATGTTTCTTTATCACAATAAGCTCTTTGTATATGAGATATAATCATGTGTTTCTTCAACTCTGTCCTTCTTGTGAGAGCTTTTCTTTATGTTTTATTTTTTATATATACTTGTTCTTGGATATTGTGCCTGTTTACAATTGACAAAAACTGGAGAAAACTTTCCTTTCATTTAGTTACCATTTTTCTCATAAATAAGAAAAATGTTTATGGTTCTACTATTCAGGATATTCAACATATCTTATTCATCAATCTTCTCCAAGACTTAATTCTTGCCTATTTAAATCTTGAATTTTTCTTACTTACAGATGGTAGTAGCAACTTAATTCTTCAACCCTAAAATAAGATGCTAAGTATGTTATTTTGCTAATTCAAGAGGCAAAAATAAACAGCAAGGGTCATTAAAACTTGACATCATGAAAATGAAAGGTAACTTGAGTATGCCAACATCTGTGGGCATAGGTTTTTCATTTCCCTTCTGAGATATTGTAAAATGAAATTTAAAAATAAGAGTATTCACAAGACATTATGTTAAAATGAACTTGTGAGGCAGGGGACAGGAGGGGAAAACTGGGAGAAATCAAGGGAAGGGGTGATGTTATTCAAAAAGAAATGTACTATCTGACTCATGTAATTGTAACCCCTCTGTACATAATCCTTGTAGTAACAATAAACAAAATAAGAGTATTTTTTAAATTAGTACATTAAATGTCTAAGATTTTTTTTAAAAGAACATTTTCTTGTCCCCTGATATCCTTTTCTTATTCCCTGATATTGGGTAATGTTTTTGAAAATAGTATTAGGCATTATTTCACTGAACTGCAGCTAACTTTGTCTACTGAAAGATGATCTTGTTCTATACAGTATCCATGGGAATGTTCAGATTGTTCAGTACAGGATATAAAAAAATGTGTTGGCCAGGCACTGGTTGCTCATGTCTGTGTTCCTAGCTTCCCAGAAGGCTGAGATCTGAGGATCAAAGTCCAAAGCTGGCCCAGGTAGAAAGGACCCTGAGACTCTTATCTCCAATTAAACATCAAACAGCCAGTGGCTCTGGTGGAGTACCACACTTGAGAAATAAAGAAAACAAACAACAACAAAAAGGTGTCCAAAACATGAGTTCAATCCCCAGCACAGTTACAAAAAGATATATTTTGTTGTATTTAAAAATGATTTATTATCAGCCTCAAATTTTCGTAAACTTGAATCTTCTGTCTTCCTTATATCTACTATGAACTCTAATAAATGAAAGGAAGGAAGGAGAGGGAAGAGAAAAAAAGAAAGAATGAAAGAAGGGAAGGAAGTAAGGGGAGGGAGAGAAGAGAGAAAGGAAAGAAAGAGAAAGAAAAGAAAGAAAGAAAGAAAGAAAGAAAGAAAGAAAGAAAGAAAGAAAGAAAGAAAGAAAGAAAGAAAGAAAGAAAGAAATGAAAGAAAGAAAGAAAGAAAGAAAGAAAGAAAGAAAGAAAGAAAGAAAGAAAGAGGGAGGGAGGGAGGGAGGGAGAGAAAAAAGGAGAGTGAGGAATGGAAGGAATTAGGAATGGAAGGAGGGAGAAGAAGGAAGGAGGAAGAAGAGAGAGAAGTATAAAAAAAGAATAGAGAAAAATAAAGAAAAAAAGGAGGCTGAAAAAAAAATTAACGAAGAGTAGACACAAATAAACTCCACTTGAACATACTGAAAATACTTGAATGTGTGAAACCTAAAACAGAATTTTAGAGGACAATGTTTCAAACAATGTTTGAAAGAAAGGGATGGCAAAGATGATATATTCTTGGCCTAAGGAAAGACAAATAATATTATGTTGGGTGGAAAAATCTCTAAGAAGTTCCAGGGTCATTCTTGAACATTTGTAGCCACTAGAAAGTGAAAGAAAAAACAATGAAAGGAATGAGACATAGAGAAGTAGCCTCACATTCTGCTTATAAATTTGATATGAATTTCTGGCACAGCTTACTATGTGACAGAAAGGAAGATGGAAGGAATATTCCAACCATTATTCAATATGTTAACAAGTCAATCCCATGCAGAAAGGTTGTTGCCGATAGGTTACTTGACCTACCTGATTTTATGATTGCCATGGCAAGACTTGGTATCACTGGGAGTCGCCAAATATAAAGTGTCTTGTGGAGTTTCCTGAGAAGAAAGAAACACAGAGAAATCAGAGACCATGATACAAATTGCTCTTCAAAGTTGGTCATTGTTACTGCTTGATTATAAATTGACCCCAGTAGACTTGTATATTAAAAGCTTACTCCCTGAAGCAATATAACAGACCAAGTCCTTTTTAGAAATGATTGTACCATAATGTCTCTTCCTTCTACATGGAATCCATTCATTGATTGAGTTATCATTTGATGGTGTTCTTGGGAAATGATGAAAACTTTTAGAGATGGGGCCTCGTTGGAGAAGTCACGGGAGACACTTTCTTGGAAGCTACATTTTATCTGGCCCATTTTTTTTTGGTCTCTCCATTCTTCCCAGCTACCAGAAAGTGAGCAGGTCTCCTCCATCGCATACTGTCCTCCATGATGCTCTCCTCACCTCAGGCCCAAAGCAAGGGAATCAATGACTAGTAGCTAAAATAAGGCCTTACTCCCTTCAATTGTTTTCCTCACGTATTAGATTTTCCACAGTGATGAAAACCTAATACAGTAATAAAATAGCTTATTTTGTCAGAATCCTGCTACAACCCTAGTAAGCTAGAAACTTAACTCTTTTTCCATTAGCAATGATTTTTTCTACTTAAGTAAAAATCCTTAACTGCTTAACAAACAGCATATAATTTGTTGTGACAAGTATTCAGAATCTTGGAATTTATTCTTATATAACCCTCTCTGCAAAGATAAGGCCTAAGTTATAAACTCTTAATTTGGGGCTATAATGAAAACAAGAGTTTGAATGTCATCTCTATGAACTATGCTAAAATGTGTATTATGCAAGGGAAAATATATGTCATGAAATCTTCCCTCACATTGCAAAACATCATATTTGGTTTTATGTTTGGAATGACAAATTTTCTTATGCTTGGAATAACCTACAAGAAAATACTTATTTTTTTTAACAAGGATAAGCCCATGACATTTCACAAAGCCTTTGGTCTTAACCTTGGAAATCTGGCTGCTTAGGATAAAGGCAGAGAAAATGAGCAGGAAAGCTCCAAAGGGGAAATGCTATTATTAAATGCAAATATATTCATTAAGAAATTGGCCAAATAGAAAGATATATTTGACTTTTAATGAATTTTTTTAAACACTCAAGTATTAGCAGGTGTGCATTTTAACTTGACCTTTGACCTGAAGCATCAGTGAATGGATGGAAAGGGGGCTGGATGATAAGATGTCACTTGGGCCTTTCCAGTTTACCTGTTATATAGACTTGTTAGGTACAATTTAAAATTCCTCCAAAGCTGGAAAAACAAAGGAGAGGGTAATAATACTCGATAGGAAATGTACTCATTATCTTACTCATGTAACTGTAACCCCTCTATACAGTATCTTTACAATTATATATATATGTATATATATATATATATATATATATATATATATATATATAAAGAATCCTATCACTACATTTATATCAGTGATCAAATAAACCAAGAATAACATCTAAACTCATTTTCTTCTTGGGAATGATTTGTAAATAGTAATGTAAGTAAAGACTTCATTTGAGTTAAAAAAAATCCTCAGAAGCTGTCTTATTTTCACTTTTGTATCTGTGGCTTCCTGTGGAATAACTTAAAGCTACAAACTCATCATTTTTATGGGATCATTATTCTGAGATATATTGGTAGAAGTATCATGATATAATATAAATACTACCTATATATATTTTTTATTATTTTAAAGTGCTTATGCACACAGGTGTCAACTCAACACATGAATTTATGTGCACAATGCGCCTTACCTCTATTTTAAGCCATTGATAAGCAAACATTTTTCGACAAAATGTTTGTGAGATAAAGTGGGATTATTACAATTATCTGAGTAATTCCTAAATGACATACAAACATACCTATTTACCTTTCCCCATTATACCCAGTGAAAGGATTAACTTGTACAGTGTCTAAAGTTAAAATATTCAAGTAATATTGGTAAAATCAGGACACAAGTGTACAATTTCTCCAACATTTGGAACTGAGCACTAAAACCAGAGCTTCTATTCAATTATCATTATTTGAGTCTTTAAGGAATTTAAAAAGTAAAACTCATTGATAATTCCATGAACAATTGATTAGGTCCTTCAGAGCCTGACAAACAATTTGCTGTTAGTTATCTCATCTGCTACTAGGAAAGCAATGTTTTAAGTGTCTTGAGCAGAAATGAAATATAGATTTGTATAGTTATCTCATAAATGTCTCTTTAATGTCCATATGTTAGAAATTTGGCCCATGGGGTAGTTACTATTGGGAGATGAAAGAATCTTGAAGAGGTGGGTCCCAGGGGGAAGTCTTTAGGTAAAGGGGATAGTGAGATATTGCTCCTGTTTCATCTTGACTTCTCAGCCATAAAGTAATGCTTTATTCTTCCATACATTCATACTTTCCTGCCATGATGTGCTGTCTTGCCACAGACTCAAAAAAATGGAATCAATCACTCAGAGACTGAAACCTCCCAAACTGGGAATCAAGATAAACCCTTTCTCTTTTGAAGCTGATTATCTGATATATTCACTATAGTGATGAAAAGTGGATGATACACATACTTGTAAAAGCAAAAGCAATGAATGCTGTTTGAGGTTACTTGAAAGAAACGTATCATCTGAGTGCTTATTTCAATAGTAAACTTCATTTATGGAAAGGAAAGTTTGCCAGATAGTGATTTCACATACTTTGATAACATTCTTCAGTGATTAAAAATATGCTCTATGTGAACTTAATGACAGTTTCTGTAAACCAAACATGAAAACATTCTCAGAAATTTCATGGCTGTTTCCCCTGTAAATAAGTAATGATCTTCATTTATTCCAAAGGAATAAATGTTTTCAAGGGCATCTGAAACTTATCCTACAGTTATTAGTTTCTATTCACTGTCTTTATCTACCAAGCAAATGCCCTTTTCAGAAAGAAATGCCTTTTTTCTCATCTATTCAGCTAACTTATAAGGTATAACTACAAAATGGCCCACAGAAGAAAGAACATTCAAATGCCACATCACCTATAATAGTAATAATAACATTGCTTCTCTCAACTGGTCGACAGATAACCTTTTACCTTTTTTTTAATCTGCAAGAATACTGTAACTTTCATTCTACTAATGATATAGAAGTGACAAGTGAAAAAAGTTAAATGAGCATTTTATGACAAATGCAAGGCTCCTATTAGTAGAAGAACTTTGATAGACCAAAATGGTAGATAAATCAAAAACCAATTGGAAGAAGAAAAAAAATTAATAGCTTCTCATCTCTTATCTTTACAACTTATTAAGAAATCATCTAATAAGTGTATTGTTTTTGTAACATAATTTAGACTCACACTCGAATTCTTTTTGACAGTGGCAATGATTCCTTAGAAGCTCCAATTGCTTAAAACATTCCATATCCCTTCTGCAATCTCTTTGGAAACCTAATTACCTTGGCAATTTTTTTCTTTGAATAATGAGTTTCTCAGTGTGTCTTCAAAATCATATCTTTAGCTCCTCACCAGGACTTGCCATTGGCAATGTAAAATGTTCAGTGGAGATGTGAACACAAGCAAAGTAGGTGAGAAGAAATGTAACTGTAATGACAAGTAAAGGTTTGGGCATTCAATGCCATGTTTCTATCCAGTAAAAAATGTGTTTACTTCATTTTCTTATCTGTAACATGTGATATTCAGTCAAATTTATTCCATTTAACTCTAACTTTCAAAATACTATGATCTAGAAAAATTAGAGATTGTCCAGAGGTTGCCCTTTGCGATGATAAATCATCTTGATGAATAAACAGATTGAAATTGAATTGGACATGGGCAGAAGAAAATGGAAAAGGGCCAATGATGAATATCCAGGTGGAAATAACCTGTAGGAAGGAAGAGAATTTTATGAATATTATAGAAGCAGAATAATTGTGACCTACCAACTGGATTAGTGTGATGTACAGAAGAATAAATGAAAGGAAGTAAACACAGTTCTGGGGTGCTGAGCCAGGGTAACTGAGAAGCTATTCAGTTGAGAGAAAACACAAATCACTGTAGAGGCTTTGCAATAAGTCAGAATATTTTACTTAAAGACATACAAGTTGATGATTCTGATAGGTAGGTAGAAGCTCAGAACAGAGTTGAGTAAGTTAGCCATAAGAGTATAAAGCTGAATAGAAAAACAAACTTAGATAAGGACTTGGAGTTTAGCCCCAATAATAAATACTTGTGCCCAGTAAAAGAAAACAAAGCAAAACAAAACAGAACACACTGAACTACTTATCTGACTTGTTGACATGAGTTTTGTTATTTGATGATTTTTTTTATTTTTGTTTTTGTTTTTAGAAAACTAACATTTTTGTTCAGGCCAAGGATAACATCATTTATTGTAGGTGCTCAAAGTACAGAATGCACATACTTTCTCTTACTTTTGTGTCTTAGTTAATTTTGTCCAGCATTTTTAAGTTTATTCCTTATATTTCACATCCTATTATTGGATGCAAAGTGATTGACAGCATTATTATCTCCACTGCTGAGTGTACACAGGACCACAAGATATTACACTTGAGAATTTTTACTTTTTAATATTAATATTACTCCAGCAAATTTAAAGAAGTGGCTTAATGTAATTCTTTATTATACATGGAAATATCTAACACTCCACATTACAGATGAGGTTTTCTCAGCAGTGGAAATTCTGATGTTGGGCTAGCAGAATATTCTGTTTGGACATTGGTTCTTAGTGTTGGAGGATGATTAGCAGTGACTCTGGGCTGTACCTGCCTGATGCCAAATAGTACCTCTACCTCCACATATGATCATCCAGAATGTCTGCAGACATTGACAAAGGTCCCTGTAGACACAAATCACACACTAACTCTTCCAAAACACCACTCTTTTATGACAATAGGATTCATGACATTCTACCCCCCACCCCTAATACGTACCCTGGAAATTAAGATAAATCCCGAAACAGGAATACTATTCTCTTATCTACTCTTATCCTTCTCCTCTGAAGCAGTCCATGAAAAAATTTTCTAATGTAGACCATAAGTACCTCCATTCCAGGGCTCACCTGCTTGAAGTCTTAGACCACGCAGAGTCAGAACAAACAAAATTTGCTAAGTTCACCAGAGTTTACTGTGTAGTACTCCCTTTAGTCCTGTCATACATCTCCAAAACTCTCACACCTATGCATAGGTTTCACTGTGTCACTGAGTCTCCATTTCTGAAGACTGTCATGTCACAAGAATTATACTAATGAAATTTGTATGAATTTCTCTTTTGTTGTAGGAGTCTCAGCCCTGAAACTATGCTGAACAAGGGAAGAAATAAACAAGCATCTAATTAATGTTTGCATTTCTTACAGAAGTTATTTTACCTAGTGATAAATAAATTTATTCTATAATGTATTTGATCTTTAATCTTGAGATTTTGTATTTAAGGGTCTTTTTAATTTCTTCTGCTTTTTTATTTTGTCATATGGAATGCCTTGTGTTTCTCCTTCTTTTATACAAGAAGGTTTTAATCCATTTCACATTTTCTAATGGTTATAATCACTATTTTATATCATTCAATGAAATATTGTATTTTATAAGAACCAACTGGACTATGTTAATTGATTATACTAGTTCTAAATCACAAAGAAACTTACTTACACAGTCAACCTTCCTCTCACCTTTGATCACAGATATAATTTGCTATTTGTTTTTATAGCTTAATTTTCATTTATTTTATTATAATCAGCAGAAGCCAAATTTTGCTTCAGAGGTTTTCCTCGTCACAGTTCCCCATTATTTAAAAGACTATTGTTATACATTGCATTTGCTTTATGGCCCTATAGCTTTCCAGCAGGACATTTCTTCTTATTTATATGTCCATTTCTTCTATGTTAACCCCAGATTGGAAAAGCTTTGTCCACCAAAGATCACTTTAGATCAGCTCTGAATATGAAAGTATATGTTGCATTAGTAAGACATGTTGCATTTGTTCAACAAATAGGGGGAAGATAAATGGACATGCCACAGCAAAGACATTTTAGACAACTAAATAAATTCATTCAAGTCAATATATTCAAACATTAAGGTATGTAGGCTAGAATTGGAGAATACTCTTTCTGTATTGAGAATGTCTGATATGCTGCTCTGACTCACCAAAAACCCTGAATCCTCCAGGCTGTCCTACCTCCTTACCCAAGACCCTCTAATCTCACCACAATGGAGCAATTAAAGGATTAATGCCTGTAAATTCTGGCCATCTCATGAACTCTGATGAATTTCTAGAGCTTGTAGTTCTGCTTGGGGCTACTTGTGTTAATTACAATTTTAAATTATAAAATTTATGCTTGGAAGTCATAGTTACTTACCAGAAAGAATACCTACCAGATACGTTTGTTAGGCACGGTTCAGAGTTTCATGTCCTCTTAGATAACAAAGATGGATGTTGAATGGATGGGTCTTTGCATTAATTAACAGGTAGGTTAAGAAGCACACCTATATTCATACAGATATTTTAATAAGATGGTGATAAAGATAGATAGTAGATTAGATTAATAGAACAGAAAAAAGATGATAGATAGATAGATAGACAGATACATACATACATACATACATACATACATACATACATACATACATACATACATACATACATACATACATACATAGATCGATCTACTAGTTGGCACTGGATATATCACTCTCAAATTTAGCACTGGTGTATGTCAGGTCTCTTGTCTTTGTCCAAAAATGTATATGGTCCAGAACAAATACATGACAAGAAACTCATAGAGAAAGCTTAAGGAAAGTTCATAAACTAGATCTGATGATACAAATAAAATAGCAGTAAATAAAGAAGAATACAAAGAAACATGGATTACAGAGGATGTTTCCAAATACTTCTACTGTTATTTATTTAAGGAAGAAATATTCTCACAACTCTGCCAATGGATTAAGAAGTTGGATATTGAGGTCACACTTAAAACCCTAGCAATAAACAATGAACATGAGTTGCTAGAGAAAATGTGTCTTAATATACATTAATTTAAATATCTGGATGAATTTACATGGTTACGTTTTACTTGTCCTGGAAACAGTGTCATTTAGTAAGTGCTATTGAGCATTTCTCCAATGCCTCCTCTACATTTTCTTGTATTTGGTATTAGAAATTTTATATATATATATATATATATATATATATATATATTTATATTCTATGTGCTATGTTATTCCAATTTCTGGGTAGTGACTATATGGAATTTTTCAATTAATAAACAATACACCTTTAATAATTTGCAAATTGCAATTAATCAGCTAATTCACTGCTACTGCAAGATTAAAGTTCCTTTGTGGTACATTTACTATGAAGAATTTTAACTTTTACATTCTTTTACCCTTAAATATCCCTTACTATATCTTATAGTAGATACTTCTCAAGTTATGAAATATTTAAAAATATGTAATGTGTCATGAAAGAGGAAAAGTTAAAATAATTCAAGCTCAAAAATTGGTAAATAAAAGAAAACATAAATAGAATACAGGCTTTGTTCATACCATAAATGAAAAACAATTCGATGTCACTTAATGTTCAAAGTTCAACCCCTTTTGTAAAAGATGGCATTTTTCCATTTAGTCTACTAAAAATAACAGAATACTTTAACATCATTTGAGCTATTTATTTGGCTACTTGACAGAAATCAGTTATCAGCTCTCAATTTAATTATGACTGAAAATGGAAAACAAATGAAGCTTTCTAAATAAAAGCAGACAAGTCCACTCTTAATGACCTTCTTTCTTGCTCTAATTTAAGATCACAACTTGGTAAAGAGAGATCTGCCTAGAGCGTGCGCGCGCACACACACACACACACACACACACACACACACACGCACACACACACACACACACACACACATCAAGGGAAAAATCATGACATTGAATAGATAGAAAAAATAGGAGACAACTATGACTTTTCACATAAAATATGTCTTTTGCATTATTTAGATATTTCAATATCCCATTCACAGGAAATGTGGGGGCTGTGAAGCAGCTAGGAAGAATATAATAAATTTCACAGTAAACATGTGACCTCTTGTCAGTCAAATAAATCAATTGTTCCCCACTTGATAAACACAACTGAAATGCTCGGGGATCACCCCTAGCCTGATTATCTACAAAGCTGCAACACCTTTAAATTTTAAGATCAAGTTTCCACTGTCAGTACTATCTTTAATTAGCTTATATTAGTTGGGCAAAGAGGTTACATTGTGATATCTCTACATGTGCATACAACGGATTTGATCAAATTCACCACCATTATTATTGTCCTATCTATCCTTCTGTTATAAACAATCTTATGAGATTATTTTACTTTCATACATGTATGTGAACTACTAGAAATTTATCTGCCCTTTTTCACCCCCTCTTTCATTTTCCCCACCTCACTGGTTTGCATTCCCAAAAAGTCCTCCATGCTACACTCTTGCCATTCTTTTTTTATCATCCAGATTTTGCATATAAGGGAGAATACGCAGTATTTGTCTTTCTCCATTTGTTATATTGTACTTAACATGATTATCATGGCTCCATCCTCTTTCTTGCAATGATATAATTTCATTCTTCTTTATGGATGAATAAACACTCCATTGTATACATATACCACATATTCTTTATCCATTCATCAGCTGGTAGACACAGAGTAGCTATTGTGGATACTGCTGCTACTCAACTACATGTGAAGGCATCCCCACTGTAACAGACTTACATTCTTTTAAGTATCTACCCAATGATGGTGCAGCAGCATCCTAGGGTAGTTCTATTACTAGTTTAACTGAGGAATTTCCATTCTGATTTCTATAGTGGTTGCACTAGTTTACAAGGGTTCCCTTTCCCCACTGCATTCTCACCAGCTTTTTGTTATTTGTGTCTTTGATGATTCTTATTCTGAGATGGAATTTCCATATAGTTTTGTTTTTTATTTCCTTTATGACCAGGGACAATGAGCATTTCTACATTTATTCTTCTCTGAACCTCTTCAGAGTGTGGACTGTCTCATGCTCCCTTCTAATCTTCTGTGTTGCTGCTCTTCTGTCAGTGTCAGCACTTATGGCATAGTTTCTGAGGAGAGACGGGAAATGCATGGCCATGATAAACTTCTCTAACACACAGCTCCAATTTCTTTATCATCAAAGTTCCATCATCTGAAAAAATGATGGACACTAGTATGAGTGCATAGTTCTGACCCCACTTTTAGATCAGTAGAGTCTATGATTCATCATATTTGATGTTTATGATTTTAAAAAATCTAGCCTTCCTTGAAGTTGGGCAGTGTTTCTCAGAGATGTTAGTTTCTGGAGTACTTAGTCAGATAATTGTTGAAGTGCGCATTAGCATTGAGAGCGACAGAAAAGTCAAATGTCATAGGAAGAGATTTTTAAATTACCTCATCCATCAGTCTACTATGAGAGACAATAAAATTGAAATTAAAGGTCACAAGCTGCTTTAGATGCATAGACTTAGAATTAGAGAAAGTCATCAACAACTCCATTCTTATTCATTATAGTCATTTCATTTAGGAAGTCTCCAAAAGGTGAATGAAGTTTTGAGATAATAGAAAATGATTTTTTGTCATCTTACCCAAAAATTGAGCTAAGGTCAAAGAAAGGGAAATTGATCATGAGTTAGTAATGGGTGTCTTTGTAGGGAGTAGAAATAACTGCATAGAATTTGGGGTTCATTACATCATATATTAGAATCTGGGTGAATGATGTGTTCACATCATGTGTGTTAGAAAATGACTGATATTTCTCCAGAGTGATATCTTGGTCATGTCATATATGGGTGGGTACACATGACTACATATTGAATACTTTTAGGAAGGTTGCTTCCTCAAATTCTTCCCATCTCCTCTTGAAAAAACAACCCTTTCTTCATCTACCTTGACTATAAAGGAGTTCTTTCTTTTTTATCCATTGTACTTAGTCCTTTATCCTATTTCTGACCTATTTCTTTATCCAAAAACTAGGGGAACATATACAATTTCATATATATGTTAAAAACAAAAGAGATTATACATAATGTATATATGTATACATATATATTACATAAAATACTATTTATCACCTTTAAATAAATGTAAGGTACCAGTGTCTCACACCTGTAATCATAGATACTCAGGAGGCTGAGATCTGAGGATCATGGTTTGAAGCCAGCTGGGTAGAAAAGTCTTCATGAGACTGTTATCTCCAATTAACCACTCAAAAACCAGAAGTGGTACTGTGGCTCAAGTGGTAGAGTGCTAGCATTGAGCACTAAGGGGATCAGAAACAGCGCCCAAGCCCTGAGTTCAAGCCCCACAAATAACAAAAAAGTAATAGAATGTTCAAAAGCAAAAAAAACAAAAAAAAAAACAAAAAATAGAGCATACCACTCAGAGTGTAGTGGAAACTAAAAATATTAGTTTTTCATTCCTTAATCTATAGCACATGAATTTTGAAATTTAATTCAGTCAACAAATCTTGAATGAGAATTTTATAATTGATAATATATGAGGTTATGTTATAAAGTGCAATGTTCTATATTCAAAGAAACTGCAGAGAAATAATGAATTTTAATATAAATGGCTCCTATAGTTTTGTACATCTTCTAACCCCAACTAGTCTACAGATCTCACCTTCATCATTTCTCTCATTTCCTTTTGCTCTAATTAATCAAAATCTTTCATTTCTGTCCAGTATGTCTTCCTGAATATGAATGAGAAATAAAATACCATTTGATGTTTCAAATTATGGGGGTAATCTCAATGACGGAAATAGATGACTTGGAAGGGAAAGAGAATGCCTGATTAAATATATTCATGAAGGTGTCAAAGGTTTATAAAGCTAATGTCTGTGAGGGAGAAAACAGTAGGTTTTCACTGGTGAAGTGTATTCCTGCAAGGATCCACACCATGGAGAGCAAGGGGTCATCATGCAAAGGTACGTGTAACAATTGGCATTGCATAGATGATCACTCCTGGGGTTGAGGGGAAGTTGTTCTATGAAATTTTAGTTAATAACAAGAGGTATACAGGTGGAGAAGAATTTTCCAATCATTATTCTTGAAAACAATTGCACAAGAGCACAATAGACTCCACCTTGGTTCTTGATTGGAGGACCCTTCCTTCTCCAAGAGACATGCTGTGTGGAAGAAAGTGGGGGTTATGGTTATAAGCTAGGGATCCTGCTAACCATCCTTCATCAACCAGGAGAGCCCCCAGAATAAGAAACAATGCTACTCAAAATGCCAATGATGCTGAGATTGAGAAACTGGACCAGAATAATACCACAAGAGATATGGGGCCAATTTATCAGCAAGAAATTAATATTTTCTGGTTGCTTGATCTCTGTATGAATGGTATAACTAGAATCACGCTGATGAAATTTTCACCTCCGAAGCCATTCTATAGACAATGGTAGCATATGTATCTTACACTACTCTGTCAATTTGACTCTAGCCAGACAACATTTCAAAAGGCAAAAGAGGCTAAGGCTAAGTAATAGCCTTTATTTTCATAGTGACATTTATAAGAAAAATAAGTAACAACCATAAAATTTATTTTGTGAAATGGAAAACAAAAACATTTGTCTGTGTTATCCCATTTTAGACTAAGAAAATCTCACGGATGATAAATGCGCAGGTAACCATTCTCAGAGTTAGAGAATTGCTATCTAACTAAGAATTTCCAAGAACTTCTGGTCCATTTCCCCATCTGCAAAACATTTCATTTGCTTATTTAGATAAAATATCCATTCGCCTACATTACTATAACTTGCACAAAACAGATCTTGTGGATCGTTATGTTTTTAAAATCATTTAAAGTGTATAATGTGAATGATCTCACAACATTTTTTTTATTTTGCAACTAAAATGTTGTGTAGTCATATTGGGCACTAAACAACTTTAACTTGATTTAAATGTTTTGAGTATTTGTGTTAGGTACTTTTTATACATAAATCTTCAACATTACTCTAGCTTTATCTTGGACATTACTAATTACAATTATCAAAGGTTCTGTGGAACTTCATTTCTTGAGACACATGTTTTTATATCAGTAATTCTTTGGAAGCAATGTTATTGGTGTTAAAAACTGATTTTAATTTGGTACTTAGACGTTGTCGCTTTCCTTTTGAGGGTGTAAATTATTGATCTATTAGTTGTGTAACTGTCAATTGCTGAAAAAGCAGCTTGAGAATGAAACTACCACCAATCATTGCCAAAGATTTTTAAAATACATGTTTTATGCAGAAGGAAAAGTGGCTAAAAATCAGGCTTCCTAGGGTTTTGGTTATGCAATTGAAGACAAAGTGTTGTTCTTTGAAAGAACCTCTGCAGACAGAGTTCCCAAGGACTGATTTGGTCCCAGTTATACAGATGAGATGGAGTGTCTGATATGACCAGGTAAAGTTCACAGTCTGGTAATTGTCTTCCTCTCCTTGCTAATAATAGACAGGAAAGGAGACTGCTTGACCTCTCCAAGCCTTCAGTTTCATTGGCATAATGTAATGATAATTACTAAGGGCCAGTCTAATCACATGGTCACTGTATAGCTCAAACTTAAAGAATAAATACTGAAGTTTGGGGCAGAGGGTCAAACAAATGTGAATTTTTTTTAAGTCAGCAAATCTAGGCTACAGCATCTCTTCTACAATAGAATTTTCTCCCTTCTCAACATTAACAATCATGTAATGATGTGTTTATTCTTAGTGGTATGAAATTAAAATAAACGGATGAGCTGGATTGTCCTTGTCACCCAGCATCCAAAATGCAAACATCAAAACTCAAGTTTAAAAATTGCTATCTCTGACCTCTGAAAATCTGGGAAAAAAACGTTCTCAAGACATTAAACCATCTGAAGCAGATGACATAAGCACCCTTGTCCCAGAATTGATTTAAGTTTCAAATGTTTGCAAAGTACAGACGTTCTCCTGGGAGCAGTACTAAAATGCAGGGAGTCTCCTACTTCTCAACCTATCTATCTGTGCAAATATAATTATATATCTAAATTTGCACAGTGGAAGGTGTTGATTTTTTTCACCTTCCCCAGCTATTAAGGTACCAAATTCTGCACCCAAGGGCAGCAGGGGAAAACAAATAAGCTTTTCTTTGCAGAATTATTTTCAATACTCTCAGCGAAATACATCCTCTTACAGTGGTGGGTGGGTGTTTTTAAAAAATTTTATTTCAGCAGGGTCACTCCTGCTGCTGCTGGTGTCAAACATGCTTTTGTGCAAGAATGTGGCCTCTGGGCCCATCTGTCTCAACGGGGCTGTCAGCTGTGAGAAGTATATCAAAGACCTGTTTGACCATGCCGTCATGCAATCTCACTATTACCATGTCCTCTCTACAGAAATGTTCAAAGAATTTGTAAGTATCTCACTACTTGCTTCTTCCCCAAACAATCCTTCATACCATCAACAGGACTGGACTGTGAGAAAACCTCAGGAACCAAATTGCAAAATAATATACTTTCAAATGTAAAAGAAAGCACCTGATAGTGAAAAAGCAGAATATGGAAAGAGGGACAGTCTCATGAAATCTCCAAGATGTTCAAAGAATGGTGGATTTTTGTATTTTACTTAATTCATTTGTCTGGGTTTTTTTTTAAGTTAAATACTAGCATAAAACCTTTGTCTGTGGGGCTGAGGAATATTGATTTCTCATTCTCACTAGGCACTCTACATTTACTGTACGGGAGCTACCCAATAAAGGAGAAATCCACTGCTGTGAATTGGGTGGGTTGAATGGAATTAACCTCCAGTGAAGCCATATCAGAAGGAGGCAAAAAAGCTGTTCCAGGAACCCCAAATGCTGGGGATCATTGTTCAAAGATTTTTAGTGCATAAGTTTATAATTACTGCAGAAACACTGAGATAGAATTGAAAACAGGCTCTCACTTTCTGATGAAGCTGCTTTTAAAGCTGCCATCTCAAGCCAGTTCCTGCCTATAATTCTAGCTACTCAGGAGGCTGAGATCTGAGGATCACAGTGTAAAGCCAGCCTGGGCAGGAAAGTCCATAAGACTCTTATCTCCAATTAATCACCAGAAAACCGGAAGTGGTGCTGTGGTTCAAGTGGTATAGGGCTTGCCTTGAGCTGAAGAGCTCAGGGACAGCGCCCAGGTCCAGATTCAAGCTCCATAACCACCCCCCTCCTCCCCTCCCCCCATACCCCGCCATAAAAAAGCTGCTATCAGTCAAGCATTCCACAGTACATTAGAGTTCAAGTACATCAGTGGATCTCCCAAATGTGGCTCCACTTTTACAAAAAAAAAAAAAATCATTAACTCCTTTTAACCTCTTATTATTTTCATTCCTCATTTTTTGACTAGCTATCTTTTGTCTTTCAAATCTTCCTAGTAATGTCCTTTCATTTTTCACAGCTTTTGCTAAGTTTTTAGTTTTAAATAATAAAATTTAGTCTCTGCAATTTTTCTGTTTTGAGTATGTTCAATTGCTAATACTTTTTTTTATAAACTTATACTCTTTTGTTGATGACTTCTTTGGTAACAAGTGACAAAAGTGTATTCAGAATTTATGATGAGTGTGTGAAGGTATAGGTGTGTAGGTTCCCAGGCATTTGAAAGAGAAATTATAACTCTATCGTGATTATCTCAAGTGAGTTTGGGACCAAAGAAATAAAGTTATGCAGTATGGCAATTTCTTCATCTACTATAGGGAGACTTAATATTTTGTAGATTGGCTATTCTTAGTGTTTTTATTTTTCCCCAAATAGAAGCTTGTAGAAGGGTGATAGGAAGGTTAGGACAAAAGGGAATGGTGAAGAAGAAAGGTAGTTGGGAGGTCAGAAAAATAAAACGATATTACAGAACAAATGGGGGGCAGGGAAGTAGGTAGAAGGGTTATTTTCTCAAGTCCTTATTTTCATTTTTGTGCAGTTCTTCGGTATTTTTTTAAACGGCACACTTATCAAATGTATTAACTTTCTTGTGATGAATTCATTTATTCAATTCCCAAATGCCAATGCATTGGATTTTCTCCATCATTTCCAGGATAGACGATATACTCAGGGCCGAGAGTTATTTATCAAGACCTTCAACGGCTGCCACACTTCTTCCCTCCCGACTCCAGAAGACAAGGAGCAAGCTCAACAGACCCATGTAAGTCCTTAGCCCATGTTTGCCATCAGCACAACTGATATAGAACCCTGCCCTTGCAGTGCTGTGGCTACCAGAGACACCATAGTCAGTATAGCTATCATACATGCAGAGAAAGATGAAGAACATGTAAGCCATCACAGAAAAAATAGACTGTAGATAGCTGGTATAATTATAAGAAAAATCAAACACAAAGTAAGATGCTAGCAGATCTGGCAGATGACATGCTTTTTCATGAGTTCTGTACATCTAGGATTGCAGAGAATAGTCTGAAGGAAGATTGAAGTAAATTGTGTGTACCTGATACATACATAATATGTACATATGAAAAGGATGCAAATGCAAATTTATTACATATTATGAATAATCATTCCATTGGCAGTATTTAACATTAATGAGCACTCTTTGCTGGAGCTCAAGACTCTCCTTGTTTTATTTCTTTTTTTCCTATAATTATTGCTTTCTTCCTGGACTCCTCTGCCTTTTCCTGTGTCATAACTGAACGTCTCCCTAACAAAGAGGTCCTGGAAAATATTATATCACATATTTCAAAAATGTATCTCTGCTTTCTGGTTTGATAAATGTGTGTGTATTTCTTCTCTCTCATAACAACAAAGTCTCTCCCGATTCTCTCATATAACCACTCTTAACATTACATATACAAACATATATATATATATATATATATATACGTGTATAAAATAATTTTATTAGTGGTACCACCAACAAACTCTCTCTTAGTGCATTAATAATTAAGATGATAAGAGAAAGCAAAAGTAGAGAAAGAGGACAAAGACAGCATTTGTTGTGACATACCACAGTGCAAGCATTTCACTAAGCTCTCTATGAACATTACTTTATGGACTCCTATAAAACTTCCCTAAAGTGAGGTAGTGTTAATACACTTTTTGAGATAGCAAAACTGAGGCTCAGAGTTCAGAGTAATCACAGATTTGCAAATAAGTTTGAACTGGATTTCCCATTTCAAAGTCCTCACTTGTAGTCATTATGCCAAAGAGCTTTCAGCAAATATACTGCCATTCACTACTTGGTCTGTACCTCTATAAACTCTTTTATTTTTCTCCTCTCCTTTTCCATATTTCTATTATTCCAATATCCCCTGGATTCTTCTCTAACCTTTGTTTTCATTATGACTCAAGTAGCAAACAATCAATGCAACGAGTATTTTAAATCAAAGGTGTCTTTTATGTGTGATCTTAGAGAAAGCATAAATTGGAGATAGGGGTCAAAACTCCTTTGTGACCTACACTGATGCTTGTTATTAAGGACAATTCTATGTCTTTTTATTCACTTGTAGATATCAACAAAACAGAATGCTCTGCTAGATGTATGAGGCAGAGAGGCAGATAGATAGAAGCACCCTAAGGAATGTCATGTGGTCTTCATTCTCTGTTCCAGTAACCTAAAATTAACGTTAAAAAAATATCACAGACAAGAGCTAACTTAGCAGTGTGAAGGAATCCCTGGGTGTAAATGGTTAGGGCCACTGGCCATTGACACTGCTTCAATCTCTTCTCTGAGTCCAATCTCAGCCACCTACTGAGTTCCAAACAAACTTTGTTTTCTCATCAACTAGCAAAACAATAAAATAGGAAAGAATGTACTCAGTGGAAAGATGGTATCATGTCAAAGGGGAAAACCCGATTTTATCAGTTAGAGCTCTCATTTTAAAAATTAGTTATTTAAATAAGCCAGCTGTCTCTTTTTAAAAAAAAATAAATTTTATTGTGAAGGTGATATACAGAGGGTTTACAGTTACATGAGTCAGGTAATGAGACATGCCCTTTTGAGCAGTGTCATCCCTTCCCTCATTCTCTCCCACTTTTCCCCTCACAGCTGCTCTCCTCCCAAAGTTGTATAGTTCATTTCAAACATAGTATCTAGTGGCTTTAACTGCTGAATTGTTTCACCCTTTGTCCCACCATTTCTGTGTTTCCCCTTCCCCTCTCCAAATTAGATAAATTTATATATAAGACAAAAGGTACAGAAATCAAAAACAGCAACAGAAGTGAATAAATCAAAGAAAAAAAAGAAGAAAAGGAAAGATTTTTTTTAAGCACCAAAAGTATAATTAAAAAAAAACTCTTACTTCCATTTCTTTGAGTTCATTTTAAGAAGTATGATCTTATGCACAAAGCTATTCAGCAATGACTAGGGCCACTGGCTGAGACTTTAGGATTCTAAAGTCTCCTAACAAACTCCTACCAAAAATGTTAACGTGTAAACAGGTTAAAATAAAATTAATTAATGAATTAAAATAAGGAAAAATAAAGAGCTATTCTAGTACAGCTTCCTCTCCAGGCAAAAATCATAGGTAACTAAACCTGTGGTATTTTGCTTATATTAACGTGATTGTTCACTTTGGTTGCTCAGTCCGAAGACCTTCTGAACTTGATACACAGCATATTGCTCTCCTGGAATGACCCTCTGTACCACCTAGTGTCAGAGGTAGAGGGAATGCAAGAAGCCCCAGGTGCAATCCTATCAAGGGCCATAGAGATTGAGGATCAAAATAGAAGACTCATAGAGGGCATGGAAAAGATAGTCAGCCAGGTGAGTGCTGTCCTGATTCTTTGTTGCTGTTTTATGTGTTTCTTTTTGTTTCCGTTGTTTTGATTTCTTATTAATAAGAATTAAAAAAATTTAAAATACTTCTCTTTGCAAGCACAATGGCATCCTGTGTGGTTGACTGCTATTAAATAAGGGAAGAGCTTAGTGTTCATGCTGAGAGATCCCAACATGCACGAATTTTAGCTTTCCACTTCCGTCACTGACAAGTATCGCTTTTCTTACACTGTCTACAAATCCACCAAAGGCTGGATTCTTCCTGAAGATGGGTGGTTAAATATTTCCCAGAGAAAGAAAAAACAGAAAATAATATTTACAAGACAAATGCTTTCTTCCAAGTATCCCCCAGATATACACATTGAAATTCTAGTTTGACTCTTTCTCCTTTCTACTCACCCCAGAGGATTAGAGTGGGGAGAGAAAAAAAAAAGAGGAAATCAAAATCAGTTTGGACAGTCTGTCTTTCAGCCCCTCACAGCCACTGTCACCCGGCCACCCAGGGGAGAATGAAAAGATGAGCACATGACATCAGTGCTATTCCACAATCAGTAGATTTTCAGAGAACCACAAAAGAAGGGAGTATCTTTTCTGGAATGTTCCTTATTTCACAATTCCTAGACATTAGTTCATCCTAAATTTTGTTTGGCTTTGGCTTTCAAAATCAAAACTCATGTCATTGTGTTTAATAGCCTCAAATAGTCTGTCGTATCAGATCAAATTAGTGTTTTCAGTATGTATCTCCATTCTGATAGGATCGTTTCAACATTAGCAATGATAACAGCTAAGTAGTTTTCTGAAATTTCTCAGAAATAATGTACCATCTAAAGAAAAATGTATGGTTATAGAAATAATAACAAGCAATTTTATGCTTCTTTTTGTGTGCTAAGTACACATTATCATGTGTCATTTTTGTCATTTTCATGGGAGAAGAACACAAATCTGAGCAAAAAACACAAGTACAAAGAACATATTAACCCTGGAATATATGAAATGAACACCTTGATGTTCAAATTATTTGCTTCATTACTGGAAGCCTAGTTCTTAGTGTCACTAATATGTCCCATACTACTTCATTTTCTGTTCCTCTTAATACAACCATCCATTTAGTTATTGTTGCTTGTAACATTGCACCTTGCACAGTAAATTTTCTCTTAAAGCTCCAGTACAAAAGATAAAAAACATTTCAGCTAGACAACACATCCATATCCACACATACACACACACTTTAAATTCTAATAGAAAATCCTGGGTATGTATGTGTATACACATTCATATTCCTATTCTGTAGGATAAATCTCAGCAGATCAAACTCTACAATTATACCAGACTTTACCTAGTAACTCTGTGAAGCAGCTGACCTCCTTACATATACCAAGATGATTAATTATCCTCAAAGATCTCTAGAGAGTCTCGGTTACAAAGGCCAGTAGAGTATGGAATACATACATTCCCCCTTATTCGTGCTCTTCAGCAATATTTGTGTAATCATAGTCATGCCTCCAACTCTAGCACACAGCTTTCGCCACTGAGGGGGAATTCTGACAACATTCTTTTTTTCATGGGTGCTTTGCCCACTATAGCCTACCTTATAGAACTCCAAAGACAGCAGCTGTTCATCGTAGAAATTCCTAAGGCATCTTTCCTGGGTAGAACAAAGGACTAGTGACTACTTCAGCAGATCTCAGTCAGCCATCATTAGATCATCTGCCTCTTAAAGCACCCTACACAACCTTCATTATTTCTAAGGGTTTGGTACAAACATTATATGGATAATAGGTCCAGTTCAAAACAAGATTAAGCATAATGAACTATCAGATGACATAAGGTGCCCAGGGCACATCAGGAACACAGCTCAGTAAATGTAAAAACCTTCTCAAATAAGAGAATGGACCCTAGTTTCCTCCATTACCCCTTGATCAAACCCAGTCCATTTTCAAGTAGCAAATTCCCAGTTCCCCATGGATTCACTTCTACAAGAACATACTTCACTGGTGCTCTCTTACCTAACAGAAAAACCTGTGTCCTGCTTCTGGTAGTCATCTATCAGATGACTAATAGATTTGCGATATGTTGGCCCAGATACACCAAAGCCGTACCTTGGGCTCAAGTTTTCCCCTCCTATATTTTCTCTAAATCTTAACAATTCAGAGGAGCAAGGATAAGGAAATACTAATGATACAAATAACTATCTTTTTGATCATTAGGTTTATCCTGGAGCCAAAGAAAATCATGTCTACTCTGTCTGGTCTGGACTTTCATCCCTGCGGATGGCTGATGAAGAGGCCCGCATTTCTGCTTTCTATAACCTGCTCCATTGCCTGCGCAGGGATTCACATAAGATTGACAATTTCCTCAAGATCCTGAAGTGCCGAATCGCCTATAACAACAACTGCTAAGCTCACATCCACCCCTTCTATTTTGCAGATGGTTCTTAATGATCCATCCCTTGGCAAGCTTCTTTTTAGTTTTATAGCTGTTTAATGCATGCTTGGGTATCATGGGTTTCTTCTTAAAAAATAAAAATTGATTCTTTAGAAATATCAAAAATCGACAAGTCCAATTTGTTAACATTTCTTTGTTTCTTTCAATCAAGTAAATTCTAGAGAATATGTATGACTACCTATCAAACCTTACCATGACAAGGAACAGAAGCTAGGATTATAAATAAAGACAACTAACCATTTATGTTAACCACAGCAAGCTAAAGTGGATCAAGTCATGAGAACCAAAAACAAACATTTAATTACTGATTATCATTCTAGCCATGGTACCAAAAAAAGATTGAATCCTCTGGTATCTTTTGGAAAGCGGGATACATTCTGAGTTAACTTTCTCAGTGACAGGCAATATAAGTACTAGTCAATAGTACTGCTCTTAAAGTAACATCAGATTTGCTAGAAAGTCTAAAAAACAGGCTACAAATATGTAGACTTTAGGAGAAGTTCTCTACAGTTGTGTTCCAACTGAATTTCCAACTCCATAGCATTACAATGGACATACTTCTACAATGGACATATTTCTAGTGTCTAATATTCTAGTCTTATGTCCTAGTCACTCTGGGTTTATCATGCCCTTTTCTACCAAGTTTTAACTCTATCTCAGATACAGTTTGTATACTGTTTTCCACTGGCTTAAGGGACATAGCAGGGGAAGCAAATATAATCAGTTGCTCACAATGTTTTTCCCCCTTCCTTCTTCAGTATCTCTGTTGTTTTGACTATGTCAGAATGGATTAAGAAAAATGTAAAAGTTCTGACATCATTGACCTCTAAGGTGCTACCATATACATCTCATTGCTGCTAGGAACTCAACTTGAAGTCCCTTTGAGTGGGAGGCATCTCTTTTGTGGGGCACACTTGTGATTTTCTTCAAGATGCCCACCAGGATGATTACCTCACTATGTAGTGTCTGCATCAAGAGAAATGCCCTTGTTTGATTTTCCCATCCATCCCACTGCTCTACCATCTGTTATATTGTTTCAACTGTCTACTGCTGCTGGTGTCCTCACATTGAAGGCATCTTTTTATTTTAATGGCTCAAATTCAGGTATCTACAGTTAACTCACAGTAAACTCGGACAAGGTAGATTCTCCAAGCAGTGATAATGAATGGCAATACTACTGCATCACAGCTGAGCCCTTCCTTGAGTCTCCATAAATTCTCTTCTCTGCTACATTTAGGCATAAAATGAATCCGAAGTAGAATCTATTGCCAGACACTTAACTTCAGAATGAGGTGCCAGTCTTCCTTTCTCTATCAACAATTAACCTAGAGAAGCAGCCTGAGAGGTATTTTCAATGAGGCCATTGAATTCAAATCCCCCTGCCCCTTGCACCCAGAATGAATCATTCTGAGAATTGCTTGTATGATGATGGCTCAGTTTCTTCACCTGCCATAAACAAAGTAGGATGGGGCTTATTTCACTTTCAGTTCTTAGAAGATAGTGAGATTTCTAGGCTATTTTTGAAGGATGGGGCTTATTTCACGGTCAGTTCTTGGAAGATAGTGAGATTTCTAGGCTATTTTTGAAGGATGGTTAGGATTAAGTAGGGATTTCTAGATGGTAGGAGCCATCCCATTCAAAACCATGGTAGACAAAAAATTAAAAAGAAAAACAAAACAGGAGGTGGAATGAGAGGAAAGGAAGAGGGAGAGAGTAAAGGAGAGAAGGAAGAAAAGACAAAAAACTGAGTGAAGGAGTGGTTGTAAATTGACAAAAATACTTTTAAAATACATAATTGGGTGAAAACATACATCAACTTAATTATTAGACCCTAAAAGCAAATAGTATACCTGGCACTCCATACACCTCCCTTTTCTCTTTTTCTGTAGTGACATTTTTATTTATATTCTGAATACCTTTTGCCCTTGTCAATTGAGTTGCTATTAGAGCTTTTGAGAGAAGCAAACCATGGCACCAGTAGGTTGCAATTCAAGGAAATCTTCTCATATATAAATATATATATATATAATTTTTCCATACTAATAGGAATATTGTCCAGTAAAACCAGACTCTTTCTTCATAGGAAGGGCTGACTATCTGAATACTGCTCTTGCCTCTGTTTTGATCCTAACCTTCAGCATACAACAAAATACCCTGCCCCAAACCAAACTATCACCCCTCTCTTTCTCCTGAATGGATACAAAACATCAGCTTTCTTGCTCAGATTTCAGCCCTTTTTCTTGTGAAAGGCAGGTGTGTATGGAGAAAACTGTTTCTAAGTTCTTTATTAATGAAAATTTCTAATACTATTGAGTTTCCCACTAAACTTCCTACCTATTAATTACTAGATATTTGCAACAAAAATGGTATTTATGAGGAGTGAAGTTTAACAATAAATTACAATGCAATGGTATAAAATGTAAGGGCACTGTTTGCTGGGCATCAGCGGCTGAAACCTGTAATTCTAGCTACTTAGGCTAAGATCTGAGGACCACAGTCTGAAGCCACCATGGGCAGGAAAGTCCATGTGATTCTTATCTCCAAATAACCATCAAAGAGCCAAAAGTGGAGCTATGGCTCAAGTAGTAGAGTGCTAGACTTGAGTAAAATACCTAAGGGATGGTGCTAAGCCTTGAGTTCAAGCCTCAGTACTGGCACAGAAAGAAAAGAAAAAGCAAGCAAGCAAAAGGAAGGAAGGAAGGAAGGTTGGGAGGAAGGAAGGAAGGTTGGGAGGAAGGAAGGAAGGAAGGAAGGAAGGAAGGAAGGAAGGAAGGAAGGAAGGAAGGAAGGAAGGAAGGAAGGGAAGAAAGACATCAATCCATTTGCAATGTCATGTACTTCTCTCTTAAAAGGACTTTATTTCAAGCAGAAATTTATGACTTCTAGTAAATCACCAAGTGGGTGATAGAGTGACACACACACTGAGCATGTAGTTTGCAGAAAAGATTGAACAGAACCATAGGTGTTTTAGAGAGTCAGCAAGGGATAGTGAAAAAGAGATGTTTGATAATATAATAAGCACTCCTTTTCAACCACAGAGAAGTCTACTTTCTTCTTCTATGGATTTCCACATAAGATTACATTTGAGCAATGGTCCTACTAGGACAAGAATAACAACAGTGGTTCAAAACAGAAAGAAACCAACCCCAGAAACTTACTGATTCTCAGATTAGTAAATCATATGTGTTCAGCTCTGGTAGGATGAAGAAAAAGGAAAAAAAACATCTGTCCTTTAGGAATTTGATTGGAAGTTGTGAGAGCTGCATAAATATGCAAATTACTATAATTATGCTAGGAAAAGGTTGGTTTAGAAGCCATCACCATTAAGAACTACTAAATCTCCAAACTCATAGGTCAGCCCAGGACTCCATTACTGGACATTTCACTAATATTTAGTTAGCTATCATGTACTCAGGCACTGTGCAGTTGTTTGGTTTACATTAATAACCAAAGCAGAGACCCTTTGACATCATGGAACAGCCAATTTTTCTCCATTAAATTATACAAATATGATTCTGTGTGTATGTGTGTGTCTGTCCCTCCTCTCTCTCTTCTCTTCTCTTCTCTTCTCTCCTCTTTGCTCTCCTCTCCTCTCTCTCTCTCTCTCTCTCTCTCTCTCTCTCTCTCTCTCTCTCTCTCTCTCTCTCTCTCTCTCTCTCTCTCTCTCTCTTTCTCTTCAACCTCCCCTCCCAAATCCAACTTCATTTTAAGCCAGATTTCTTCTTCTGTGGCAAAATTTTATTTTTTTTCTCTGAGACTTTAAGAGTGATGTATGTTCTTCAACCCCATCCAAACACACACACACACACACACACACACACACACACACACACACACACACACACACACACACACACACACACACACGTAGAGGGAATCTTAGAACTCAACTAGATCTCTCTCCAGTTTTACAGATAAATCCAAGAATGATAGTCTCTTATCTATACTCATAAAACTAGTTGCTAAAAATAGAAATAAAACCTAATCTTCCTAATTTCATTCAAAAGTGCAATCTAACTGACCAAAAAACTAGCAAAACTCTTTTTTTTCCAGTAGCAAATAGGTACTGAGCAAGTAGCATTGCAAATCTTGCTCTTCATGTTAAATCTAGGAATCTCATTAGGCTATAAGCACATTTGATTTATGCTTTAGAGGTAAAATTGTAATACCCAAGTAAATGTCATTGTTGAGCAGCCTGAAGGTAAGAATTCAACTAGAGATACTGAATGAAAAAAAAATTAAGTCACTTTTTTTGCCATGGTTACATGCAGCCTAGCAAATATCACCTTTTAAAAATTACAGCAGAAACTGACTAGTTTAGATATATTTTCAAAAGCATTGCTAATTTTATTCATATTTTATAGTAGTTATATTCCAGTGCTTTACTTCCAAGAAAATACTAAGATCACAGAATTTCTGTTTCATGAATAATCCCCTTCCAGGTTACATGATTACCAGCAAAATTCCCTCAGTCAAGATCCTATTTCATCCACAAACTCCACCAAATACCATATCCCATGTCAATACTTCTACTTGTCTGTCCCAAATGTGTTTTCAAACTATTTTATTTGGAAACTAAAGTGTCTATGGAGACAACATTTCAGAACTATCTGCTTTCCTCTGGGCTTTGTGCCTATATTTATAGGTGTCACTTATATCTGACCTTACAGGAGAAAATGTACTGTTTAATGGTAATATTTTTTCTCTTGATCTCTATTTGTTTAACTGTGATGGAAAAAATGAGAAAATGTGAACAGTAGAGTTGGACATACTATAGAGTTCATTTTTGGGGCGGGGAGAGAGGGATGACAGCAGACCTACATATTCTCTTGATAGTGGCCTATGGGACAAACTCACTGCTTCCATTTGCTTTCCACTTAGGCTAAGATTTCAAGGAGAATATTTCTCTAAAGAGACATTAAGGTTCACAAGGACCATACAGAGATTAAAGCAGAGGCCAACAGCAGGGTGACACCATGCTATTGGTATATTCATATTGGATATAATCTCATCAATTTCCAAGTCCCATATACCATCATGAAGGAGGAAGCATAGAAGTGCCATGACAATTGGGAGGTGGTGTATATACACAAGGGAATCCTACGCTTCCATCAGAAAGAATGGCCTGGCCCCACTCATAAGGAAATGGAAAACCTTGGACAGAAACATACTAAGTGAAATAAGCCAGACCCACAGAAACATAGGCTTCATGGTTTCCCTCATTTGTAATAATTAGTATATGCCTAGGATAGTCATAGCAGAGGATCACAATAGCCCAATAGCTATGTACATATGACCACATAAAATGATGCTAATGGAAATGATCACCATATGAAAACAGAGGGTTTTTTTTGTTTGTGTTAGCGTATTGTTTGCAGTTATTTCTTTTTTCTTTCATTTTTTTCCTCCTCTGGTTTATTCTCTATGATCACTGTTTCTGATTTCAGTACTCTTTGTCTTGTTTATCTGATTTGGGGAATCACAGAAACAGTGGGACAAAGGGTGAACCAATGCAACAACAGTACTCACTGGACACTATGTTGGAAATGAACTTTACAACTTGGGGGGAAGGGGCTTGGGGAGGAGGGAAAGCAGGAGAAAATGAGGAAGGGGGTATCTAATGTTTGAAAAGAAATGTACTCATTAACTTACTTGAGTAACTGTAACCCCTCCGTATATCACCTTTATAATAAAATAATTTTTTAAATGAGATATAAAATGATCACAGCACTCACCATGTAGAATGCAGTTAAGGAGCATGCTGATTTAATGAAATATGTATTTGACTTTCTGAACATAAAGTATCTATATTGATTATTCAACTACCCACCTTGGTGCTATTCCAAATAGATAGAATTCTCAATATTGATGAGCATATGACCATATAAAATGATTCTTATCAAAATGAACTCCAAAAAATGGAAATAAGAGGTTTTCTTTTACTGTACCATTTATTTACATAACTATAAGCCCTCTGTATATCACCTTTAAAAAAATTGTAAAAGAAAATACAGAATAGAGAATACATAGCTTTTTTTTTTCGGTTGTGGGACCTGAACTCTGGGCCTAGGCGCTGTCCCTCAGCTCTTCAGCTCAAGGCTAGAGCTCTACCACTTGAGCCACAGACCCACTTCCGGTTTTTTTCTGCTTATGTGGTGCTGAGGAACTGAACCCAGGACCTCATGATGCGAGGCAAGCACTCTATTACTGAGCCACCTTCCCAGCCCCAATACATAGTTTTATTAAGAAAAATATCCCATGAGACCTAAAAAGAAGAGTACTCTGGGGAAACAGGAATCTGCAGAGGACAGGAAGATACAAGAGAAGAATCTCATCTCATCTGCTTCATGCAATGAACTAGATCCAGGGCTGTGCTTAGGGAGGGAAACAAGGATGTACTTCCTGATTTAATCCTTCTATCCAAGCTGGGCCAGAACTCAAAGACTACCATTAAGTAGTCTACCATTTTTCTGTTTGAAAAACAATGAAGTAAACTTCTGTGAACAGACACCTGAACCTAACAATCTAACCACCAGTCCTATAATAAATTCATTGAAAATGATTTAAACACTGGCTTTTGGAGCAAAGTCTTACCTAAGCAAGAGACTTCCTACATAGAGACAAACAGAAAATAGTAGCTGATAAAAGCATTTTCTGTTTTCTTAAAAGTTCTATAAAGTTGTAGAAAGAGATAAGTGAAACACTGAAACTAATTTGAGACCTAAAACCAGGCTAGTAAAATATTATATATAAAATAGAGTATTTTGTTATGCTTCTGCAAAATCATTTTAGCTCTTTAAAGTGATACTTTAACAGAGGCTTTTGTTGTATTAATTTAAATCTCACTATCCAATAATGCTATGTTCACAATTATAGTTGAATTTTTGTAGCCCATTAATTTTTCTTATTGTTAGATTGTAAAGTTATTGAACTAAATCTTCACAAATAAATTGTTTGAATGAGTTAAGCATTTAAAATATGATTAGTGCCTCTAATTTTGATGATAACATTCTTATTACTAAAATTCATAATGACATTATTCATCATGACAACCAAGTTACTAATTTTCCAAGTTAAAAATACTCTGGATGCTGGGATCACCTCTTCTAGGTATGACTTGTTTATTCACATATTTACCATGTGCTTCCCCTGGTTTCAGAAAAAGGTCTGTAAATGTAGTCACATCATATAAAGTATCACTGTATCTCAAGACCTTAGAATAGTACAAGAAACAGAGAGCTTTTTGAAGAAATGAATGAGAGGTATACACAAATGATTTTTTTCCTATATCTACTTTATTCAAAAAGCATAGAGGAAACTTCTGAGGGGATATTTAAATCTATGGGAAACAACTATGCCAGAATAATCTTAAATAAAAGTCTACATTATTATTTTACTCTGAGAAAATACTGCTAATAACCATATGACAAATGTCTACTTAGTACCAAATATTTTTCAGGTCTCAGAAAACCATTAGTTTATAAATTCACTACCAATATAGTAACCATCTCAGTCTCTACCAAAAGAGAATAAAATCAGGTTTAGTAATGTTATTTTACATATTATTCTATAAGGCAAATTTTCAGGAAAAATAATTTTAAGCCATTAGATTGATAGCTAAAGGCCAATCATCTCTAGCAGTAACGAAACTCTTGCCCTAAAAATCAAGAGAACAAGATTGTAATCTAAACATTTACTCACCAATTTTAGAAGCTTCTGTCAATCATTGGCTCCCTCTGAGCAAAAGTGTCATCTATGAAATGTCAGATCTGACATAACTACTTCCAGAACTACTCTGGAAGTAAGAGTCTATCAGAGCAATAAGTTGTTGGCTGGAGGAAAAATGTAACATGTATGAGTATATAGCAATAATGAATGATAATAATAAATAACACATATAGGTTTTGCTGAATGCCAGATCCCTTCCCAAACACCTAATAACTTATTAACACATGAATTCTCAAGCAAGCCTGTATGGTATCTTTCATTCTCTTAATTATAGAGAAGAAAACTGAGGCCAAGTAGATCAGATGACTTTCTTGAGATATCAAAAGATAGACATAGAGAGGCTAAAGATCTCAAGTGACCTGCACTCTTTCTGATTCTCTTCCTTCAGCTTACCTATGTTCCTGATATTTCTGGCTCAGACCATGCTATTTCTCAACTCTGAGAATACATACTTATTCCCAGCAAAGATCATTCACACATTTTGTTCCTGTTGTTTGGAGCTTATCTCCCTATGTGCTTACGTCTCATCATTTAGGTCTTATAGCAAAGGTCAAAGGTCTACTCTGATCCTTCTAATTAAAGCTATCATCATCCCTAGCAACCTTCCTTTCCCTACATCACATCTATATGTGTCTAAATCTATCTCACTTACATATTAGTTCTTTCCCCTTACTAAGGGACTAAAGGACATCTGTGTCCTTTAAAGGCACAGATCTCAGGTTTTCCACTTGTCTTTCCAGTGCCTAGAATCACAAGGTACAGAGCAGTTATTGACTGCAGGATTAAATGGATAAGTGAGTGAATGATAACTGAATAAAATAACTTTCCTATATTCATCTTATTTATTCAGAACGTGTGCATGCTAAAGCAACTCAAGGGATATATGAAATCTCTTATGTGCCATTTAAGTAAGAAGTACTTTCCGACAAAGGAGAAATGAGTTTACTGACAATATTTAGTACCAGCATTTCTCAGAATTTCTGCTTTACTGTCAACTCCTATCAAAACAATTATGTAAACATTTCATTTTTTTATTAAATGAGTGTGTTCACTTCAGAGAAGAATTAGGATCTTTTACTAAATCACCCAAGAAACTCAGTGACAATATGAGTCATCAAAACATTAAGTTTGCAGAATTTAATGCTTCCAAGAAGCCTTAAATTTTATATTAAAATTTGTATGCTCAAAGTACATAGCATGAGTAGTATGCTGAAAGAAAACCAGCAGTGGCCATATTTCATGTCCTCCCAGGGAAAAAATGGTGACATAGCATCCTATCTGCAGAGAAAATAAAAACCCTGCAGAGAGCCATGAGCACATCCTGAGTGAGATCTGACTGTACACGAGGACAGCTAATGAACACAAGTATCCTTGGAACTCAGAGGACTTGACAGTGAAACGATGAAGTCTCCTCTGCTCTCTAAACTCTCAGGATCCATTCCATGAATTATTTCAGGTCTCTAACATTCCACACAGTGTATGAGGGAAAGATAAGAACGAACACAATGAATAGAATGAAGGAAAAAGGCCAATAGAATAAATTAGCTTATACAAAAATATAAGTGCATGCACAGGGTATCTGGGGATCTCCAGGCCTCAGCTGTATGTCACCATAGCCATGCTACATCCTCTAACATACAAAACAAAAATAGTGGTAGGTATCAAAAGCAAGAAGTCCTGGGTTCAGAATGGCCCAATCATGTACTTTACTCATAGCATTAACATGTTCCATTTCAGACATCACTCTGACATCCAAAAGAATCATCTCTCATAGATCCTCATAAAATGACACTAGGTGACATATCGAACACAACAACATTCTTACACTCAGTGCAGCAATGTATTTCCAAGGTTTGCTCTTTACAAAGTCTCCTACTGCAGGCCAGGGCATTCTAAATCAAGAAAGAGTGGTTATATAAAAGGCCACTAACTTCAGACAATTAATGAATCTTGCTCCTAACATATCTTTGTAATGATGGTGATGTGTGTGTGTGTGTGTGTGTGTGTGTGTGTGTGTGTGTATGTCTGTGCATATGTGTTTATAAAGACCATATATACTCTTGTGCCAGTGAGCTTTTCATAAAATTGAAGCTGCAAGGACCTTCTGAAAAATACTTTATAACAATTACTTGCAATGTAGCTATCTTGTGTTTTATCTTAAGCTAGAACTATGTGGCTATAAGTTATCTAAGTGAGATGGACCAATATCCGATAAGGAAAGTTGTGTCTGCCTAATAGGACATACGGCAAACAGGAAGTCTCTTGATTCCTTAGAGAAGTTTCTTGAAATATTATTTTAGATATACAGATGGAAGGATCAACAGGTCTTCAAAGATTTCCATCAGGGTGATTAGGATTTTCCTTTAAAAGTACCTTGCAAAGCAAAAGAAACACAATTAACAATAACACTATATATTTTGAAATAAATCTTTCAAGCAAGAGAAAAAATGAAAAAAAAATCAAATAATCTGGAATTTTAATACCGGACTCTCCATTGCTCCAATTATTTCTGTATTTCACTATCTATGACTAGATAGTTTTATGACTTCAAAAACACCACCACTGAAAAGATAAAACAACAATGACATTTTATCTCATTTGTTGCTTATTATTTTCTTTGACTCTAAGAAATTAAAGAAGACGAGTCTAGGGTTGGAAAAATGTTTGGTTTCCTAGCCTGATATGCTGGGAAATGAAAGCTGATGCCTAGAAAACTGATATTCCCAAAGAAGGAAAAAAAGTAGATGTCAAATAACATGCACATTTAGGAAATTAGAAGAAGGTATAAATCATTTATTTTGAAATTGTGCTAAGCTGAATTATTAGGTAATTTCTATCCATTAGCTATATCTAAATAAACAATATAAGAATTAGATGCAGTTCACAACTCTCTTCAATTTGGGGACACTTATATTTGAGCTGGAAGTATCAGCTACTTACCTATTGCATTGATTTTTTTTCTTCATTGAGTTACTATTATAAATATGCATATAATTTTCTCTTACCTAAAATATACACTGACACTTATTCATACACATGTAGTATAAAATGCATAACAATATGGCACTTTAAAAGGTCAGGGATGGGATGTACACTTGGGATGTTACTCAGTAGAGCACTTCCTTAGCCTGTGCAAAGACCTGTATTTGATCCTCAATGTCACTGACTAATAGAAGGTAAACAGACAGACAGATATTTCTAAAAAGAGGCACTGGAATTTGGTTTGTAATTTAGTGGAATAGTGCATGCTTAGTGATATAAAGTATTTGATCAATCTCTAACATTAAAGAAACAGTCCAACAACTAGAACTATCACTTAACAAATATCTGGCAAAAGTACATGCTAGTTAAATATTCATTACAAATTAGTTATGCAGTACCTTATAAAATGTGGTCATTTGAAATTTTTTGCCAGTGCTGTGACTTGAACTCAGAGCCTGAGCACTGTCCCTGAGCCTCTTTGTGCTCAAGACTAGTACTCTACCACTTGAGTCACAGTGCCACTTCTGGCTTATTTGAGTAGTTTATTAGTGATAAGAATCCCATGGGGACTTGTCTGCCCAGAAGGCTTTGAACCATGTTCCTCAGATCTCAGCCTCCTGATCAGCTATGATTATAGGTATGAGCCACCAGAGCCCAGCTGCATTCTATTTCTAAACATTACATATTTCTTTACATATTTCTCCTGAATTATAATAAATTCAATATGAAATTCAAAACCAATTATATTTCAGATGAAATATATTATTATTCAGGGAATAATAAAATTGCATTCAAAAAGAGTATGTCTCATGCAGCTTATATAATATAGAAATAAAATTAATAAGAAATTATCCTAAAATATCTATAAGGACACCAGCTGCATTCCTATTAGGTATAAACACATGGCTTCTAAATGTTTCTCATAGGGATTATAGTTTTTAAAAGAGATTGAAATTGAAGTGAATGGCTATTTAGTGACTATTAAAACTTAATAGTTATATTGCTGCTATAACCATTCACTGATAAACAAATACTACCAGGCAAATATATTTTATTCTGTGTCTATTTGTTATGGAAGAGTGGGTAGAGTAACATGGTGGGCAGGTGAAAGAAGGCATTGAAAAAGGCATTGTTACAGGGAAAAGTAAATTATAGTTGTCCATGACATTTGTTGCTAATTATAACAATCATCTTCCTAGACAACAGGAGGATAATAATACTCAATCAAGACCAAGTTCTCACAATTTCCTGTCCATGCTCCACAGTCCCATCTGATTCAGCTCCTGTGGACCCCGCAAGTGGGATTCTCATTGCTCTTTCTTGAATTAGTCCTAAATCATTCTTTAACCCTTTGCTTTTCCTCTGTCCATGATCAAAGATCTCTTTGTCTTGGCACTGAGTAATCTCACTATGAGAGAAAAAAATAGCACATTAATAGCAAATGAAGAAAAGAGAAGGGCTCTATTTCAACAAGAAAAATATACCTGAAGAATAAAAGAAAAATAGAAATATCAGAAAACAATGTGTGTTGCCAGAAGTAATAAAATATAACTAAAAAATATACAATGTATCTCATGGTCTATTGAGATATTCTTAAGGAAGAACACCTTATACAAGGAAATAAGAACATTTTTAACCTTTCCTTTTAACCTAAAATATAGCTGAAGCTACCCATTTCAATGCTGAGATTTCAATTAAAAAGTTAAGCAGGGGCTGGGAATGTGGCTTAGTGATAGAGTGCTTGCCTAGCATGCATGAAGCTCTGGATACAGTTCCTCAGTATCATATACACAGAAAAAGCCAGAACTGAGGCTCAAATGGTAGATTGCTAGCCTAGGGCGAAAGAAGCTCAGGGACAGTGCCCAGGCCCTGAGTTCAAGCCCCAGGACTGGCAAAAAAAAAAAGTTAAACACATCTGTAAACATAACTATTGAAGACTAAAGAAATGTCATCGGGTTCTGGTATAATTTATATATACTTTGGTATATATACAACATGCAAAAAATGTGTTCAATTTAATATGATTTGTACCACAAAGGTAACCATAATTATCATCACACCAGTCAGAATTTCTAAAATACTTATTTAGTCTCTGACATCATAAACAATACTATGCATTGAGTAATTCATTTACTGAAACAATTGGCATTGTGGCTCAAATGGAAGAACATTGCTTAAAAAGCATGGGATCCTGAGTTCAAATACCAGCACTGCCATACCATGTATTCTAAGCTCATTTGATAAAATATATTAACAAAATACATTAATAAAACATTTAACAAAATGTACTTAATAAAACATTCAAGAATGCCATGTGTGTCTGCATATTCTAGGTTCATTTAATAAAACATATTCAAGTAAAAAATTTCTTGAATGCTGGTGCAGATCTAGGATTTGCACATTTTAAGTTTTTTTTTTAAAGAAAAATCCTAAATAATAAACATATCATTGGATGGGCATTAAGAATTTATTTGTAATGAAAAAATCACAACAAATTTTAATGTGCAAATTCTAACAAATACCACAGGCACTCAAAGAAAATATGATTTGTAATACCTTTTGGCCTCAGCCCAATAATACATTGTTCCTATATTTCTTTGGTTTCAGACTCTTTGTTCAGTTCATAGGATGAAAATTTTGTAATAGTTTTTAAAGGATTAGGTAAGAAATTTACTCTCACTTCAAGCATGAACAAATTCATTTCTACTCATACTTTACCCTACTTTTAGCTTCCTGCTAAATTATATAGTATTAGACCTTTCACGAACAGTTTTGTTGGAAAAACTTCTATCAAGTCAAGTGTTTGCACATGTAAATATAGTATTTAGGATAATTTTTGTCACATAAGATCGTGGCTTTATGTATTTAGATAATTTGAGATTTGTTTTTCCCCTGATTATCTACCTTGTTCAGTACCATAGGATATTTTTCTATGGCCTGAAACTTCCTATAAAGATGCTGGTTAGAACAGCAGGTAGTACAGATGATTGAAGAAAGCCATTCCTAAGTCAATACTGCCATCACCATTATATATAAATCACCAGTATATATAAATACTGGGAACCATCTAAACCTATTCCAATGAACCCAACTAACATAGCCCTAGCTCAATTGTTCTTTATGCGGTTCCAAGATACCAGCAGACATAAAGAAACCTGGGGAAGTGATAAATATATGATGATTACCTAGATTGTTATAACTATATACATACATCATAACATGTCAAACTATATATTTTGAAGATGAACAATATACCATGTGCTAGATATATTTCAATAAAATTTGATTCAGTAGTGTATAAAATGAAAGAAAAAACACAGAAATTTGAACAAAATGGGGTTGATATAAATAATAGCTATAATGATTAGTAATAGTATAGATGGATTTAAGCAAACTCTATGTCTGTGGACATTACTCAAGAAAGAACAAGTATTTAAGTAAACATTTTCCATAAAACTGAATGAAGACTTTGTTGGAAAGTTGTGCTCCAGCTCACAGCATGGCAGGGGAATTCAACTGTTGGCCTAAGCCAAAGTTGGTCCATAAGGAAAACAAACCAATAGAACATCAGCAAGTTATAAGCGGAACAAAGGGGAAAATGAGAGCAGAGAAGGGGAGTCAGGATGTTTGGAATCTACTCTTTGGTAGGTTGATGTGCAGCCAGTGTATAGACAGTATCTACACAGGAAGATTATGGAAAACAACCTAATGGCAAAAGTGGGCCATGGATGGTTAGACATTTTTAAAATGCTGGGAAAAAAATACATTGGGAGTATTTACACTCATCCCAAGAGGATGATCCCAAGCTGCCACAATGAAGGCAATGTAATATCACCATGACTTCCTGGTTCATTGCACAAACACACACACCCACATACTTTAGGAAAAATTGAGGTACTTCCACATGCAGTCACAGTGTTCTAAATGAGAAAGCATTGTTCCTGGAAATCCAAGGAGATTTAGTGGGCTTGGATCCATTTCCATATTGCTTGATTTCGATCAGTTCAGTGAATTGAGGGAGATAACTGCCCTCAGATTTCCCTGTATTTCCACAGGTGCCTGCCCAGTGTGATGATTAGCCAAGAACCAGTCACAAGGCGCAGCACAATAAACTCTCATCACTTGATCTATACTATGAGACTAGGGGAAATGGTAGTATAAATCAGACTCCATATGCTGAAAGGAATTTAAGATAGCATGTAATCAAACCTTCATATTTATGGCAGAGTCAGATCTAAAATCCATAGTTCTTGTGATCAAAATCCTGTCCTTTTCTTTCTCTTACTATCCTAGGACCACCTTTGAGTATTTCTCCTCCTAAAGGCCCATTCATCATTTCCTTAGAAAAAAAGCATCCAAGCATCTTCTTCTTAGATTGTGCACTATTTAAGTACATTTTTGTTTTACCATAATGAAAAATATCCCTGTAATTTTTTTCTTTTGTCAAAACCATCTGCAGACTGCAGATTTGACCTTTTATGAAAATTAGCTATTTAATTTATACACACATGGGACAATGTCCCTGATTTAGTGCCTATCTCCTTATAACTCATTTTTCATTATCCATAGTGAAGACAATAGTCTCTGTCCTTCATCTAGAATAATTGTTCCAAACCCTCTTTTGAAACAACAGTACCAAGCTAAGAGTAGTTTCTATAACAATAGACTTTTTAAAGAAAAATGTGCAAAATCTCAGACACCTCTTAATTATATCACTACAATTCAGAAAGAATTAAATTAGCTTAATTTTGTATTTAAATATCCATTTTTCCTTTCAGATTTTAAAGGCATTTTGGCTTACTTAAGAAAATGTAGAAAATAAAGGAATGTTGTAAATGGAATGTAATCACCCATAAGCTCATAAAACCATGTGTAGTTATTATTAATATCTACCATTTTCCCATTTTATAAATAGATGTACTCATAGCAAAATACATTAACTAATAAGCTATTGACGAATCTGTAAAGATAGAAGCTCCATTATGTTTCCATTTTGACTCTTTTTGAGTTACACATTATAATCCATTCTTAATCATTAAAATCCATTGTTTTTATCATTGCTAATAGATGCTCATTATTCAACCATATTGTTATTATTGCCATTATCTGAGCCTTCCCTATGGTTGGACAATAGTTTACCTTTTTAAACTTTTAGGTAGTATATGGACTATTCATTTTATATCAACTTCTGTGACTATTTCTAGCATTTTCATAGAACATGCTCCTGGAGTGGCAACATTAAGTTTAAAAGTTTGTAAATTACCAAATGATAGATCTTCACATGAGCTAATCCAAACTTAAATAAAGATATTGTGTCTACTGAGCTTAAAAAGAAAAAATGGAATGCATATAAAAAAGCCTTTTTCCATGCATATCCGGCTAGTAGGAATAGCAGCTCTCTAATTTTAAACCATGCTATATTTCCCTTTATAGTAATGTAGAATAATGTTTGCACACAAATTCCCAGGGTCTGGACATTACAATGAATTTGAAACAGAAAAGCTGTCCTGAACTGGCCTAAAAGACTAGTCCCTGGAAGATCTATTTAAGATAAATTTTTAATAAAGGTATAAGCACATGATATCACCATGGTGATAAAAAAAAAAAAAGGAAGCTGGGAATACTGTCTGATGGAAAATAGGTTGAATTAGAGGAGAAAAAAAATGGTTGGTGATAAAGCAGAAGAGATTCAGCCAAGAAAACAGGATATTTCTGGTGAAAGAAATAATCATAGCACTACTATATTCCAACTAAATACTATTAATGTCACATTTACTTGTCTTTCATTTTCTGTCAATTCATCAGACCTTGGCATTAACTAATCAGGGTTCACAGTACATACTCTGAGCAATCAGGAGAAAATCAAAGAATCAAGTGAAAGAAAAATCATCCTTACCAAGGATAGCTCTCACAATATAGGGCACAGCTTTGTTGTGTGGAACAAAAACCTACTCCTTTGGTGTAAAAAGCTAGAAATGGGTAAGCCTGAATTTTTCTGCTGGACTTTCAGGCTACATTCTGATAATCTCAAGGTATAATGAGACCACTGCCTAACAAAAATAGAACAAAGGAAATTTAGAAAAAGTAATGATGATGATGATGATGATGATGATGATGATGATGATGATGATGATGATGATGAGGAAGAGGGAGGAAGAAGAGGAGGAGGAGGAAGATTCTTTCCTTTGTTTATCCCTGAAGTTGAAAATCTATGCAGATCTTGTTTAGACATTGAATAATTTAGCTTGAAGAAATCGTCCATTATCAAATTTCAAGGAAGGCCAGCAGAATAGCCAGATGTAAAGAGCATGGGTGATGGGTATGTTCACTGAGTAGAAGTGTGAATCCAAGATGAAAGTCTTTAGTTATTCTTAACTCTTAGTTTCCTTATCAGGTGAATAAAATTACAACTTCACAGAACTGCTGTGAAGATTTCTGGTCATAGTATATAATAAACACATGATAAATTACAGCATATGGTTTATGTGATTCATGAATTACCTTAGGAAATAGAGATCCATTTGCAAATTATTATTCATTTAGAGTCATATGAGGCAAATATAGACCCAAACCTAAAGGATTTTGGTAACTTTGAGAACAGTAATAATTTTTTTGGATTATTCAAACCCTCCCTCTACCTTTTCTTAAATATTTCCTTTAACTTTGCTTCAAATACAGTTTGTGCATACATCAACATTCAGACTAAGAAGTGTGCTAAAATGTCTAGACTACTGTTTAAGATAATGTACTAAACTAGCACTTCTCAAATATCAGTGTTCATATGAAGTCATCCAGTAATTGCCGTAAAACACAGACTCACATCCATTGGCTGTAGAATGGATGTGGAGATTTTGTAGCTCTGACTGGTTCCAAGGTGATGCTACCTCAATCTGTTCCACAGTTGATGACTGCCCCACACTTTAAGATAAAATTGACAATTGACAATGTTTGGAAAGAGTTTTCATTGTCACAACTTTAGGGAGTTACTGTTAGTATCTGTGGGGTAGAGGTAAAAATGTTGCTCAAACAGTGCACAGAACAGTACTCAACACAAAGGAATATCTGGTTAAAATAGCAATGATGTCCAAAATATTGACTATCTTGAGGTTGAAACCCAAATCTAGGAATCAGAATCTTCTTCCCTTAACAAAACCACCTAATAATAAAGAATAAAATAGTCTTCTTATTTTATTTATACCTGCAGTCAGAAGCTAAGGGGAACAACAGAAAATAAAGAATACATTAAAAATATGTTTCAAAAGCCAGGAATCGGTGGCTCATGCCTGTAATCCTAGCTACACAGGAGGCTGAGATCTGAGGATTGTGGTTCAAAGGCAGCCCAGGCAGGAAAGTCCCTGAGACTCTTATCTCCAATAAAGCACCAAAAAACCGGAAGTGGCATTGTGGCTCAAGTGGTAGCCTTGAGCTGAAGAGCTGAGGGACAGCACCCAAGCCCAGAGTTCAAGCCCCATGGCTGACAAAAAAATTAAAATTAAAATTAAAAATTAAAAAATATATATGTTTCAGAAAAGTAGTACGATACAAATTAACCCACAAAAATCAGCTGCCTTTCTGAACACCAACAATGTACAAGCAGAAAGGGAAATCAGGGAAACAACTCCATTTTTGATAACCTCAAAAAAAATAAAATATCTAGGAATTAACCTAACTAAAGACGTAAAGGACCTATTTAGTGAAAAGTATAAAATCCTAAAGAAAGAAATCAAAGAAGACACTAGGCAATGTAAAGACCTTCACTGTTCTTGAATAGGCAGAATCAATATTGTGAAAATGGCCATACTGCCAAAAATGATATACAAATTCAATGCAATTCCCATCAAAATCCCAATGACTTTCTTTACTAAAATAGAGAAAACAATCTAAAAATTCATATGGAACAGCAAAAGACCTAGAATAGCCAAAGCAATTCTGGGCAAAAGAAGCAATGCAGGAGGTATCATAATACCAGATTTCAAGCTCTACTATAGAGCTTGGCATTGGCACAACTTGGCATTGGCACAAAAATAGACCTGAAGACCAATGGAATAGGTTAGAAGACTCAGAAATAAAACTACATACTTACAGTCAGCTGATATTTGACAAAGGAGCCAAAGACATACAGTGGAAAAAAACCTATCTTCTTCAACTATTGGTGCTTGGAAAACCAGGCAGCCACATGCAGAAAACTGAAAGTGGATCCCAGCCTATCACCCTGCAGTAACATCAACTCAAAATGGATTAAAGACCTCAACATCAAACCTGAAACTCTGAAACTACTGCAAGACAGAGTAGGAGAGACACTACAGCTTATAGGCACAGACAAGAACTTCCTGAACAGAGTCCCAGGGTCACAACAAATTGGAGAGAGACTTGACAAATGAGCCTACCTTATAATAAAAAGTTTCTGCACAGCTAAAGACATAGTTACCAAACTAAAAAAAAAAAACCAGCCAACCAATTGGGAAAAGATATTTGCCAGCAATATATCAAACAAAGGCTTAATATCTATTATATACAGGGAACTCGAGAAACTAATCCTTCCCAAATCTAACAAAACAACCACAAAATGGGCAAGGAAGCTAAAGAGAGACCTCTCAGAAGAAGAGATAAAAATGGCAAAGAAACTGGCAGTTAAGGAAATGCAAATAAAAACAATCCTGAGATACCACCTTACCCCAGTCAGAATGGACTGCATCCTAAATTCAGACAACGACAAATGCTGATGGGAATGTAGACAAAGAGGAACTCTACTGAACTGCTAGTAGGAATGTTAACTAATAAAACCACTCTGGAAAGCAGTCTGGATGTTCCTCAAAAAACTAAACATAGACCTTCACTATGACCCAGCCATACCACTCCTAAGCATCTACCCTGAGCAACAAGAACCAGGATACAAGGACACATGCATCTCCATGTTCATTGCTGCACTGTTCACAATATCCAACATATGGAAACAACCCAGATGCCCCACTACAGATGAATGGATCTATAAATTGTGGTAGCTATATACAATGGAATATTACACAGCCATTAGAAAGAATAAAATAATGGCATTCTCAGGAAAATGAATGTAACTAGAACCAAACATGTTGCGCAATGTAAGCCAAGATCAGAGAGACAAACAGCACATGGTCTCCCTGATATGCAGATGGTAAATTCAAAATGCAATCAGATATGACAGAGTAAAGAGGACTCAAGAAACAAAGGACCTCTTCTTAATGTATTGCACCATTTTAGATGACTCTATGTTCTTGACCCTACATATAGTATATCCATGTGCACATCTGAGGGAAGCTAGGAGATGGGCACAGAATCCGAAACAGGTGAAAAAATACAGCAGAGGGGCCCATCAGCTGCACTGGACATTGATGAAAGTGAACTAAGCAACTCAAGGGCAGCCATGGGAGGGAGAAAGAGGGAACAGCTTACACTAAGCAAAAGGAAAGAAATGTATATATCACCTTATTTGGAAGGAATAGTTGTATTGTCCAAGTTTGTAGAGTTCATACACTTTAGAGATAACGATAATGACAATTCACCTTGTGAAGGTTAAAATGTGTTTGTGACTTTAGCTAAGTATCACTATCCACAATACTGTGAAATTTATGTAATCACTTAATCTCAATAAAGAAACTTAAGAAACTAATATAGAAAGTGAAAAAAACACATTTGTTTTTAGCCCCCCCAACCAAAAAAAGGTGTTTCAGATCAGGGTCTGTGTCTCGCAACTGTAATCCCAACTACTCTGAATGTAGACATCCAGAGGGCCATGGTTGATCTAGCTTTGGCAAAATTATTCCCCAAGGTCTATTTCTCAAATAATGAAACTGGATGTGGTGGATGCTCTGCTGTCATCCCAGATTATGGTCATCATAAATAGGAGGAATAAGCACTAAAGCTAGGAAATTTAATGGTATAGAGCAGTAGTACGGTGCCTGTCTAGTAAGTATGAGACCATGAGTTCAAACCCCAGTACCACCAAGAAAATGAAATTGAGGGGGAGAGAGAAATGGAGGAAGACAAAGAGGAAAAGGAAGAGGAGAAGGAGAGGGGAGAAGAGGAGGAGGAGGAGGAGGAGGAGGAGGAGGAGGAGGAGGAGGAGGAGGAGGAGGAGGAGGAGGAGGAGGAGGAGGAGGAGGAGCAGGAGGAGGAGGAGACATTTTGTGCTTGTAATGAATCAGAATGGAAACATTGGGACTCCCCAAGCAGTATACTCCTGGGACCAGGTGGTATAGTTCTGGCATGTGGATTGATGACTTACTAGCATAACCTAGGCACAAAAGGAAGGACAAAGAGCTTTAAATTGGTTCAGGCTATCCTCTAGTGACATTTGACAAATTTTCATATGGCAAGCTAAAGTGTCATGGATAGGATGAAACCTATCAACAAGTTTACTGATAGATTTTTTTCCCCCTTGACTTTCCAGGTACCTCAAGGAGCTAATTTTCTAAGTTGCCTTGATGATTCTACAAGAATGTTCTTGTTAGCTAAATGTAATCAACATTGACTGTATTCATTGACCCACTTGGGCAATACAGTAAATTATCATAGGTCAAGAGACAGGCAAAATACAGAAGTTGAAGTTTAAATAAGAAACACATTAGCCGGGCACTGGTGGCTCATGTCTATAATCCTAGGTACTCAGGAGGCTGAGATCTAAGGATCACGGTTCAAAGCCAGCCCAGGCAGGAAAAGCTGTGAAACTCTTATCTCCAACTAAACACTAGAAAATCAGAAGTGGTGCTGTGGCTCAAGCGGTAGAAAGCTCACCTTGAGCTGAAGAGCTGAGGGTCAGTGACCCACAACCAACAACAAAAAAGAAAAGAAAGTAAAGAAAGAAAGAAAGAAAGAAAGAAAGAAAGAAAGAAAGAAAGAAAGAAAGAAAGAAAGAAAGAAAGAAAGAAAGAAAGAAAGAAAGAAAGAAAGAAAGGAAGAAAGGAAGGAAGGAAGGAAGAAAGAAAGAAAGGAAGGAAGGAAGAAAGAAAGAAAGGAAGGAAGGAAGGACGAAGGAACGAAGGAAGGAAGGACGAAGGAACGAAGGAAGGAAGGAAGAAATTAAAATAATTGAGTTTGTTGTTTCTAACAGATACAGCCAAGGTTTCTTAGAAATAAAACATCAGTCTTCTAAATGTAGGGCTATTTACATGGACACTCAAGTTCCACCTCATGCTAAGGCCATCTATCTGATGTCATCAGACTTCCAGGACTTCCAAATATTGCACTCTAAAATCTAATAACAAGCTCCCTGCATCTGTTTCCTCAATAGAATTATGATATCTTTCCCTTGTGTTTCATATTTGGTGGCATTAGACAACTAAAACTGGCCTAATAAGTGTGTGTAATAAGTAGGTAGTAGAGATTCAGCTCTTTACCTTTGGGAGGAAGATAAAAGTAGTAAGTCTTCCAATGGAAAGTAAAAAAAAAAAATTAATGGGATTCAGAAACTGAGAGCCCAATGTGAATGTGTGTGTGTGTGTGTGTGTGTGTGTGTGTGTGTGTGTGTGTGTGTGTGTGTGTGTGTGTGTGTATTTTAAAACCGGTCTGAAGATTATATCTATACTGATTAACTTCAGTGAGTTTCAGAAAATATGAAAAATTTTATCTCTTTCATATTCCAATTTCCATGTCAGTTAATCAGTATTATTAGGCACATACTGTGTTGAATCATAGGTCCAGGTCTGAAAGCAAATGTTACAATGGAAAAAGGCCTAAATTCTTTGTAAATGACGTAGAATGAAGGCTTGGGGACTGAATCATTGGTGATGTTTGTTTGTTTGTTTGTTACTTGCTTTTTTTAGTGGCAACCTTTTCAGTTTGTTTTAGATTTTTTGGTTTGCTTTTGTTTTTATTTATTTATTTTTAACTACTAAGAGAAAGGGATTGAGTGAAAAGACCATAGAGTAGCTGTCTTCTTCACTTTGCTGGTGCTGTATGATGGGAATATAGAAATAGTATTATTTTAAAATGTTTTATGAGCTCAGCCCCATTGGTTAATAATCATTGTGGGCAATCTCTGAATGGTATGCAAAACTCACAATACAGTAGAAATTGCTAATTATTTTTAATGCACTTTATCTTTTGCTACTTTTTAATCCTTGAGTAATTGGTCAATTTCATTCCCAACCATACAGTGCAATGTTTTAGGAATATTGGAAAGCCTCCCTCCACTACCTCTCCCACCTAGAAAATTCCTTTATAAAGAAAGATTCTCTCAATCTCCTATTCTCTCTGTCTTTCTATCCCTCTAGCTCTCTCATAATTAAACTGAGAGACTGAAATCAGTTCACAGTTACCTACAAATTCTAAATGAATTCTTTAAATGGCCTTTGAGAAAGCAGGACTATGGGGGAAGGAGGTTGCTTCACTGAGTTTACAAGCTCGGAGCAAAAACCAGGGTGAAGACTGTGTGTCAACACCAACCATTGTTTCTATAAGGGCACAATTTTCATGACTTTTTTTTCAGAATGCAAAATAAGGTTAGTTGGAACATGCAATTCTAATCCCTTTCAGAGCTTATCACTCTTCAAACATTCAATAGCCACCCTTAATACCATTACCTCTGGGACAACATTTGAGTAGGCCCCTGCAATCTAACAACCAGAGACCCTGAAGAAAGACTATGGTTTAAAAGCCTGGTTAAAGATTAACACAAACAGTAATAAGAAGGTTCTTAGGAAAGAATCAGGACAGCTGCAGCTGAAGCCTTGCTACCTGCTGCGGGTTGCTAAGCAACTTGGGCCTACCACTGCCCCAAGGGTGTTTTACTTTACAATTAGGATTTTTGAAGGAGAAGTGTTGGGGGAGGAATGGGGGGGGGGCATTCCTAGGAAAACTGATGTAGATCTATATATATCTATATATATATACATATATATACATATATATGTATATGTATAGATAGAGAGATAGATACTTATTGTTGTGTTCTTTCTTTTTTAATAGGGAAACAGTGTCGCTCAATCCTTTCAAAGGTAGAACACACACCATAAAGCAGATTTTTCTTTTTTTGTATGTAGCTGACAAAAATCTAGCAGTAACATGGAATTTTAAAAGTGACATTTTGACTCTAAGGGAGGAATTATTTGCAATTTGTTTTGAGCAGAAGCTTAGTTCATGTCAGTGGTGAACCTCCAGACAATCATTAGTTTAAACTGCCTGCTATGTGTTTAAAAATTTCAGTCAATTTAGAGCTGATCTGAATTGCAAATGTGATGGTAATAAGCCATTAGGGAACTGCATCTCTCTCTCTCTCTCTCTCTCTCTCTCTCTCTCTCTCTCTCTCTCTCTCTCTCTCTCTCTCTCTCTCTCTCTCTCTCCCTGCACTTACAACCCTCTGCTTTAAGGAGCTGCAACTACACTGAAATATGAAAATATCATTTTAATCATGTGCATTGTCGACAAACACAGAAATGCTGGAGATTCCGAAGTGGTAAAGTGGTATTCAGAGGCAAAACACAGGAGACTGTGACAAGAATGCAGACATGTATAACCTTTGCTGTGAATTATATACAGTAGGAAGATTTTTTCCAAAAACAAATGCTCTGTTTTGTTTTTAGTGCAACATGATTCTCCAAGCCCAACATCTGGATAAAATTTATTTTCCTTGGATTTTTGGAATTAGAGTTAACCCAAACCCTTTATGAAGTCACTTGGGAAATCAAGAAATCTGCTTCTATGGTCAGATTTCAGCTTGCAAGGCAAATAATTGGTTTTTAAGAGTGCTTATCAATAAAAAACATTTTCCCCTTTAAATAGCCTCTGTTGGTTTTGCAGGATACTAGATAATACCGCAGTCTCACAACCATCAATGTCAAGAAGTGTTTTATTTTCTTGAAGGCTTTTCAGCTCAGAAGCGCAGACATTATAGAAAAATACATCATGAATGTTCATGCAAAATCCCATTCCATCCCTAGCTTTCTCCTTTGTCAGTTGTACATTTAAATGAACCAAGGGAAGACTGTTGAAAAACGAGGATAAATAAAAAAGGAAAAGAAGCCATCTCATCATGCTTTCAGGTATATGTTCTTAATTCTTAAGATGCTAATTTCCTTAAGCCCTTGGACTTCAGAGCAAAGCAGAGCTAGCAACTGAGGCACTGATGATTGGCCCATCAGCCTCATCCAATCAGTTAGCACTTATCTTCTAGCCTCTGTTTACACACACACACACACACACACACACACACACACACACACATACACACACACATACACACACACACACACACACACACACACACACACACACACACACACACACACACACACACACACACCCTTTCCCTGGGAATCTTCTAAAGTTCGCTCCTGAGCTTATGCTTCTGCTACATTAATGAGACCCCAGAAGTTGTATTTCTGCCATTTGCAAAAGTCTTTGGGAAATATGGAAACTTATGAGTAATGCATTCATGACATGTTTTCTCTCAACAAATTAAATATTTGCTAAGATAAAGTGTAACATCATTGGTAAATATAGCAGAAAATGATAGTTTAGTCCCAGAAGGGAAATCTTAGTTAGAATTTAACTCTAGGGGCCTTTAGTCATCTCCAAGGTCAGGGCTCTGGCCAATCCCAAGGTTTGTTTATTTCCTTGAGAATGAAATATAAGGACATGAACTCTGTGATGTCAGTCATACTGGAGAAAGGGGAACTTCCCAAGTGTTACTTTTTATTATGCATCAAGCTTCTACATAAAAGAGGAGATAGAATTAAAAATATATTTTTTGGTCTGGGAATGTGGCTTAGTGGTAGAGTGTTTGCCTAGCATGCATGAAGCCCAGGGTTTGATTCGATCCCTCAGTACCACATAAACAGAAAAAGCCAGGAATGGTGCTGTGGCTCAAGTGGTAGAGTGCTAGCCTTGAGCAATAGACAGCACCCAAGCCCTGAGTTCAAGCTCCAGGACTAGCACCAAAATAAATAAATTGTGTGTGTATGTGTGTGTGTGTGTGTGTGTGTGTGTGTGTGTGTGTGTGTGTGTGTGTGTGTGTGTGTGTGTGTGGTGTGTACCTATATCTATATCAAAGCTATCAAAGCTATCAGCTATTTCTATTTTTCACCTTGCATCATTTCATTTGACTTTAGATTATTCCTCACCAAACTATCCTTATAATAGAAATAGCTATGGGCCAGACAGAAATTGAAAGTAGAAATGTAGCAGATTATAGTGTGAATGTGCCTCATGTATCTTCCTTTATTCATCTACTCACTAAGCCTTCTCTGTGTACTAGGCATCATAGGCGCATAGGATGAATTTAACAGTGGTGCTATGCTCACAGGAACTTAGGGATAGAAGCAAGGTAGGTGTGGTGAGTGGTAGAGGTAGGAAGTGTCAAGCAAGCTATGGGAAATGGGTGTGTAGGAGCCAGCTGATGGATAGTATTAAGGTATCATCCAGGCATAGATACTTATGTCTATAATCCCAGCTACTCAGGAAACAGAGTTCAGGATGATTGTGTTTTAAGGACAGCCTGAGGAAAATGTTAGCAAGACCGCATCATAATCAGTAAGTGAGGAAGGCCCATGCATATCTGCAACCCAATTTATACAGAAAGCCATGGGTAGGAGAATCAGTCTGATGTCAGCCTTGGACAAAAGCATGAGCCCTGTCCAAAAAAATAAACAATAGCTAAACCAGAAAAGAGATGGACATGGCTCTAGTGTAAGACATGGGCCTTGCAAGTTTGGAGACCTAAATTCAAACCCTGATACCACAAAAAGCAATATAACCTGTGACTATTGAATCAGAAATATTCAAAGACCATTTTTTTTTCTCTGTACTTAAGAGACATTGAGCAATCTGTAACATCACTATGTCTTAGTTTCCTCATCAACACACACACACACACACACACACACACACACACACACACAAATTGATCAACAGATTTCATATATACACACACACACGAATTGCTCAACAGATTTCATACACACACACACACACACACACAAATTGCTCAACAGATTTCATATATATATATATATATATATATATATATATATATATATATATATATATATATTCCCTAGTCAGCTTCCTGTCTTCTTTAGGAAGCTGTTTTCAATCTTCTCAACTTTCTTAAAACCTCCAACTTCCTATCGCGCCCCTCCCGCACCCCCCCCCCCCCCGCTCCCCGCACCATAGGCAATGACCTCAATTTCCATCCTGCAAGAAAACTGAATCCATTAATGGAAACCCACTGATTTCCTGCCACAGCCTCTACCCTTCATAGACTCCAAACCCTGCTCACTCCCTTCCCACCCACAGAACCATGCGCCCCTTGCTCTGAAAATGCCAATGCTAGAGAGTCATCCAGCTCCCTCCCTCTCTCCAGAATCATCCTATGACTACTTTCTGGCTCCTCTTTCTGCCTAGAGTAAATTTACAGTAGTCTCTATTGTGGTTACCAGTAACTACTTAAATTTAAATGAATTAAAATTAAATGGAATGTGCGACTCAGTTCCTCAGCAGAACTTCCATATAGCACATGGCAAGTGGTGAACCTGGAAGACAGATAGAACTATATTGCAAACTCAGGAAATCTGAGACAACAGCCTGCAACTCTTATCCCTTTACTAACTCCTGTGTTAGTTAGTTTTGCATAGATTGACTAAAGTACTCAAGAGAACAACTTTTCTGAGGTTTCAGCTCTCAGGGTAGGGAGAGCATATCAGAGCAGCTAATATCATGGTGGTCAATAAGCAGAGAAAGCTTATGAAGAGAGTTGTAAACAGTTTTTCACAGAGATAGTCATGCACATAATAAAAGAATATAAATTTGATATTTAAACATATATCTATCTACGTCTCACTCATGAAGATAAAAACTACCAAAACAAAACAGGAAAATAATAACTACTGAGGAAAAAGATGGGTCTATTGGGCCCCGTAATCACTGTTGGTGAGAATGTAAAATGAGAGAACTATGGGAACCAGTGGGTGGAACTACCATATGATTCAGCCATTCCATCCTGGGGTATATACTCAAGAGGACTGCAAATGGAATCTCAAAGGCTGGTCTTCACTCCTGTGTTCATAGCAGCATTATTCACACAGCCAAGAGGTAGAAGCAACCTATGGATCAATGGATGGGTAGAAAATCAAACTGTGGTATAAACACTCAATGGAATATTATTCATCCTTTCAAAAGATGGAAATTTTGACATAATTTGGCCTGAGTGAATTTTGACGGCATTATTCCATATGAAATAAACCATTCATATCTATATATCTACATATACATGTATCTACATATACATGTATATATATCTACATATACATGTATGTATATATATATATATATATATATATATATATATAAGGTAGCTATAGAAGTTAAATTCAGAGAGACAGAAAATGGTAATGTCTGGGGGTTGAAAGGGAGGAAGAGTGGGAACTTGTTTAGTGGATACAGAGTTTCCATTTTGCAAGGTGAACAAAGTTCTGGAGACAGATGGTGGTGATATGTTGTGAATGCAGTTCACTTATAAAAATAGTTAAGATCATATATTTAATGTTATGTATACACCACAAGTGTGTGTTTGTGTGTGTGTGTGTGTGTGTGTGTGTGTGTGTGTGCGTATGTATATATGGATGGATGGATGAAAGATACAGAAACCGAGGTAGACAATGAATGAATGAGGAGAAAGATTTGGTGCTCTATGAGTGTCCAACATTGGACTATGCATTTTAGTGCACAAAAACTCTGACAAAAACTATGATAGCTCACAGGATCACCTTTTTTTCACTGATGAGCAAACAAAAGGTTGAGTACCTCAAAAATTTGTTCAAGGTTCCAAAACCAGAAAATTGGTCATCTCCAGGTGCAAAGCTATCTATAGTGCTAGAGTTAACAATTACCTTCTATCACTTGACAGTCTGGACTACTTGGGGTTCTTCAGCATCACCTAGTTACACAGAACAAACCAAGACCTTGGTTCCTCAGTGAGATTCTTTCTAGGTAGTCTATAATTTGGAACTAGTTGTAGGACACTTGGAATGATCATATTCTGTCTCTCAAAGAGCGTCCAGTTTTATAGATCATGGTGATTTAGACTTATTTGTGTAACATTCATAATGATCAGTGATTGAGATGTACTGTGTATGTGATGCTCACCTATGTTGCTTTGAAAATTTACTGCTTTGAAAATCCACACAACATCCTTATGATGACATATAATACAGGTACTGAGCTTTATGGAGTTGAGTAATTGGGTCACACAATTAGGAAAACTGAGAATATGCATCCTAATGTATTAAAATCCAAAATGTGTCCCCTTAAGTCATACTCTTTCTGTTCTTTCCTTTTCAGTGGGCTCATAAGCAACCTAATTTCTCAATCTTTAACATGGCTTCGACTCAAGTATCATTTTAGATGATAGAACAACCTGCTTATCTTTCATGAAACTTGTATGCTTTTAAGTCTTGCAAAGAGAATATGCTATCAATTCCTTACCACTCAGAAGGGGGGGACTAATGAACTCTCAGTTGTGGGGGACTAATGAACTCTCTGTTTTAACATTTTCTACACCAGTAATTGTATTATACAATAGCATTAGGATGAGAAGACTCCTGTGAAAGATTGAGAAAGAGGCTGAGGGGCATAATTCAGAAGGCAGTAAGTTTTCTTCTAACTTTGATGTCTTACTATAGCTTAATAGGTCTTGCCTTAGAAGTTCAGCCTCTTAATATGAGTTTTCACATAACATACTCTTGACAACATACTCTTGACAGCATTTATTATTAATTATCATCTATGAGTTATGAAGGGGAAAGTCATGTGAATGGAATCCAAAAGTCAAACAACAGTCTCTCAGAAGCAATTGAACCTCATCCAACTGCAGCATAATTTGAGGAATGAGCTAGACAGTAATGCTGGAGAAAATGCTTTGCTTAAGCTAGTGATTTAATCTCTCAAAAGTGCCACCAGAAATGAACATGGAAGCAGGGGAAAATGGTCCCACATTAAGAAGTGTCCATGGTTAATCTCACAATAGTTAGCTGTATGTGTAAACCCTGAACTTTAAATCAAATGGATTCTAAAACCTTGAAAGGAAACATGTTTCTTCACCTAACATTTCCCAGCAGCTTGGTGCTGGCAAACTTTTAAGAAGGGTCAATTTTGAGAAGGGTCAAAAGTGCTGAACTCCTGTCAAACGTTCCAGTGTAGATAAAAGCCAATAATTTTCATCTTAATCCTAAGGCCATAGTGTGATCGAATTGGAAATCTACTCCATATGTTCGTAATAATATTTCATAAAAATCCTTTATTTTCTCCATAAGAACCTGGTGAGATTTCAGCTTTATAGGACTGGCTTGTTTGAACCATTGAAACGGTACATAAGAATATCCTTCATGACGATCCAGTATTTGCAAGGCATTGTGACATGCTTGGCTCACTTTAATTCTCTCACCAGCCAGAAAATCTGAATGCACCATCACCCTTTCTCAGGCAAAGAGGCACAGATGGACAAATGATTTTCTCAAGTGTGTCCAGCTTGCTATTCTTCTGCTGGAGGTTAAGGGAAGAATATCCAGCCTCCTCTCACTACATCACACTGGCCTCAACCAGATTCTCTTTAGATTTAGGAAATGATGGGAGTCAGTTCAAGACACAGAACACGTTCTTGTGTTTAGAAGGAACCAAAGCTTGTTCTCAGCTCTCCAGCCCATTTCTCAGCTGAACTTCCAGCCACCGTGATAGCATAATATCATTATTTTATGTAGGAAATTTGGCTATTTACATGGATCTTTAGAATTATTAACCAAATCATTCAAAAAAATATTAAAGGCAAGGAACTTGAATTTGCACCCATAGATTCTTAATGTCCATTATTTATGACTCCTTTACATTAACCTATTCTTCAGAAGTGTTCAGAAAAAATTGTCACTCATTTAGTCCTCTCTAGAATATAAATCCTGAACTGTTTTCTGTGGAACTGAAAAGTGCTCATTTTGGTAAGATTTGGAAGTTTCGTTATTAAAATGAAAAGATTTTGGCACATGAGCAAAAGGTCAGGAAAAAATCACCAGAAATAAGACCACCAGCTCCTGGTTGTATTTTCACACACACACACACACACACACACACACACACACACACACACACACACACACACACACACACACACACACACAGTTCTTCAGTTTCCTATTATCTTATGTAAATGCAACATTGACTCACCCTTGGAAGATAGTAGCAACAGCATTGTATAGTGGAGTGCCATCTCAGCAATGATTCTCAAGTGGAAGAATTTTAAATACGGAAATTAAATGACAAGAAACAGAAGGGGGAGGAAGAAGAGGAGGGAGAGGAGGAGGAGGGAGAGGAAGAAGAAGAGGAAAGATTTATGTGCATCTCCTTTGTGCCAGGTACTTGGCCAGGTGTTCTCAATTAGTTATCAACATCATCTAACAAAGTAGGGTTTATATTCATTTCATAAATGAAACAGCTGAGTCCCTGGCAAGGTCATTGAGCTTCCCCAAGGTCACACAAGTAGTAAATAGAAAACCTAGCATCCAAATTAAGCTCTGACTCCAAAACTGACTTTTTCATTTTACTGAAATAGTTGCCTTGAATCTTAAAAAGTAGTCACTTAACTATATTTGCATCCCCTAATAGCTAGTGTGGAGGAATTCTAATAGAGTAATTCATACACCAGTAGAACTTGCCAAGTAAACGTATTTTAATGATGATAACCAAAGCCTACTCATACAATTATTTAAACAGGTGAGGTGATCATTATTTTCCTCCCTTGCTTAAACAAGGTTTCCATTCATGTAAGAAATATAACGTAGCAGGATGCATGTTAGGAAGAGATAAGACATGCCTCAGAGCCAATACTGAGGGGGTTGAAGGCAGAGACCCGTGATGTGAGAGGAAAGATGGTGATGTAAAATGTACTTTATCTCAAAGAAGCATATGCCTTTGAGTTGTTTTACTGAAAACATTACAGTCCAAGAAGAAAAAAAATACAAACTACAGAGTCTTTTTCTTATTTCCCTCATCAATATGAAGTGATTTATCTTCCTTACCTTATGTTTTACAGCATAAATAGAAAAATATCAATACAATAACTGTGTAAACAACTCCAAATAACTATGCTAAGTAAGTTAGTAAAATATTATCTGTAGAATTGCTATGATGCCATTCATATCTAAATAAATAACATCCCAGATTTTATTTGAATCCGTTATCTTTTAAGCAAAAATACACTGACCTAAGAATTCTGCATTTCTTTTTTGGTGAGAAAGAATTAGCCCTGAAACAACTGACCACAATTAAGAAAAAACTCCAGAAGTGTGGTGAGAACTCACAGGCCCATGCACTTGGTGACAGTCTCTCTTCTGCCCCCTTAGGAAGTTCTGGCTCCACCATGTCTCTTGGCTATTCCTTCTCCCAGTTACTCCATCAGTCTGATGATGCAAAATTCCACCCCAGGTTCTTGTCAGGTCCATCATTAAGTAAACTCCTAACCAGGACTCTCCTTGCCCACCTCCTCCTTCCAGGTCTGAATTAAGAGGTAGGTTAGTTCAAGCTGGCCTTTCTCAACATGTAAAATCAAACCAGAGCAAACGATCACTCTTCCTGTTTACCTCATGCCAGGGAAGATATGGTTGCACCCTTTACTTGCTGCCACACAGCCTTGGCTGCTTGTCAGTGACTTCTTCTGTTCAACTGACACTGGGTCACCCATTCACCATGACATAAGCAGATGGTTGGGCTGTCCCACTCTTATCCAGAAGAGCTATGTTGCAATTGACATTAACTTGAATGTTTGTCAACTAGCAGTACTCCAGCCTATCATTTAGAACCTCCTATCATATGATTTGATTCAGAGGATTCTTACACTGTGGTTGCTGCAACCTTCTGGAACGTGGAAGAGTAAATCATTGAGTAGTGACACTTCCAGAATATAGCAGCCTGAGACTACACCAGCTTTCTCTTGCTTTGGCCTGAAATATAACACGAACACCCTTCTTAATATTCCATTGGATATACTTTATTCCTTTATGTGAGTTCCTACTTTTATGTCAATGGAATTCATTGAATTTAATTCATACGAACTTCAGTTAAAACAATGACAGATCATATTTATTCTGCCACACATACTTAGAACAAAAAAGCCTAAAGCACAGCTCGGATAGTTTTTTGGGGGGAAATGTTTATTTACTATTCTATACTAGCATTTATGAGAATTGGCTGAATATCAGAATCACTTATATTCTAGATTTTTACCAGTCATAATTTCTTCACCTGTGAATAACAGAGAAAGATGCCACCTACTTCATAGAAATCTGGTGAGGATGAAATGATTCCATAGCTGTGAAACATTATAAGCAGTGTTCATATAAATTAAATACTACTAAGCTGTTTGTTATCATTAACCTCCCCAGTATTGTTAGAAATTCAGTCAACTATTTTTCACCTATGAGATGCTGTTGTTGACCTCAGTTTCCTTCACCATGCTCATGTAGACATCATCAGTTGCTTCAAGTGTCAGCTAGAAGAGCTCATAACTGTAACCTTCTCCACATGACTGACTGCCCCTTTGACCCCACTAAGATTTGTGGGATCCTCTACCCTCCTCTCCTGGAAGCAACCCACAGCCAACAGCTGACTCCTCCAAATGACAGAAATAGTCTCATCCTCTCTGGATGCCAAACCTTTGTATGATTAATTATCTGTGACGATACAATGGGAAATATCTGAAGCCCTTCTTAACCTTTTATCACTTCTCTGTTTCCTTCCATCAAGGAGTTCTTCTTAGTTTACCCTCTCAATAAGTGGATTGTACAAGAACTCAAATCTAAGGACTATAGCCTAAGTACCTAAGCAAGATATTGACATCCAGAATATTTTCTTTCTTTCATCTATATTTCCAACTTATTGGTTTTATTTCTATAGTTATGTGGAAACTATATAAATTAAAAATTGTCATACGCCTAACTTGCCAGCCTCATATTATGTGTTTAAATGTTTTCAGGATGATCACTTGGAATTACTACAGTCAAAATTCCTAAAGACTAACGTAAAGACTAGTAATTTCAGTTTTAAAGACCTAGTGACCAAGACCATAGCTGCAAAAATACAGCAACTGTCATGGAGAAGTCTGCTCATTTGTCTTAACAGTTGATGTAAGCCACAGTTAGTTGAGAACAGTGATTGGTGTTGGATGTGAGGACTGCCAAAATGATAGGATCAAGTGTGTCATTTGGAAACTGCTTATACATCCAGAGAGAATGCAGAGAATATTGTCATTGAGCACTGTCATATGCTTTGTGGATAGGTTGTGTCATCCTAGTGACAGCATATCATGCAGAAAGGGTCTCTAAGGAGGTTAGAGGACAGGTCTTTATCTCTTCAGACCTCCTGAGATTACAGGAGCAAGTTTCAATTAAAGACAGTGAAAGAATGAGAGCATCTTGCAGTACTCAGAGCAATGAGAAGTTTCTACTTTACCCCACATCATTATGTTTCATGTCATCATAAAAGAAAAAAAGGAAATATGATTCAAACAGAGAGAGCCATAGGCATCTACCGAGCAATCAAACTTACCCTTCCTCTCAGTTTTCTTACACTCATAGAAAGAAGCACAGTAAGACATATTTTAAGCAGGAAGATAGTGTGTAATTATGTAGTGCCTAATAATTATTTTTGATAAAGTTAATAAAAAATGCATCACACATGAGTCCCCACTAGGTCTGTCAGGTGTATTTATCAGGTTTCATTGGTCAGGATTTAAGTGCTGGAACCTTAACTTAAACTAGACTAACCCTCAGTCACTGGGTAGCTGGATCCTCAGTACCATCTGAGTAAGGTCAAAACCCCATAATAACTGTAAATTGGAGCAGGGAATGTAGTAGCTAGTATGACCTGTCAGGAATTTGAGAGGTGCTCAGATTTCCAATCTGAGATGCTGTCCATTGCTATTGTAAGTATATTGTCTATTGTCTATTGCTATTGTGATACTGATATCCAAATTATGTGTTTCAAAAACATCAAAATTATTTAGAAAGTTGGTAAAATAACAATTCCAGGCCCCGAAATAATGTTTTTGAGGACACAGTACTAAGGTGAAAAGTGGAGTCCAAGAACCGACTTTTTTTTGTGGTGGGGGGAGAGGATGTCTATTTCTGGGAGCTGTCCTAAATTTCTGCACTCTCCTACTTTGAGCCACAGTGCCACTTGCAGCTTTTGGTGGTTAATTGGAAGTCTCACAGATTTTCCTGCCTAGGTCGGGCTTGAGCTGCAATCCTCAGATCTCAGCCTCGAGTAGCTAGGATTACAGATGTGAGCAACAAAGTGCCTGACATTTTTAACAAGTTCCTAGGTGACACTGATGCTATTGCGCTGTTGGTCTTTGGACGAGGCTTTGAAAACCAGCCTTCTAGAAAGAGTTAATGAATGAATTTGCCAGTGATTGACAGCCAATGAAAATTAAGTTTCAAAGTCACAGCCTACAAAGGGGGCTGGGGCAGGAAAAACAAAACATGTAGGCCACACCCTGGCTTATATGAACTCCTCAAAAGGAAAACTACCCAGCCAAGAGAAGCTGCCAGAGAAAGAACAGGACCTGGTTGAAAGAACTGAACATTTGGGATGAGGAAACCTGGACGACGGCCTACGAAAAATTTGACTTTCACCATGTTTTTGCATCATTGAAACCAGTAGAAATGGCCCATAGTTCCCATAGAAGCTGAAACCCCTCCTTTGATTGAAGACAAAGCAGAAGTCTTCCCACTGCAAGGTAATAGGAGGTGTCCTCACACTACAGTCAGCTCTATAGCCATGGATACCTCAAAATGCCCAATGTGTCAAAACTCCTCTCAGCTCCTGTTTCTGCAGAACTCAACCAGTGATAGCAGACCTCCAGATGATGAGGATGAGAACCACAGACCCCACACATAAAAACAAGATTCAGGGGCTCTCCACCGGTAAGTTTTTGAGCTTGAACAGCATGGTAATGGATCAAGCTGATTCATACGATAGCATTTCTGCAAGCCCTGATCTCTTTACTGATCCAATTTGAAGAAATGTAGAAAAAGCCTCTCATTGGTCTGGCTTGAGTGGTGTATATCTGCACAAGATCCAAAAAAGGACTTGATAACAGTATCTTGGGTTAAACCTTTGCTTCTTTGGCCAAGGAGTCCAGAACTATTATAAGAAGGGAGAAGGCATGAAACAGACAGGAATGACAGTAAGCAGTTTTGTACATGACTGATGCTAATTCATTCCAGAATTCCCCCATATGTCTTCAATTATTATGATAACTTAAAAAAATAACAGGAGATTAAAAATGACTACCACTTCTACCATATTTCTTCCATATCTGATGGTGTATGAAAATAAATTTGGAAGTTAATCTTGGCTGTAACCAATAGAACTTAAACTAGATTAAGCAAAAAACCAAGCATATGAGAAGCTCGGTAACTTCAGGAAGAATAGTGGTCCCACTGGCTTCAAACTCTCAAATATACACCAACCTGTCTCTTTCCTCATCTCTTGCTTTGGCCTATCTTTGTATGACACTGTGCTCTCAAATCCATTTTCTCTATGTAGTAGGGGACAAAAGAATATGAAACCATATACATCCCGCCTTCTAGTTCCATTAAAGGCTGGCCATTTTCTTTCCTTTCTCCAGTTTGAACAATTAGGGGAAAATTGAAAGGCACAGTACAGTCTCCTCCCTGACTGTGGGACTAACCATACATGATTAGGAAAAAAAGTCTCCTGGCATTGGTGCATGTTGATTTCACAAATTTGGACATGAGTTGCTTAAAAGAAACATGGGAGGGCAAAAAGCATTATATTTCTAGCAAACCAGAAAGAGCATTTTCCAAGGGAGGAAGTGTATATGTCAGTAAACCCAAAATGCAATGCGGAGAAAACAAGGATTCTGTTCTCAGAGACTGTCATGACAGGGATTGAATTTTTTGCTAGAAATAGAGAAGTCACCTGCACAAGCCTGTAAAGTTCATAATATAATGCAAAATATAGTAGGCTTAAATTTCTTTTTACTTCCAGGCATCTTCATAAAGATACAGGGAAGGGGACCACTTAATATCTTTGGCCATAAAGGACAGTGAGATTCCATCTTACTCCAGCAAGAATAGCCATCGTTAAAAATATGATCAACAACAAATGCTGGCATAGAAGTGCATGGAAAGGGAATGTAAACTAGTGCAACCACTATGAAAGGCAGTATGGAGAGTCCTCAAAAAAACTAAAAACAGAACTACCCTATGATCCAGAAATACCACTTTGGGGAATTATAAGTCAGGATACAATAAAAATACTTGCATGTCTATGCTCTTTCCTGCACTAGTCATCATAGCTGAGTTAGAGAATCAGACCAGATACCCTACAGTGGATGAATGGATCAAGAAAATATAGAATATATAGAACACAAAATTTTATTTATCCATTAGGAAGAATACTATATGTCATTATCAAGTAATTATTATGTTAAGTAAATAAGTCAAGCTCAGATAGCAAAGAACACACGTTTTCTTTAACATGAAGACATTAGATGTAAAATAGAAACATATATGGAAACACAGACAGGGTCATATGCACATATACACAGTCAAAATGACTGAAGTATGGAATCTACAAGGGTGACTTCTCTTCATGTAACTCTTTCAACAATTAACTGACAGTTCAATAAAATGAATACCAGGAAGCTGAAATATATTTTGTATGAAAAAGTGGGGAGCAAAGGGGAAGGGGGACAGACAAATGGAGAGAGGAAAGATAGTAAATGCAATCATAATATTCAATGTACATATATGAAAAAGGAGCCAGGTAACTTGAAAGAATAAATGTGGTTAAGACAGATGGAGGAAGCCAGGCGCCGGTGGCTCACACCTGTAATCCTAGCTGCTCAGGAGGCTAAGATCTGAGGATCATGGTTCAAAACCAGCCTGGGCAGTGGTTTATCTCCAATAAACCACTAGAAAACCAGAAATGGCACTGTGGCTCAAACAGTAGAGCACTTGCCTTGAGCTGAAGAGCTCAGGGACAATTCCCAAGCCCAGAGTTCAAGTCCCCTGACCGACGAAAAATAAAATAGATGGAGGAGAACAATGGAAGGAGTGAAACAGATCTCAATGCACTGTACTTACAAACTGATGTGTTGAATTGAAACCCCTGTGTATGTACACTTAAAGATGATAACAATAAATAAGGCACCTATAATCCTAACTACTCAGGAACCTGAGATCTGAGGATAGTGGTTTGAAGTGGAGCTGTGGCTCAAGTGGTAAAATGTTAGCCTTGAGCACAAAAGCTCGGGGACAGCACCCAGGCCCTAAATTCAAGCCACAGGACTGGCACAAAATAATAAATAAAAATAAATTAATAAATAAATAAAAGATAGACCTACCTAAAAGATTATTGTAAACCACTGTTTGGTCTTATTTAACAGAAACAATTTATTCCTATAGGTACCATGATTTCTATTCCAGTGCTCTTCCCATTCAGCCCATTATTAAGTCCTACCAAAACTTCATTAAAGAGCTTAGGGACAGCTTCCAGGCCCAGAGTTCAAGCCCCACCCCCACAACTTGACAACAACAACAATAACAATAGCAACAAAACCTTCATTAAAAGAAACAATTAGAATTCTGCACAGCTGCTGACCATATTCCTAATTTGCAGGATTCTGCAGTGCTAAGAATCATTTTGGGAAGTCCCATCACCCTAGCAAAAAAGCTTAAAATATCATTGGAAATTAGGGATGAAAATAACTTTCCAGAATCAAAATGCAAGTGATCAAATTTTAAACCCAATATACTACACTCTGACTTAACTATTTAAGTAGTATTAATTACTTAGATTATAACATATCTCAAAACAATTGGCTCTTACATCTTTGCATGCCCTCAGAGCTATTGTGAAAATCTGGAAGAAAGACAGAGTGAAGCTCATGTCTGTGTTTAGACAGATAAATGGAAAGACATTCAGCATATGAACAGCATGAAGGCCAACTCAATGTTAGTCTCTGAGGGAAAAAGTAAAGCAACTTCACCTAAACTGAGTCTTAAATTTTTTGGAATTCTTGAGTATAAGCAGGTTCTCCTGCTATTTGAGTATGCAAACTCAGGAAGCATGATTAAATAGTTTGTAGAGACTCACTTTATGACTTCGATGGCAAAAGTTGTCTTATATATTTCAATCGACAGAATAAAAAGCCAGGAATGAGTGCAGTTGCACTTTATATTCTTTATAATTGACTTTTCCCATAATTCTGTCTCTCTAAGAATTTGAATATGGAGTCTGGGGTAGTGACAAATTTGAAAGCAGGCAGGGTATAGATATTATTTAAAGTCATGCATCCAATAGGATAGCCTAGGGAATCAGGGCAGATGAAAGAAGGTAACAGTCCTAAAAATACAGTACTGTGTCAAGCCAAAGCAAGGAATCTGGAAGGTGAGAGGGAGGCAAATGAAATCAAGAAGAGAATAACACTGAGAAAGAAAAAGGTAAATGGAATCTTAGTGAAGAAAGTATTTCAGTCTGTTTGAAGTGGTTATGTCAAATAATGGAGTAAGATGAAAACATACATACACACACACACATACACACACACATACACACACACATAGAATCTGGTTATGTGCAGGTTGGAAGAAATGGTAACAAGTGATACATGCACATAATTTTTTTTTTCTGTCATGGGGCTTGAACTTTGTGCCTGAGCATTGTCCCTGAGTTCTTCAGCTCAAAGCAAGTGCTCTATCAATTAAGCCACAGCGCCACTTCCAATATGCACATAATGTTAATTGAAAGGTCTTAGGAACACATGGAAGGAGAAAGCATGTATAACACCTAATATACTTCAAAATTTAAAACAAAAAATGAGGAGCGAATGTAGGCATGTGCAGTTGCATGAGGTATTTCTGTTTTTCTTTTTCAATGGGATATAGGACAGCATGGTTTATGTTGACTGGATGATCCACTAAAGCTGGAAAATTTTATAATGCAGGGAGAAGAGATATAATTGCAGGATAAATAACTTCAAGGAGGCATATGAAGCCAGACCCAGTGCAAAATAATGGGACTGTTTTGAGAAAGGAGCCAGAACAGATTTCATAGGGAAAATGTGTGGAAGTGTCTTTCCAACTGTTCATATTTCTCAATAAAGTAAGAAGTCAACATCCTCATCTATTAATGAAATAAGGGAGAAAATAATGGGAAATTGAGGTGAAAGTACAGAATTGCCAACCAAGAAACAGAGTGAAATAACTTGGAGGAATTGGGTAATAATTGAGATCCACTCAGAGTGTCTCAGGTTTCTCTCTAGGTATATACACTTTGCTGTCCACAAATATGAACATGTTTCTAGAAAGTTCAATTTAATGTAGGTTGGAGTTTGGCCAAGAAGAGAGAGAAGGCAAAGTAATAGGGAGATGTGTACAGGAAGTGGCTATTGTCACAAAATATGGGATCTGATCTGGGTAAGGCAAGAAATTGGGATGTGCCTACTGGGGAGGAATAACAAAGGCTAGCAGTTTGAAGAACTGTTCAAACAGAACAGTAGTTAGAAATACAAGAGATAATAGTTTGAGAGAAGGGTACTTAAGATTTACTTTACCCAAAGGATATAATGATTGACAGGAACCAACATGCAACTAAAGATCTGGACAGCTGAAGCAACAGGCAAGATACCAGAGAAGAGGTCAGGAATTGAATTGATAGTACTTGGTTTCTGAAGATTCATAAATGCATGTTTCATACTGTAGTAACTACCCCAGTCCTCAAGTAGTAACAACAAGTCACTCCCCACATTTCAAATTTCTGTACGGTTGTAGCTCAGCAGTGACTTCCCCTGAGTGACTTAGAGAGTTTGTTTGGGGCAATGTATTTCAACATGCAGTCACTATTAAAAGGCAAGCAAGAGAAATGAAATGATATGTAATCTCACAAATGGTTCAGCTTAGAAATGATACTTATCATACCCACCCAACGTTTCATAAACACAAACAGTACCAAGGTCACAATGTGGCCATTCCCTCATTAAGAAATAACAGGTATATTTGAGAGAGAAAGGATGAACAAGGTATTAAATTCTTTTTTTAAAAAAAGGAAAAAATTCTCCCAGAAGGCTGTGTGGCTCAAAGAAAACAGGACCAACAACAAAACCTAAAATGCATCATATAACCTATTGGCATGAGCATGCAAGCCATAAAGACTGCACCATTAGGATACCTTCCCTTACACTAAACTCTGTTTGAAATCTGTGCATAGGATATCATATGTGTGGATACAGAATGAAATTTTCACTCACAGAGATCTTTCCTGAAGCAGTGAAATTTCAAGCTATTCAGGAATTTGCTGTTGATGAATCTGATTAATAGAGAGTTAACTGTATCTCCTGTGTGGGTTACTACAATTTTGCTGAATGAAAATGTGGGAAAAGATAAAATTTTACTGAACCTATTTTACTCCTTTCTTAGTGATTTAGAAGGCACTGTTAGCTCCTACAGTGACTGAGGGCCATGCCTATGAACATCAATTATAATTGAACTGCGGATGTGCAAGGCAATAACTCATCTAGGCTCTTTGCACACTGGGAGTGCTCAAGCAGGGCAGCAGAAGAGTAATGACAGCAGGGAATGGAAGAGTCTTAGATATGGAGAAACTAACCAGGTGGCAGGATTTGCTCCCAAGAGTAAAACCAGCAGTTGAAATAACAAAGTTCAAGGAATTGAGAGACATTGAGTTTCAATCAGGGCTGACACTTACAACCAGGAAGTCATGGCCAGGTGCTGGGAAAGCTGGACTAGAAATCACTACAGTTACCAGACAAACAGATCATATGTCTCCGATCTAGTAAATGAATTGGTTAGAAGCAGACATGCAGTACAACTATCGAGATTTCTTTGTAAGTCATGGTTTATTAACTTGGAGTTAGAGATTTCAAAGAACCAAACAAGCTGCTAATTATTGTGAGGTCCTGGATAAGCATCTGGTTCCAGCAGGAAATTAAAAGGCAAACCAGGAAACCATTCAGTTAGGAATAAGCAAACATGTGGGAAGAAAAGTCTCAGTTTAACTAGCACATCAGATCTCAGGTATATAAAAGAATACTGATCCCAGAACATTTGGGAATCACTTAGGAATTTGGGATGAGAGGATCACTATTCAAAGCCAGCCAGGCAGATGCTTGTCTCCAATTCACCAGCAAAATACTGGAAATGGAGCGGTGGCTCTCAAGTGGTAGAGCACCAGCTTTGAGCAAAAGAACTGAAGGACAATGCCCAGGTTTTGAGTTCAAACCCTGGGTACAGGAAAGACAAAACAATGATCAAAATAAGACCTGGAAATGCAGATAAATGGCATTATTAAAGCTATATGGGACAACTTAGTGAATTGTTAGTTGTACCAAGGTGAATTTTATCCAAGGGCTCTTTTCACATAAAAAAAGAGTTAGAGTTATTTGTGTTTTAAATTTTTGTTTATTGATATTTTTTAAAAAGACCCATAATTTTTGTCTTAAATCATCATTAAGAATTCAATTTGCAGATCTTCTCACCTGTTTATAAATCTAGTAAAATTACATAAAATAAAGTATCTTTTGCAGTGAACTTAGATTAGTCTTTGATCAGCTCAAGTTATACAAAGCAAATTCCCTTTAAAACAACAATCTCATTTAAAAACATAATCAAATCTTCTTTAAAAGCATAAAACGCATTTGAAAAGTCCCCTCTTTCACAGGCCTGATTGACTAAACGTATACGTATGATCTTAACACAACTCTTCCTAATACCATGAGCAAGTCCTCACAGTTTAAATAAATTAAACTTACAAATGTAACAATTTAAACAATTCCAAGCCCTTCAGTACTGATTACAAATTTATCAGTTTGCATTTCAATAAAAACAAAAAAATACATGAATCTATTGCATATTTAACATTGGAATCAAAAGGTGGATTTCTCAGATTCTACTTAGAGCCTTACTATCCAAAGTCGGGCAAAGGAATGGTTTCCTCTAGACAGGATTTGAGATGGGCAATCTCAGATCCCATCCAGAGCTACTGGTACAGAATCTAACAAACTAATCTAAGGGCAAGAGGAGTAAGGGACATTTCTTTTAGTTTCTGGCTAAGTATCAAGGATGTTTGGTCCTTCCATACATGATTCTTCCTTCCCCATTTTTTTTTTCTATTTCCACACAGCAATCCAGAAAGCAACTCCTTTTATCGATCTCATAATGAAGTTTCCAACTAGATGGACCAGAAAAATTGGAGTTTAAGAGAACTGAGGGAGTGCTGAATAAAATACTAAGGACCATACCAGACATACCAGGTGGAAGTTACCACCTGAATATGTTGCATGGAATAAAAACTCCTGGCAAGAGTTTCACAGAGTCAAATACCTCTGGTATTTGTCTTGAACTGAAAATGAAGAATGATTGGGATGCAAAGAGTAAAAAGATAAAAAGGAAAGCACAATGTGAATATAGCCAAATAAATACCTGGTGGCAAATAGCTACATTCCCCCGGCCTAGCAGGTCAGAGTGTGGTACTCACCTGTAAAGAGGAGATAGACCAGGGAAGTATAAAACGTGCATATAGGAGTCACAGCCAGTCTGATGACAGTATAGTAAAATTGGACAGCAGTCTTTCCAGTAACCATTGATCAACAAAGGGCCAGGAGACCAAGGGCTCATGCCTGTAATTCTAGCTACTCCAGAGACTGAGATCCGAGGGACTGCAGTTCAAACTCAGCTTGAGCAGAAAAGTCTGTGAGATTTTCTGTCCAATTAACCAACAAAATGAAGGGATGGAGACATGCCTCCAGTGATAGAGTGCCAGCCATGAGCAAGGTGAGTGAACACAAGGCCCTGAGTTCAACCCACAGAAGAAGAAATAATAGTAATAAATAATAAACATGAATTACAAAGTTCCTATTTGTATATGTAATTAGTTAAAAGCAAGTATACCAGTCAGCTTAATGTTTAAGTATGGTTGTTTCTGACTATAAAACGGTTTTCTGGTACCCAAAGGAGGTAAGCACTGGCTAAAAGGAGGTAATCTCTAATAATTGGTATCAGTTGGGTTACCTATAAAGTGTGTTGCCAATATATGCCAATCTATCCTCTCATGAGGGTTAATTCATGGTAAAAAGCCAGAGATGAGTTTGGGGGAAAAGAAGGAAACATGTAAAAGGATAGAATAAATTTGGTCCTTTTTAAAAAAATATTTCCTCTATATAGTTGTAGATAACAACACCTTAAAAGTAATCATTAGCATTTTACCACAGTGGATTATGAGACATGCAACAGATGTTTCTTGACTTAAAATTTTTTCATCAGCAAAGACAGATTAATTCTCAGCTCATTTGTCTGTTCTGCTACTGGATGGCTAACTTAAGCAGTAGCTGTGCCCAGAGGAGCACCATTGCTTTCTATTAATTTATGGTTTAGAGAATATTTGGGAGATAAAACTCTAAAGTTAATTTCAGGTTGATCCCAGAAGGATTGCTTCTAATGGCTCTGTTCGTTGCCTTGGGGAGGAACCCCATGAAAGTTGATGAAAATAGGAAAGACTTGCTAGCCCATTTCTAAATCCACATTTTTGTTTGAAACAGATTTCACCCTTATAATTAGAGTAGTTAGAACTCACTTTAATTTTAGTAGCAATAATTAACATTCGCGTAGTACTTCATTTTATAAAGCACTTTCTCCTGATCAATTAACTTTGGAAATCATCACAATAATTGGGTAAAGTGAAATAGTCGTTGTTTTGTTGCTGATGCAATCAGTCAGAGCAACCGTTGTGGCTCAAAGCAACCCAAATTTACGGTACTATATTTCCAGAAGTGAGTAGTATAAAGTGTGTGTTACTGGCTAAAATAAAGGTGGTTGGCAGGATTAATATTCTTTCTAGAGGCTCTGGGGAGCACTATGCCCTTTAGTCTATATTCCCTGGCCTATGCCCCTCCCATTTTCAAAGCTCACCAACAATTCACAGTGGAGATGTGTGTGTGTGTGTGTGTGTGTGTGTGTGTGTGTGTTTCGACACTTCATCACTCCAACTCTGCTTTGTCTTCATAATTCCTGCCTCCTCACATATAAGGACCCTTGTGACCATATTGCCAATTCTAGATAATTAAGGATATTTTCTCCATGTTCAGGTGCTTCATTCATTCATGTCAGAAAAGTCATCTGAACTAAAGAAGAAAACTAAAGGCAAATAGGAATAAGATAACAGAAGACAAAAGCATCAGTAGCTGAGTGCTTATAATCCTAGCTACTCAAAAGGCTGAGTCTGAGGATAGGGTTTCAAAGCCAAGCCTGGCAGGAAAGTTCTTGAAAGTCTTTCTTTTAATTTAACCACCAAAAAGTTTGAAGTGGAACTGCAGTTCAAGTAGCAGAGTACTATCCTTGAGCAAAAGAACAGAGACAGCACTAGCTCTGAGGTCAAGCTCCGGGACTGATACATACTTAGACACACACACACACACACACACACACACACACACACACACACACACACACACACACACACACACACACACACACACACACACACACACTGTATGTAAAGTACCAGTAATCATAATAGGTATATAGTAAAAAACTTGTGCCTAGAAAGACAGAGATTTTCACATTCAATTTTTAAAAGAAAATTCTATTGCAAGAATGACATAAAAATGTAAATCAAAATATGGAAAAAATTACTAAGTACTTTTAGCTAAATAAAGCATGCATAACAATGTAATATATATTTTAAAAGAATCATAAATTAATCTTTAATCATAAATTATTGTAGTGATCAACACTATGAATTGTTTTAACATTTGTTAACACCTAACTATCAAATCAATAAGGCAGTAATGGGAGGGCTATCCATGCCGAACTTCAAACTCTACTACAGAGCTATAATAACAAAGACAGCATGGTACTGGCACAAAAACAGACCCGAAGACCAATGGAACAGAATAGAAGATCCAGAAATAAATCCACAGGCCTACAGCCAGCTGATATTCGACAAAGGAGCCAAAGACATACAATGGAAGAAACACAGCCTCTTCAACCGCTGGTGCCGGGAAAACTGGGCAGCCACATGCAGAAAACTAAAAGTGGACCCCAGCCTATCACCATGCACCAACATCAACTCAAAATGGATTAAAGACCTTAACATTAAACCTGAATCTCTGAAACTACTGCAGGACAGAGTAGGAGAGACACTTGAACTAATAGGCACAGGAAGGAACTTCCTGAACAGAGTCCCAGGGTCACAACAAATTGGAGAGAGACTCGACAAATGGGACTACCTTAAAATAAAAAGCTTCTGCACAGATAAAGCTATCGCAACCAAGCTAGAAAGACAACCAACTAATTGGGAAAAAATATTTACCAGCAATATATCAGACAAGGGGTTAACATCCTGTATATACAGGGAACTCAAGAAACTAATCCCTCCCAAACCCAACAAACCAATTACTAAATGGGCAAGGGAACTAAAGAGGGACTTCTCAAATGAAGAAATAAAAATGGCAAAGAAACACATGAGGAAATGTTCATCATCCCTGGTGGTGAAGGAAATGCAAATAAAGACAACCCTGAGATACCACCTTACCCCAGTCAGAATGTCCCACATCCACAAATCAGCCAACGACAAATGCTGGAGGGGATGTGGAGAACGAGGAACGCTATTACACTGCTGGTGGGAATGTACACTCATACAACCACTTTGGAAAGCAGTCTGGAGGGTCCTTAGAAAGCTAAAGATTGACCTCCCTTACGACCCAGTCATACCACTTCTAGGCATCTACCCTGAACAACAGGAACCAATATACAAAGACACATGCACCTCCATGTTTATTGCAGCACTGTTCGCAATAGCTAGGATATGGAAACAACCTAGATGCCCCACCACAGATGAATGGATCCAAAAATTGTGGTATCTATACACAATGGAATATTATGCAGCCATTAGAAATGACAAAATAATGGCATTTGCAGGGAAATGGATGGAGCTAGAAGGAATCATGTTGAGCGAGGTAAGCCAAGAACGAAGAGACAAACAGTACATGGTCTCCCTGATAAGTGGATGATGAATCCAAAATGTTAGGTGATATGACAAAACTAACAGGACTTAAGAAACAAAGAACTCCCACTCATCTGGTTGAACCACTACTAAATATCCCCATGCTGCTGATCACATATATGGTATATAACATATGAGCACCGTTATATATTACAGACTGTGATAGACAATTTGCTCCAGGAAAGTTAGAAAAAAAAAAAAAGAGATAATAGGTAAATGCTAGAAAACTTTTGGAAGTGATTAGTTAGTTCATTTGTTCATGATGGTGGTTTTATGGCTATATACACATATCCAGTATTCATCAAATGCTACATTTTAAATAAATTTTAGTATATTATATGATAGTTATACCTCAAAAAAAAATAAGGCAGTAATGAGGCCATTTGAGCAATATGCTAACGATTATTTCCTTTTATTAGAAGATGCCATAATCTAGCTGCCTCCTTTCCTTCTGAAAATAAGCACATAAGGATACTTTCAAAAGCTGAGTCTTTCTCTTCTAGAAACAATATGAATAAACCTCAGCTCAAATGGCACTTTTTCATACCTTCAGTAAGATAGATAGATAGATAGATAGATAGATAGATAGAGAGAGAGAGAGAGAGAGAGATAGAGAGAGAGATAAAAGAGAGATAAAAATTAAAGCTAAATTCATTTTAATGTCCTCAATTATCATTGTACATTTTTTTTTATTGTACAGAGGTTGGAACTCAGGGCCTCACACTTGATGAACTGGCACTCTCCTACTTGAGACCATAGTAACATTTACCTATCATCTATCTGTCTATCATCTACTATCATCTATCTGTAAATAAAGCCGCATGAAACCCATCAAGTACTTTTTGAAAAAGTGAAGAGGAGGGAAAGGAGGAATGAAAATGGGAGGTAAAGTTGTTCAGGGTGCACGTACGTATTGTTCTATGTACGGGAATATCACAATGAAACCCCCCTCCTATTATGCATATATCTTACCTCAAGATCCTTTTTCTGAAAAATACATTTATAAGATGACAGAAGAATGACTCCATAGAGCCAAAGAGTCCTTTGTTCCACCTATGTCCAAGTACTGCATCTCTAACCCCAGCGCTCCTTTCTCAGCAGAGTTAATTATTATAAGGCTTTGTTTTTGTTTGTCCTATGCTGACAATGTGACTGCAGAAGGGCAAATTTCTAAGGTCAAATTTCACATTTCTGGTCACTAGGTTATAGGAATCACATTGTTGAATGCCTGGAGGAGACTAATTCCTCACCTAGGTAGATTCACTGAAAAGATTCTCTACCTCAGTGGTTCTACCTGATCCCCTGACTGTGAGCATCCACCTCACCTGAGAACTTGGTAGAAATGCACATGATGGAGCCCCATCCCAAATCTTCTGATTATTTGAGTAATGGGGCCTACCAAGTATATTTTACTATGACTTCACAGTGAATCTGATTGCCAATTGGATTCCAATCCTGTGAGTAAGTTCAAGACTAGCTCTCAAAATCCACCCACAAAATACACAAAAAGGTAGGCTCAAATAGCAGAAAGCAATACTGGATTTTCTGGGCTTTCTTTCCTTTATGCAAATACCTGCAAGACTGAGATAAATGTTGTGCTGCAATCTGTAAAAGTGCTAGAAAATGCAGATAATAACTTCTATTTCCCTAACATGATTATCCATTTACAATACAGCATTCTTTATCAGTATAATCATGTTAAAATGCTTCCATCCTGACCTACTTGTTACATAGAACAAGAAAAATAAATAGGCATCTTAAATGGCAAAATCTTCTAACATCTGATCACTAGACAGAGATGTACTGAATGGTAAGTGGGGTGGGGGGTTAGCATTCATTTCCAAATTGAGCTTTTTTTAATAAAAAAGATTATTCAACAGCTTGGGAAGTAAAAAGAAAAGCTGAGCTGACATTTTAAAGTGTAACTGAAGTTATGTTTGCTGTGTGTGTGTGTGTGTGTGTGTGTGTGTGTGTGTGTGTGTGTGTGTGTGTGTGTGTGTGTGTTAATCACAGGAGATGCCAAAAAGTTGGTTTGTTCAGTTCAGATCAACTTTGGAATTGTTAAGTATCAGACATAAGCCTACAGGTATTTGTCTTTAGTTAAAACTTAAACAACGTGTTACCTGAGCATGCAAATTTACATATACAAGCCAAGGAAACCGCATCACATACCTTTCATCCTTTTTTTTTTTTAATCTTTGAGATGAAAAGGGAGATTTCAGGCCAAGTTTCCACAAAAATGTAGGGATAGACATTAATGTCTCAATAATGATGCCAGGATTGCCTCTTCAATCAAATATGATGAAGTCATCAATATAGCAATATAGACCAGAAAGACAGGTAGCAGCCAAATTTCCTGTTGAAAAGAAATTATCAGTTAAAAAGAAATTATCCATAATTGCAAATTTAGCAATTCAGGCAAGTTATATTGTAAACCAGTTGTTGTTTTTTTCTATACATAAGAGTTTGGCAGTCCAAGAAAAAGTTAATGAAGAGGATTAAAAAAATCTATGAGCCATGCTGCTCAAGACATTGCCAGATCAATTACTTTTTGGGGGCGGGGGGTTGAAAGAGATAAATATTAGAAAATGTCTCTGCTCTTAAAGAAAGATCCATTGATTTGTTTTCCATATTATTTGCACCATAAAAATGTGTCTGGAACAGAAGAGAAGAGAATTTACTAAAGACCGATTAAATATTTTTCTAATAATTCAAGCTCTTCCACATTAGAAGGACCGCTACATGTGGTGGGAAGGTGTCATTTATGCAAGGCCCAAATGGAAGGATGGAGATGGAAATTTCTATATTTCATGACAAAATATTGAGGAAGTAAAAAGTAGCAGAAGAACAGGAGGCTGAGATCTGAGGATCACGGCTCAAAGACAACCTGGGCAGGAAAGTCCGTGAGACTCTTATCTCCAATAAACCACTAGAAAACCGGAAGTGGTGCTGTGGCTCAAGCGGTAGAGCGCTCGTCTTGTGCTGAAGAGCTCAGGGACAGCGCCCAAGCCCAGAGTTCAAGCCCCACAACTGACAACAACAACAAAAACAGGTCAACAGTAACCACTGCTATCCCTTAGAGAACCTGCATCTCTCTTATTGACTGCATCACCTCCTCAAATCTCACCATTTCTCAAGGTTGAGAGAAGGCAGACTGGTTTCTGCACGAATGAATCCCTGGGACATATTCAAACCACAGCACTAATATTTGGTCCCTTTCTCGTTGCCGAGGGATAATACAGTCTTACCCATTGCCACGTCATCTTTATGGTCACACGGTCATAACCATTTCCAATACATTGTAAGGCCTGTCTTCGTGATTTGCTTTTGTCATTGTGGCTTGCTTTGACCAATGGCATAGGGGCTGGTAATACAAGGTATACAGGTTGCTCCTTCTTATCTGAATCTTAAAATGTGAAGACAGTAGAAGAGAGTTGTAGCTTTCTGTCTGCTAGCTGCCAGAACATAAGGAAGACAAGAAATAGATGTGTGTCAGTGTGAATTAATGTGGTACAATAATTGTTGCTAATTCAAATAAATTTGAAGAATCTAGGAACTTAAATCTAGATACAGAAATTGGTATCAGAAGTTGAATGATCATTTAACAAAGACATAAAATGTGAGCCACTGGCCTCAGACCCAGGTTACAAGTAGCAAAGGAGTCTGGAGACAAATGATGACCCATATATTATACAATTACCATATCTGAGAGTATTTTGATATTTTGATGGTATGGATGTCAGCTAAAGTACCTGGAGAATTTGAGTCTCTAGGGAGAGCACCAGCCAAGGAGTTTTGCTAAATTGCCTGGGTGATTTTGGTGTGTGTGTGTGTGTGTGTGTGTGTGTGTGTGTGTGTGTGTGTGTGTGTGTGTGTGTGTGTGTGTGTGTGTGTGTGTGTGTGTGTGTGTGTGTGTGTGCCAATTCATTCTGTGGCCTAGGCACAACCCCTGAGATCTTTTGCCCAAGGCTAGCACCGTACCACTTGAACCATAGCACCACCTTCAGATTTTGCTGAGTAGGATTTTGGAGTCTCACATACTTTCCTGCCTGGGCTGACTTCAAACTGTAATCCTCAGATCTCAGCATCCTGAGTAGCTAGTATTACAAGTGTAAGCCTCCAGGATCCAGGTTTGGTCATGATTTTTGACTGCCCTTAACAAGTTATTACAAGTTATTGAACAAACTCAGTCCTTGGGAGAAAAGTATAGAGAATATTAGGGTAAGATTCTGCAGAGAGAATTCAGAAACTACATTTCCAGCAGGGTTGCAAGGTGCAGTTAGTTTCTAAGTCAATAACCAGAGTAAAAATATTGAGAAACACTTGAACAAATCAAACTTCATCCCAGTCTCAGAAACAGACCAAATTCCTGCACATAGTTATCACCTCCTTAGTTAAAACAATAGGTTTAAATATCTCATTTAGTTTTGGGGAAAAATACTCAGGATGAAGACAATGTATATATGGTTCCTTCAGGGAACTAGTACACTTAAAATGCACTTAAGGAAGCTCATGCCTGTAATTCCAGCTACTCAGAAGATTACAATCAGGAATCTCACCAATGAATTCATGGCCATCCCAGACCAAAAATAACAATAATTCATTAGACCCGCATCTCAAACACTAGCAAGGCTCTGTGGTACCTACCTGTCATCCCAGCTATGTGGGAGGATGAGATTAGGTGGATGACAGTTCTACACTAGTCCAGAGAAAAAGGTTAACACCCTATCTCAAAATTACCAGACAAAAAGGACTGAAAGCTTGGCTCATGTGGTAAAGTACCTGCCTACCTCCGGGCTGCACCCACCCCAAAAGCACTCGTATGAACAGATTTCACATCAGTTTTATATATACATATATAAACATACGTATAAATATACATATATATACATACGTATATGTATATATATGTATATATACGTATATATGTATATATACATATACATATATATACGTATATACATATGTATACATATACGTATGTATATATACATATATATTATATATATGTATATATGTATATATGTATATATATATATGACTGACAAAGAATCAAAGGTAGATTAAAATAAGAACTATTCATCCAGCAGTTTCTCACATTTAAATGTATCAAATGAGCAATTATTTTTAGAAAATAAAGCACATAACATTCAGATGTCATCAAAAACTTTAAAATAGTATCTTATTATAATAAGATTCCCTTGGCTTTAATAAAGAGGATATTAAATCCATTCTTTGTATACACCAGAATATCAATCAAGCATTCTTGTTTTATCCTTGTCTGACCATTATCATCTTTTTTCTTTTCATCTTGACTTTTTTTGTATTTTTTATTGTTATTATAAAGATGATCTTCAGAGGGGTTATGGCCACATAAGTCAGGTAAAGAGTACATTTCTTTCCAGACAATGTCACACCTACCCTCACACACTTCCAGTTTTTCCCTCCTATCCCAAGCACAAGTTGTATAGTTTATTTTTCAATACAGTGTCTAGTGAGTACCACTGCTGCATTTGTTCATACTTTATCCCTCCATTTCTGTGTCCCTCCTTCCTCTCCAAAGATGGATAAATGAACAAACAAGACAGAAAGTAAGTAAAACAAAAGCAGAAAGAAGGAAAAAAATAAAAACCTCTTGTTCCCATTTCTTGGAGTTGATTTTGACAAATATTATTTTATATAATCAGATACACATAGGCATTGCACCTTTGTGTTACTCACGTAAGAATGTCATCCTTTGGTCTTGCTGTATGTGAGTGCCTAGAGTCCTGTACAATGTATCATGTCGCAATGTATTTCAGATCTAGCTTCTGCATATGATTGGAGAATTTAACCCATTTACATTTATTTAATAACACATATCTAAGTCTGCCATTTGGGCCACATATGTTTATCTATTGTATGTTCCATTATAAGCATATGAACCTTAGAAATATTACAAATTTGACTTCAGATTACTGCTGTGAAGCACATATTTCAATAAAGTGAGTCCCATGAATGGTTTCATAGTGCATTTAAATATTATGTTTATTATACCTTGTGATCTATCTTGTACACAGTGTTATTATGCCTAAATAAACAACAATGCAACCGCACAACTTAATTAAAAATATTGTTCATCTAGCCTGTTGAACAAATAGTATAATAAACTTGTTTGACCCATGGTTGCCACAAATCTTCAATGCATGATAAAAATAAATATAGCATCTGCAAAAGGACAATAAAATGTTGTGTGCCTTCTTTACCCTTTATGCTTTCTTTGGATTCATCAATGATTTTAATTTTTATTATTTTATTCTATGATTCCTTTTTAAATGCCTCCCTTTCAGCTCTGCATCTCTGTGGTTCCTCCAGAGAATATGTGTTAGCATGTGAAAAATGCAGACTCTTTGTAGTAGAGTTGTGACAGTGGAAAAAAATGGATCATTATTTCTTTGAAAATATCTTCATTTTGCTTTAACATTAAAGTATAATTTTGCTGGGTAGGGAATTCTATAGAGGTAGATAAATCCATAAGTTAAGGATTTTATTCCATTATCCATGTTGCAAAGTTCTGTTCTGTATTATCATTGCTTTTTCACCTCTCGGCCCTTTTGAAAATCTGCTTGACCTTCAAGAAACTTAGGTGTAGTTTATCTCAGGGATAGCCACCCTTGCTTAGAATTCACAAAGAATTTTGAAACTGTGACTTGAACTTTGTATGATGTTTGAAAATGCTTAATATTCATGCATATATTGCTTCTATTTAATATGTCTCTTTTTCAATATTTCAATATATACATAGGTACATTTTTCTTAAATTATTTTATTTATGTTTTGATTATGTGGTAGTGAGGAATTGAACCCAGGTCTTCATGCATGCTAGGCAAGCATTTGCTACTAAGCCACATTCCTAGACTCTGCATATATCTCTTGGGAATTGTTTCTGTATGTTCCATCTCCTCTTTCTATGCACTGATATGGGCATTTAATACTGGTTTATTTTCCTATTTATCAACTCTGTGTTTTGCTTTGCCTAACTGATAAAAAACAATATACTAAATTCTTAGTAGATATCATGCTTTGATTAATTGGAGATGGAGTCTGTGGATTTTTTTATTGTGAAAATATCATACAGAAGGGTTACAATTACATAGGCAAGATAACAAGTCCATTTCTTATCAAGCATTGTTGCCTCCTCCTTTGTTTCCCCTTCCAATCCCTTCCCATGCCCCCCTGCCCTCCACCCCATAACCGATCCTCCACCCCCCCACCAAAGCTGTAAAGATCGTTTTTTGACATAACGACTTGTACATCTCATTGTTGCAATGGGTCCACCTGTATCCCTATTTAAACAATTTGTTTTTTCCCTTCCCCTCCACAAATTATTCCAACATCAAATACAGTGAAAGCAGGGGTTATACTGTGGGGGAGGGACATACAAAGCAATCATCTTATAAATATGTTAGAAACAATTGCATGAAAGAAAAAAAAACATTTGAATAATTATCTTGGGGTTCATTTCACCTAACATCAACTTATCTGACCTTTTCTGCTTGACTCAGACATACACTGGTTATTGCAAATAAGGGAAACCATGTTTCTTTGGGCCTGGCTTACTTCACTTAATATAATTTTTTCCAAATCTTTCCATTTCCTAATAAATGAGGCAATATCATTCTTTCTGATGGAGGCATAGAATTCCATTGTGTATATATACCACATTTTCTTGATCCATTCATCTACTGAGGGGCATCTGGGTTGGTTCCATACCTTAGCTATGGTGAATAATGCTGCAATAAATATAGGAGTCTGTGGATTTTTGAGCCACAACCATCTAGATCTCAGCCTCCTGAGTACTTACAACTAAAGGCATGCATCAATAGTACCTGGCTTCAATTTGAGTGTTTTATTGTGGGCTGGCTCTGTTTACTTTTCTTACACAGGTTTATAAGGCTTTTTCCACCTGTTGCGGTTGATGGACTTCATCAATTTTTTTTTTTTTTACCAATTCTCAGATCTCTTTCCTAACCTTGTTTTAGTGGCATATCCTTTCTGTTCTCTAAGATTTATATTTAATATTACCCGTGTTAGATTAGGTCACTTCTCTGTTTACATATTTCCCCTTTGTAATATTTTATCTGATTTACTAATAGAAAAACAAAGAGAAACAAACCGTTAAGCTCTACCCAACATCCTTACACTCACACTTAAACATCTTGATTTAGTTATACTTATTTTTTCTGTTTTTTTTTTCAGTTCTGTGTTATTATCCTTCATTTTAGCATATAAGTATTTGAATATGTTAATTGGAGACATTTTAAAATCTGTATATGCTACTGGATAACTTGTGGAACTGTTTTGTTATGTTTGTTCAGTGTATCTAGTCATGTGGCATACCTGATCTTTTTTGTAATTATTATATGCCAGTAATTACCTATAAAGACATTGGAGAGATAATTTCAGAATCTAGATCCTATTTTCCTGATTGGGCTTAATTATACATCTGCTAGCTCATTTGATCAGTTTCGTTTGAACAGGTATTTTGCTGACTTAAATCCAGGCTATAATTGTGTTAGATGCCTTTTATTTCCTTTTCACTTTTCTTTCTTGTATTCCACTTTGTGGAGGTCTCAAACAAAAACCAGGGATCTCTACCAGAACCCATGTACTCTGGAAAACAAAGCATTTCAATTTTACTTTCTTCCATCCCATCCATCTGCCCATGATTCACACAATTCATCAGTATCTAAGCTGAAATTCCCCATGTACCAATGACCTTTTTATAGGAAAAGCACTACCAATTGTGACTTTTATCTCAGTCTCATTCTCTGCTGATCTCTAATATCTTGGACTAAGTGCTGACCCACAAAAGGTAACAATGATCTAATTTTTTCGTCTTCTTTCAAATAAGGCTAAAGAGTCAAAGTGTTAAAGGAATGGGCAATGAGATGTACAAGTTGTTATATTGAAAAACAAACTTTACATCTTTGGGGGTGGGGATGGGAAGGGATGGGAAGGGGAAACAAAGGAGGAGGCAATAATGCTTGATAAGAAATGTACTCATTATCTTGCCCATGTAATTGTAACCCCTCTGTATGGTATTTTCACAATAAAAAAAGAAATAGCTGGAAAATTTTTAAAAAATGTTAAAGGACCCTTTAAGTATATTATAGTTAAAGTAAGAATGGCATTGGGTCAAAACAAAAAGGGGATTCTAGCATGTCATTGTTGGAGTCTTAAGCAGTTCACAAATAAAGCTTTAAATGAAAATAAAATAAGCACCCTTCATTATTTGCCTAAGATAGTTGCAGTTTATCCCTGTAGCACTGGAGTCATAAGTATCAAGAGCCTATTTTTACTCTCAAAAGTATCTTAGTTGAAAATATAAATTGTAAGTTCATCCTGGTCATTAAAACAAACTACTTAAGCTATATAGAGAACTGGATGAACAACAGCAATAACAAAAACCCTATCAAAAAAGAAGAAGAATGAATGAAATAGCATGGCATGCTCAGACACTGCAAATGGAGTGGCAAGATGAGAGTCCTGTGAGAGCAATGAGGAGAAAAGAATCTGAAGACACCCCAACACTGAAGAATGAAAGACCCAGGAAGTAGATTGTGTTCCTGTGGGACCCAGAAAAGCCATCAACAGCTAAAGGGATAGTCAAAGCTGATGTTGGAAAGAATCATAATAATCTATGCAACAGATGGTACTGATGTGAAACAAATAAGACAGAGGGAATAAAGAAGAATAAGAGAGAGTAGACTCAAGAAACATAAAGGAAGTAAAATCCAATTGTATTCCATGAATGGCTATGTGGAGGTATGAAAGCAAGGGCGATTGTATACACTCAACCTTGCTCAGGAGACTTAAATATGCCTAAGAAGTTTTGCTGGAAATACATTAAATATATGCTTTCTGTTGTGAGCAAGCCAGTCTACGACTCTTTTATGAAAAAAAAAAAAAAGAAAAGAAAGCCCAAGGGAGGTTGGGGAAAAGAAGATTAGAAAACCAAAAGAAAACAAGCCTGTCCTTAGAACTGAAACAGTACCAAACTGGCATGAATATTTCAGAATATCTATTATTATGGAGAAATGAATGCTCTCAGCACACAGGCATAATTCTTTTCCTTAAAAGACAGTCTACAATCTCAGGCTTCCATAACACAATACCATAGACTGGATAGCTTTAACAACAAATCATTCTCGCAGATTTAAAGGCAGCAAGTCCAAGAGGAGGAGCAGGTGTTCACCAAGGTTCTTGATAAGAGCCCCCCTTCCTTCTTCCTGTATCCGCTCATGCTTAATAGTGGTGGTATGGTAGGCAGGTCTCTCTCTCTCTCTCTCTCTCTCTCTCTCTCTCTCTCTCTCTCTCTCTCTCTCTCTCTCTCTCTCTCTCTCTCTCTCTCTCTCTCCTCCCTTCTCTCTGTGTCTTCCTCCACCTACTTCTTCCCTTCCTCTCTCCCATCTTCCCTTCTTCCCTTTCTCCTTTCCTATCTCCTTCCTTCTTTCCCTCTTCTTGTAAGGCCATAGCCTTATTAGATTAGTTTCCCATCCTTATAAATTCATTTCACCTTAATTAAATGCTCTGTCTCCAGATATAATCACATTTGGAGTCATGGCTTTAACACACAGATTTGGTAGAGGTGGGGGGGCACACAATTCAGTCCACATTAGACACTTATTACTGTCCTTTTGTCTTAGGATTCTTTCAGTGGCATTGCAAGTCTGCAAGTTAAACTGCTAAAGGAGGAGTGGCTCATTCAAAGATGTAGAAGCCATGAATTGAACAAACACACTCTTAATTTTCCTTCTGAAAAGACAACTGAAAAACACAGATGTTCATGCTTTGGTGGCTGAGAAGGTGAAAAAAAGACACTCACAGCAAGACAGAAAATTAAAAACTTAAGTCAATATAATCATACTAACAGCGGGAATTGCATCAACTTCTGATGCCTGCTGCTCTGAACTAAACACTTGCCTGTCAGGGGCAACATCTGAGTGTCTGTCCTTGATGTCACCCTCTTCCTGCGACCCTCAGCCTTGGCCCTGACCACCTACCTGCCTCACCAAAGACCCAGTCTGCAGAAGGTACCTGGATACCACACTTTTCCTCTGATTTATTTCCGCCTGTGCTAGAAGATACTCATTTTTTTCCAACAGTTTCACTGAGGTGTATTATAAACAATAAAATGTACACATTTGAGCTGTACAAGTCAATGAATTTTTAGTGTATTTACAGAACTGTATCATCATCTGAAAGCATCTATTTCAGAAGAATACATAGACACAGTCACATACAGAAAGGAGCTTATAAGAAGGGCTGGCATGGCCATCTCCCCCATGGGAGAGGGAGCAAAATGGTGCCTGTCCCTATCCAGGGGCATCCTTGTAATAGAGGTGGGAGGTACTCTGCATGCACAGCAAGGTCTGGGCTGAGAGAGAGATCCAGAGAAACTGGTTAGAACCCCAGGAGTGTTCTTTGTGAAGGGCAGGGTGGAGTTCAGGGTTGGGTGGGGCATTTGTGGCTAATGCAGCTGGAGTCAGATACAAGTGGCTCAGGAAGTGAAGTGGGAGGGGCTGAGGACATGAGATGGAGGGAAATGCTAGCACCATCATCAATCTGACTTTACAACACTTCAAGCAGCCTAACAAAAAAGTAACAAAACACATTGTGCCATTACAGCAGTAGTTAACCACTAATCTGCTTTCTCTTTCTACAGATAGCCATTTTCTAAAGGGACCAGGAAATGCATAGCTTTCACTACTTTCCCTATTTATTTGGCTTTAGACAGCCCAAAGAAATGGCTTATTTGATTTCAGCCCCAGGTCATTGAATATTGGAATCTTTTTATTTTTATTTTTAATCAATAGAACTCTCTCATATGCATGCTGACAGAGAAAGAAGCCAATGAGTTGAACTGATGTTATGAGTTTTTATTCTGCTAAGACTCATAAATTAAGGAAGTGGATAATCTGCAGAGCCCAGCTTCTGCACCCCCCCCCCCCACCTGTTAGAAGGCCAATCCAGAAACTCTTTGTATAAAGACAAATTCAGTGCCAATTTGTTAGGTTTCTTTTCCAATTTGGTAAAATAACAATCAGCCCACAATAAGAAACATGGCCTGAAGGCTCTGTATCTGAACATACAAAACTCCTTTGCTCTTCCCTCTGGTGAAAAATGCAGTCTAGTCTTAATAGTTTCACAACTTTAATCCCATGAGTGTCTTTATGTCCTCAACATTTCTGCTCATTTGACTGACCATATTCCAGTGCACAGTTAATTGTGCAGTTTTTAGAGATGATGGGAGTTCTTCAGCCTCATCCAGTGCCTTCTATTTACCCAAATATTGCATAGTATGGCTTTAATAACTGCTGACATATATATTAGATTAAAAAAAGAGAAGTAATAGGCTCAGCTTCTACCACCTAGAGTCCAAGATAAAACAATTGAGTCACTTAACGTCTATAAGGAACTCTTGGACAGAATACAGAAGGTATTGGAGAGTCTTACAGGCATTGGAGAGTCAATACAGAATGTACTGGAGAGTCTTGAAAGGTGCATGACTGCTCTACAAAAAAAAATTCAATACTATGATTGTCTTACTGGTTTTTAATTATAATATTTAGTTCCTCTTGAAGTTCTAAGAATACTAAAAAAAATTAAGATTTTTTTTAATATTTATCAAACACAGATAGGGAGTTTAAACATTAATCACTGAATTTGTAATCATCATACTAAATAAAGGATATCATAAAAGTCATACTGTAAGAGCACAGCTATAGGCAGTAATAATATAAAAGCCCATGGGAGAGAAGCACCACAGAGGGCTTCAGAAGGGAGGAGGTTAACTGAGACAGCTAGGGAGTAGCTGAAGCTTGTGGAAGTCTGGAAAGACTAAGGATGAATTTGAAACCCCAGGGATGTTGGTGGTAGTCAACAGTATCCATAATAGTCAGTTAAGTCAAGCTATTCACTATACATGAAGTCACTTGCTTAGGCTTTTGCCAAGGACAGTGTTGAATGAGTAGAGAATGTTTATGAAGTCACGTAGGCAGTCTGGTGTGACTCTACAGAACACCAAGAATGAAAAGCAATGACCTCTTGCTGATTTTGTAGGTAGAAAACAGTGTTGGAAAGACCCAGATGAGGGAAAGAAAGCAGAGGTAATAACATCCCCTAGATTTCTAGACTCCACGAATAAGGGAGGTGATTGCAAAAGAAATCAGGACACTGGACGCGTGGCCTGTTTGGAAGATGTGATTGAGAGACAAAAATTGACATTGAGGAGCCAATGTTAGTTAGCAGCTGCGACACACTACCTTTAAGCCACAGTCGGGAGTCAGAGTTACAGGAGTCAGGAGTCAGGCAGCATTCCCACCTGTGAGAGGTTTTGGTATAGATTGTTTTCCTCCAGGAAGCCCAGGTTTAGCTTGCCATGCTCATGCGCAGAATTTTGTACTTTTACACAGAATAGGAGATGCGATCATGAACCTTGCCTGAAAGAAACTGAGGAAACTCAAGGGGCTTCCCAATGCCTCTTCCATTGTGTGTGTACATATTTCCAAATGAACTAAACATTCTTGTCACAAAACTAGAATTAAGACAAAATTAGCTTTCCAATGGAAAGCATACAAGATTTAATTTTAGGCAGAACAGGTTATCTCTTGTTTCTTTAACCCTTACATATTCTCACCAAAGAAATGGAGCAAATAATAATTTCTACTATTGTGAAGACTATATTTTAAAAAGAATCTTTCAAATACTTGAATTGGCTCATAGAGCATAATATTTCTCCCCCTCTTCCTCCATTAGAGGACGAATCTGATACTGAAAGAAGATCCCAATCACAAGTGAAGAAACTAAGATTAGAATAAGCTCCAAAAATGGAAGGTCCCTACAGGTTTATGGCATCAAATGTAACCAATACTTAATTGGTTACTTGGTTATATGTTATTTTCCATATGAATGTCTTTCTTTGTGTCTTACAAGAAAGTTTACAAACTCTTCAAGGGAAGATCTCACAAATCATTTGGTTGTTTCAGCTTCACACTGCATATGGAAGAAGAAGAAGAGGAGGAGGAGGAGGAGGAGGAGGAGGAGGAGGAGGAGGAGGAGGAGGAGGAGGAGGAGGAGGAGGAGGAGAAAAAGGAGGAAAAGAAAAAGGAGAAGAAGAAGGAGGAGGAGGAGGAGGAGGAGGAGGAGGAGGAGGAGGAGGAGGAGGAGGAGGAGGAGGAGGAGGAGAAAGGAGGAGAAGAAGGAGAAGAAGAGAAGAAGGAGGAGGAGGAGGAGGAGAAGGAGGAGAAGGAGGAGGAGAAGGAGGAGAAGGAGGAGAAGAAGAAGGAGAAGGAGAAGAAGGAGAAGGAGAAGGAGAAGAGAAGGAGAAAGAGAAGGAGGAGGAGGAGGAGGAGGAGGAGGAGGAGGAGGAGGAGGAGGAGGAGGAGGAGGAGGAGGAGGAGGAGGAGGAAGAGGAGGAAGAAGAGGAAGAAGAAGAAGAAGAAGAAGAAGAAGAAGAAGAAGAAGAAGAAGAAGAAGAAGAAGAAGAAGAAGAAGAAGAAGAAGAAGAAGAAGAGTGACATTAGATTTTAAATTGCAAAGTGCCATAGATTGTCTTAAACTACAAAAATTCACTTTCTCATAGTTCTGAAGGCTGGAATTCCAAGACCAATGTGTCAGCAGGAATGCTTTCTTTGTGGTTATGTCATGGTCATTTCCTTCCTGTATCTTCTTATGAACTTACTCAGTTTTTTCTTCTTATGAAAACCACCAGTCATACTGGACCAAGATCTACAAAAATTACCTTTGTGTACCTACATTTTAAAGACCCTGGTCACAAAGAGTATCATAGTCTGAGACGCATGGGGCTAGGACTTTAGCTTATGGATTTAGCGGAATACAATTCAGCCCTCAGCATATATTTGAAGTAGACTAGCTCTTTCTAGTATGAAAGAGGCTGGTTCTTAATGATTTAAAAGTGAAATGTGCCTTTCCAGGTTGAATACCTGGTCCCTAGCTGATAGTGTGCTCTTTCTACAAAGTTGTGGAAACTTTAGGAGGTAGGCCCTAGCCAGAGGAAGTATAGCACTGAAAGTATTTACATGGAGACTGTATCTTACTCCATACAAGCCTGTGACAAAAATCAGTGGAGCCAAGAATATGGACTGAAACCATGAGCTAAAAATTCCTTCCTCTTATTAAATTGTTCCCTCGTATTTTGATCACAGGGATACAAAAGTAATCACACTGGTGATTACTTGGTGTATACACATACACACATGTAACTATCTCTATCTATCTATCTATCTATCTATCTATCTATCTATCTATCTATCTATCTATCTATCTATCTATCTATCTATCTATCTATCTATCTATCATACACACACACATACCATCTTGGTTATCAAATTAAAGAAAAAACCAAAACAAAATTACTCAGTATTGTGACCATCTCCATTTAACCAGTGTAAAATTGTGAAGGGCCAGAAATCAAACCCATGACTTTTAATTGTAAATATAGCCATCTCTTACAGAACCCCACCCCTCCTCTAAAATGAAGAGTTGACAGAGTAGTTAGTAACATAACAGAACACACTTGAGATCTGTCCTTACCTCTGAGAAAACAACAGATAACACAGTAGATACAGAATAAAATGCCCTAGCGTTAGAATGAAATAGCATGCACTATGGAACCCGGGCCAGGGCATGGGGGGGGGGGGGGAGGGGGAGAAGGGGAGTATCTGTGCATGTGATCAGAAGCCCAGATTAGTAGAACTATTTTCTTTAATATAAAAATAACATCTCATTAAGGAATTTGGTTCCATAAACCAAATATTCCAATGGAATGCATGGGAGAAAGAAAATAATGAAAGGAGTCGTTGATGAGAAATCCTGGCAGCCAGGAAGTCAACTGCTCTCTAAGTTCCTTTTTCATCCTTAACTTTCAATGGCTCTTAATTTTTCCACAACTTAGGCATGCAGCACAGTGCCAGACATATAGAAGCATAGAAGCTGTTTCTTACATTTAGATTTAATTGAAGCTAATTAAGCCTTACCACTCAGACCATACATATTATTGAACACCTCTTAAAATACCATCAAAACTACCTATCTACAGCCTCTTAGCTCTAGAAGTCTCACAGGAATGTGAAATGGGTAGAGGAAATGTAATATATTGGCCTTTAAGTGAACACTCTTTTCCAAATAAGGATGTATATTCATTCTCTCTCTCTCTCAATCTCTCTCTCTCTCTCTCTCTCTCTCTCTCTCTCTCTCTCTCTCTCTCTCTCTCTCTCTCTCTCTCTCTCTCAGGATTACTCTCTTTTTGTCAAAACTTTATATAACAAAAGCAACAGCAGCAACAACAAAAAAAGAGTTGGTGTAATAGAGAGAAGTCAAATATTTTCATCTTCTCCACTGCCACCTTTTTAAAACTATAATTTAAAATGCCCAAGTAATTTCTATCATACTAATCTGTTAATATCAAAAGCACCATATAATACAACTCCTTTGGGACTTGGGATTCTATAATGGATGTTCTAGAAATTGATGTGGGCACTTTCTAATATGTACCTAAAGCAGCAAGACCACAGCCCCTGCTGGGTAGAGTGTTATGTCAGAAATATAAACTACATCAAACTGTTCAGGCTGATTCTCTCAGGAGTCAGTCCAGATGAAATCAAAGTGGTGAGTGGAAGGATTTAGCTGGTTTCACTTAACTTGATTCCTGAAAGTCAAGAATGAGCTCCTTGAAGGTTGGACCAGGACTTGGAAGGATAAGACTATATAAACATGTGATGAATGAACAAGTAAGCCTGGCTGGTGCTAAAAAAGAAATGTAAACAAGTCAGCCTTAAGAAAAATGCTAAATAAGGAATATTTATTTGTTGAAGAATATTCTACTTAACCTCCTAACCTTTGTCTACATAGGATCACCCAAGATACTTCTCGAAGGGGTGAATTTCCCCCAGATTTCCAGCATCCAAATCTTTTATTTTCTCTTATACATCAAACCTAGCCAATTATTACTTGATTCAATATAAAAACTAGAATATATGTCCTGAAAACTCAATCCACTTCAGTACAACTTTTAAATGAGGCATAAAAAAGCATTAATGTAGAATTCAAGCATTAGTGAAAGAGTCAGAATTTGAACATGATACTTTTAGTCCTGACACAATAAGCATTTGTCTTTGTCACTCCATTTGAGACTCCACTGATAGTATACTAAAACAACAAAGCATGCTTCTTTGTGACTTATTCCTCAGCTTAAAAATTAGTAGATGCATTTAACCAAAGAAATGAACCTAACTTCAAACTTTGGAACAGTAGCAATCAAGTAAGACAAGAAACAGAATTTTGTAAGATCCTCTCTGCTCACGATGTTGGCTTGTTATTTTTCCTATGCATTACTTCTCTCCAGTCTCTGGAAAGCCAAGACAGTTGGCAGTAATGAACAAGTGCATTTCAATTCCTATCACTCCTCCATTGATCTGTAAACCATATTTGTAGCTACCACAAGATAATATTTTGAAATATTAGATAGTATTCCTTGATCTTTGCCTCAGTTATTCAGCTGGTGTGGGTTTTTATTTTTAATTCATTGCTTGAGAAAAGATATAACCTATCACGGGGCTAAAAGGAAAAGATAAATGGAGTCAATTCTTGTTGTGAAAGTCTAGTTTTTTGGGAGGAATAGAACTAATAGTAGGCAGTAGACTTGAAAGTATACTCAATAATGCAAGTTAAAGTTGTCTTACTCACAAACTAGACAAAATTTCCTCATATGCCAGGAGTGAAGGAAGAAACAGGAGGAGAAACACAGGATAGATGGTTAAATCTAGATGTTTGGGTGATCTGAGATAAATAGATATTAATATTAAAATATCTAATTTGTTTTTGAGCCTCTACTCCTTAGATCTTAATTTTATAATGATAAAAATACTTTTTCCTTCAAACGTTCATAGTTGAGCCTGATGAAACAAACTGACAATAGACAGAAAAGCTGAAGAAGAAACACATGAAGTTGTTGATACCTGTAGTGTATGTGCACAGAAGACACAAAATATGGAACTCAAACAGGGGCAGATGGTTGAGGCTGGCATACATCCTTCAGGTCAGAGGGAAATGGAGATGGGGAACACTAGGCAATTTTAGAGATGCAATTAATTATTTTCACTTAGAAATGAATGGCCCTGAAGGACAGTTCAGGACAAAGTTGCTCACAGCTCCAAGCAAAAGCTGCAAGTTTCAAGTAGGTAAAGGATATAATCACATTATCCATGAATATATTCTTATTATACAGATAAAATTTCCCCAAGTGGGAGTCTTCAGAAGAATAGATGACAGATTTAATGTAAACAGATGATGACTTTGTTAATGAGATTATGAGGGAAGAAGTTCAAAACGCTTGCATTTGTTTGGGAAGAGCTTCCATCAGTACTACAAGGGAACTTTAGACAAAGTCCTGAGCATGGGATAAGAAGGAAATACGTGAAGTTTGGAAATGCCTTGGTGATATGATAACTTCTAGGTCTTCCAGTTTCTTTTAACTCAAAATTCTCAGCATGGTCTAGAATCCTGGTGTATCCTAGAGTCATACTTTGATACAATATATTTTCTGACTGAAGTTGCCATAACAAAACGTAGGTTAATAAGAGAAAAGTAGACACATAAACATGGCTTTGTTGGTACTGCTGTTGCTGCTGCTACTCCTGCTGTCACTAGTATTTTGTGTCACCGGAGATTCTACAAAACAGGGAAACATAGATATTTTTATCTAGGTTTAAGGAAGAAGTGGACAGCCATGGTGAACTAATGGTGAGGAGCTGGATAGAGGATATTCATCAAAGCCAGAGTTTTCAGATTCCTCTCTGTGATCTCCAGCATTCAGAGAGAACATCCCTTTCTTCTGAGTATAGGTGGACACCTCTCAAGTGAGGACCTTAGGATCCATTTCAAGGGAAGGTCACAGAATACTTGCTTCTCAGGGCAAGAAAGGGAAAAATAGTGACAGTGATCTCCTTGCTTCAGCTGTGTTCTCAAATTCCATCAACTTAAAGCATTTGGGGTGGTATATTATGAACCGTGCCCTGTATTAATTTTAGAGAGTGACATAGAACTAAGGGTTCGAGGGAGGAGAGCTGAGTGTGTTTGGTGTGGCACCATGTTAACCATCCAGGCCTCTTTGTACACTGGTATGTGCCACACTGCCACGGAATGAGATGTCTGCCTTTGTGTTGGATCCCTGGGGGACTCTTACCATTTTATCACTCCTATGATACTGTAATATAGAAAATACGGAGAGTCTTCATTTCCAGATTCTAGCTGAAGAGCTCCTAACATCCTTGGAATTTTCTAAGCAATAGAGGTAAAAAGGAGCACTGTTTATTATTCATATTGAGCATCCTTTCAACCACATCAGTGTTAAGTCTACAGCTCCAGGTTGAGGAGTGGTGATTCCCAGAAGAAACAACTGTGTGATGGAAACGTTGAAATTCTTAGCCCCAACATTTCACCTTCAGAGAGAAAAGAGAGGCTGGAGAGTGAGTCAATCACCAATGGTATTGTTTTCTTCTATTCTAGTGAGATAAAGGAAGCTCCATGGAAATCTCCAATGATGGGATTTGAAGAGCTTTGAAGTAACAGAAACATGGAAGTGTTGGCAGGGTGGTCTGTCTGTCTTGAGAATATACAACTGAATATCCCACTGAATATACAACTCTCGAGACTCAAACTAAAAGCAGGTCTAAATGTAGAAAACTAAGAGACAATACTGGCTCATTTCAATTAACACGGTGAGATTCATACCTTTTAGACATTACACGCTTCTTTATCCATTTACTTCTGGCTGTCTTTAAAAACATGATAGTCATTAAATCATTATGTTGTAGGAGAAGTTAAAACCTTCGAGAAATATAATTAAATAAATATAGTTGGTAGATATTAAATAGAAATAAAGTGATTTATATTTTTTCACTAAGAAACAGTGTTTTAATAACATGAAGTTTTGCCACTTTTTAAAGTATGATTGCTTTTCACATTCATAACATTCCTTTTCTACAAGTATATCTAAGGCCCCATTTTCTCTTAGTCTGTAGAGACCACTCCTTGTCTTTCTTTATTAAGTCAGAGCTTGTCATGCATACATATTCTTTCTTAAAATATTTATCTTTACTCTCAGGTTCTTGAGGATGGTTAGATATTTATGCTTTAATGTGTGAGGGAATTCTTAAGTTGACATAAAATGTCTGGCATAATGCTTTAGTTTCAACAATTAAGACATTTTGTCAGCATTATATAATATGAACATATTGATAACCATGATGGTTCTTCATTAACACAGAAATTCTACCTCCCAACTTGGGTTTTTGTTTTTGCCTTTTTAAATTTTTCTTGATTGCTTGTGTTTTAAGCATTTGTATATTGTTTTTTTTTTTCCTGTCCCGAGGCTCAAACTCTGAGCCTGGGCGCTGTCCCTGGGCTCCTTTAGCTCAGGGCTAGCTCTCTACCAGTTGAGACACAGCACCACTACTGGCTTTTTCTGTGATTAGTTGGAGGTTAATTTCCTGCTCAGGCTGGCATGAAATACAGTCCTCAGATCTCAGCCTCCTGGGTATCTAGGATTACAGTATGAACTATTGGTGCTTAGCTTATTTTTATTTATTGATTCTTCTTTTTTTTGTGATAAGATCTGACTATGCACAGTTCAAGGCAAGCTGGCATGGTGGTATGTGTCTGTCAACCCAGCTACAATGGAATTTGTAAATAGAAAGATCATAGTCCAATTCCCCTTGGGTAAAAAACAAGACCCTATCTCAAAAATAATGAGAGCAAAAAGGGCTGGAGACAGGGCTTAAGATGTAGAACAACTACCTACTGTATGCAAATCCATGAATTCAAAACATCAAAGAAAAATTGCAGAAAAACAATTGATGGAGGAGATGAAAGTGAAAGAGGAATAATTTTATTCACTATACAGAGTAATAGCCATCCAGATGCTGGTGGCTAATGCCAGTAATCTTAGCGACTGAGGGGGCTGAGATCTGAGGATTGCTGCTCAAAGCCATCCCAGGAAGGAAAGTTTGTGAGACTCTTAACTACCCAAAAGCCAGAAATATAACTGTGGCTCAAACAGTAGAGAACTAGTCTTGAGTGAAAAAGTTAAGGTACAGCCCTTAGTTTAATCTTTAATACTGGCATTCCCTCTCCCACTCTGTCTCTCACCTCTGTGTGTGTGGCTCTGTCTCTCTCTCTTACACATACACACACACACACACACACACACACACACACACACACACACACACACACACACACACACACACACACACACACACACACACACACACACACACACCAAAAGCAGTAGTTAGGTGGCTGAGTCTTAAAAGGTTCCATTTTGGTTCTCGTGTTTGATATTCTGCAGTACATTTATTACCCTTCTCTCATGCCTTCATCTCCCCACTCTCCATGGTACAGGAGAGCTCTGACCCTCATGTGGATGATAGTCAGCACTTTGTATCCATAGTTCTTCACCTGCACACTAACCCAATCAGACTGAAAATAGTCAGGAAGAAACTGTTGTCAGAATTGAACACATTCAGAAGTTTTGTTCTTGTCATTACTTTGTAAACACAACAGTATGACAGATATTTACATTGAGTTAGGTACGATAAGTAACTTAGAAGTGATTTAAAATATTCAGGAGAATGTACATAGAATATACATGGAGTTGTTTTACATAAAGGATTGATCAGCTTCATATTTGACTGTTTGCATGGGTCCTAGAACCAACTCCCCTCTGATACCAAGGAACAAACCAAGTGGATACCTCTTTGACAACACTTCCGTTGCTAATTGATTAGGTGAGTGGGATGTCAGAGAATGCAAACACCATCAGCAGGGCATAATGAGTAACTGAGTTTAGCCTCTGTTTCTTTTTTAAATTCAGGGACTTGCACTTGCTAGTCAGGCATTATCCCATTTAGAGCATGATGTGAGCCATTATTCCTTTGGTTTCATTTTTTTAAACCTGGAATGGTATGAAGTATGATCCTCCTATTCACCCTCCCTCTGTATAAGGAATGGCAGGCATGTGATACCATCCCAAGTAAGCCAGGCCCAAAGAAACATAGGTCCCATGGTTTCCCTTATTTGCAATATCTAGTGTAGGTATGAGTCAAGCGGAAAAGGTCAGATAATGTGATGTTAGGAAAACGAACCCTTAGATGTGTATTTTAATGTTTTTGTTTCTTTAATGCATGTGTTTCTAACGCATTTATAAGATTATCTCTTTCTTGCTTTGTATGTCCCTCCCCCACAGTGTAACCCCCACTTTCACTATATTTGATATCAGTATAACATGTGGAGGAGATGGGGACAAACAAGTCGTTTAAGGATTCAGGTGGACCTGTTGCAACAATGAGAAGTACAAAATGTCATGTCAAATCCAGCTTTACAATGTCGGTGTGGGGGAGGGGAAAGGGGGGTATGATTGGGTGGGGGGGAGGGGGGAGGCTGGGAAGGGAGGTGAAGGGTAAACAAAGGAGGAGGCTGCAATGCTTGGTAAGAAATGTATGCATTATCCCGCCCATGTAATTGTAACTCCTCTGTACAGTATGTTCTCAAATAAAATAAAATAAAATATTAAAAAAAAAATCTCATGAATTTTGTGTCCTGGCTGACCTCAAGTTTCAATCCTCCTGATCTCACTTTCCAAATAGCTAAGATTATAAGGATGAGCCACTATAACAGCCCCTTTAGAGATAAATATCTTTAGAAATTTCAAGATTTTATTTTTTAATTGTTTTTGTGTAGTTGATATACGCAGGGGTTACAGTTACATGAATCAGGTACAATCAGTACAATTCTTTTTTTCTTTTTTCTTTTTTTTTTTTTTTTTTTTTTTTTTGCTGGCTGTGGATCTGAACTCAGCCTGGGCACTGTCCCTCAGCTCTTCAGCTCAAGGCTAGCTCTCAACACTTGAGCCACAGCACCACTTCTGGCTTTTTCTGCTTATGTGGTGCTGAGGAATTGAACCCAGGGCCTCATGCATGCAAGACAAGCACTCTACAGCTGATCCACCTTCCCAGCCCTGGTACAATTCTTTTTGAACCATTTTTTCCCCTCCCCTGGCTCTCCCCAATCTTTCCTTCCCATCCTACTTATAAGATATCCAGTTTATTTTCCACATAGTATCTGGTATCACTGTTGTATTTGTTCATCCTTATTCCATCTTTTATGTGCCCTCCCTTACCATCCCAAAGACAAAGTACCAAACAATCCCAAAGGAAAAGAGAACAAAAACAGCAAGAATGTCAACTAAAGAGTGTCTCTTGTTTCCTTTTCTTTGAAGTTCATTCCATAGAATATTATTTTAAATGGTCATCTATCTATAGTTATTGAGCCTTTGCCCACTACTCTGGTGCTAAGTCTCCTTTGGCCTCTGTATGCTAATGACTAGGATCCTATATAATTTATCACATCTTGGATTTATTTTTGTTGGTCATTCAATGTGTTTACTTGTAGATTTATAGGCACATTCCAGTTACTAAAAATGAGGGAAATCATGCAGCCTATGTTTCTATGGTTTACAATGCTTAATATAATATTTCCCCAGAATCAATTCTAAATGGATCAAAGACCTCATTGTAAGGCCAGATTCTGTGAAAATATTACAGGAAGTGGTAGGGAAATCCCTAAACCTTCTAGGCATGAAGCAAAACCTCCTAATCAAAGATCCAGAATCACAATAAATCAAAGAAAGACTGGATAAATGGGATTATAGCAAACTGTAGAGCTTCTGTCTAGCAAAGGACATAGCTATCAAGATAAATAGAAAACCCACAGAATGGGAGAAATGCTTCACTATCTATATATCAGACAAGGGCCTCATATTCAAAAAATACTTAGAGCTCAAAAAATTAACCCCCTTGTGCCAAGGAGACCTAGGGTTTCTCCTATTTCGTCCTGTAATGTTTTCAGGGTGCATGCTTTGACTCTGAGGTCTTTGATCCATTTGGAGTTGATTCTAGTGCACGGTGATATATAAGGATCTAGCTTTAGTTTTCTACAAGTGATTAACCAATTTTGCCAGCACCATTTACTGAAGACGCTGTCTTTCTTCTATCCTATTTTTTTGGCTCCATTATCAAAGATTAGATGGCTATAAATAGGTCTGTGGGTTCATTTCTGGGTTTTCAATTCTATTCCATTGGTCCTGAGGTCTGTTCTTGTACCAATATCAAACTGTTTTGCTTACTATGGCTTTGTAGTAGTTTGAAATTTGGTATTGATATTCCTCCTGCAATGTTCTTTCTGTTAAGGATCGTTTTTGCTATTCAGGTCTTATTGTTCCATATGAATTTTTGGATTGCCTCTTTTATTTCCTTGAAGAATTTGTAGATAGCCTTAGGAAGTATTGCCATTTTCACAATGTTGATCCTTCCAATCCAGGAGCATGTGAGGTTTTGCCACTTTCTAAGTTCTGTTTTGATTTCCTTTCTCAGGTTTTTAAAGTTTTCATCATAGAGGTCCTTCACTTCTTTGGTTAAGTTAGTTCCTAGGTATTTTTCTTTGTTGGGCTATTACAAATGAAGTTGCTTTCCTGATTTCAGCTGCGCTCTTCTCATTGTTGGCATACAGAAAAGCCATTGATTTTTGAGGGTTAATTTTATACCCTGCTATTTTGCCAAAGTTTTGAATCAGCTTGAGTAATTTGGGAATGGAGTCTGTGGGATTCTTTAAATACAAGATAACGGGACTGGGAAGGTGGCTCAGTAGTAGAGCACTTGCCTTGCATGCTTGAGGCCTTGGGTTCGATTCCTCAGCACCACATAAGCAGGAAAAAAAGCCAGAAGTGGTGCTGTGGCTCAAGTAGTACAGTACTAGCCTTGAGCTGAAGAGCTGAGGGACAGTGCCTAGTCCCAGAGTTCAGGCCCCACAACCGGACCCAAAAAAATAAAAAATAATAAAATAAAAAAAATACAAGATCATGTCATCTGCAAAGAGGGAGAGTTTTACTTCATCTTTCCCTATTTGGATGCCTTTTATGTTTGCATTTTGTCTTATTGCCCTAGCTAGGCATTCTAATACAAAATTGAAGAGAAGTGGAGAGAGTGGACATCCTTGTCTCTTTCCTGAGTTAAGGGAAATGGCTTTAGTTTTTCCCAATTAAGTACAATGCTTGCTATAGGTTTGTCATATACAGCCTTTAGAGACCCAGAAACACAACAAATCAAAGAAAGGTTGGACAAATGGGAATGCATGAAATTGCAGAGCTTCTGCATGGCAAAGGACTTAACTAGCAAGATCAATAGAAAGCCCAGGGATTGGGAGAAGATCTTCACTAGCCATATAACAGATAAGCGTCTCATATCTAAAATATACTTACAACTCAAAAAATTAAATCCCCCAACAATAAATCCTCAAAGAAACAACTACCCGATAAATAAGTGGGCTAAAGACTTAAAGAGAAACTTCTCTGGAGAGTAAATAAGAATGGCCAATAGACAAATGAAGAAATTCTATCATAAAAGAAATGCCATAAAGAAATGCAAATCAAAACAACATTGAAATACCACTTCACCCCAGTTAGAATGGCTATAATCAAGAACAACAGATGCTGGAGGGCATGTGGACAGAAGGGAACCCTACTGCATTGTTGGTGGGAGTGTAAACTTGTTTAACCACTTTGGAAAGCAGTATGGATGTTCCTCAAAAGACTCCACATAGAGCTCCCCTATGACCCAGCAATCCCACTTTTGGGCATTTACCCAAATGATCAGAAACAAAGCTACCAGCACAACTATGTTTATTGCAGCATTATTTACCATAGCTAAGATATGGAACCAACCCAGATGCCCCTCAGTAGATGAATGGATCAAGAAAATGTGGCATATATACACAATGGAATTCTATGCCTCCATCAGAAAGAATGGTATTGCCCCATTTGTTAGGAAATGGAAAGACTTGGAAAAAATCATATTCAGTGAAGTAAGCCAGGCCCAAAGAAATATAGGTCCCATGGTTTCCCTTATTTGCAATAACTAGTATATGTCTGAGACAAGCAGAAAAGATCAGATAAGTTGATGTTAGGTGAAGTGAACCTAAAGATAAGGACTCAAGTGATTTTTCTTTCTTGCTATTGTTTCTAACATATTTATAAGGTGATTTTTTTTGCTTTGTATGTCCCTCCTCCACAGTATAACCCCTATTTTCAATGTATTTGATGTAGGTATTATTTGGGGAGGGGAAGGGAAAAAAACAAGTTGTTTAACTAGGGATACAGGTGGACCCATTGCAACAATGAAATGTATAAGACGTTATGCCAAAAAACAAACTTTACAACTTTGGCTGAGGGGGAAGCTGGGTAAATAGGAGAGCAGGGATGGTAAGGAGAAACAAAGGAGGAGGCAACAATGCTTGATAAGAAATGTACTCATTACCTTGCTCATGTAATTGTAACGCCTCTGTATGGTATTTTCACAATAAAAAAAATATTAATAAAAAATTAATCCCCCCCATAAAAAATCCCTCAAAAACACAACAATAAATGGGCTAAAGAGACTTCTCAGAGGAAGGAAAGGGCATGGCTAATAGACACATGAAGAAGTGTTCAACACTTCTGGACATAAAAGAAATACAAATCAAAACAACATTGATATTCCACCTCACTCCAGTTAGAATGGCCATTGTCAGGAAAACTAAAGTAACAAATGCTGGAGAGGATGTGCCAAAAGAGAACCCTATTACACTGTTGATGGTAATGTAAACTTGTTCAACCACTCTGAAAACAAAATAGAGGTTCCTTAAAAGACTAAACATAGAGCTTCCTTATTCCTTCAATTTCACTCCTGGGAATTTATCCAATGGACTACAAACCAGGCTAAACTAAAGCCACCAGCACAACCATGTGTATTGTAGCATTGTTTACCATAGCCAACATATGGCCATAGCCAACATATGGAAATCTAGCTGTCCCTCAGTGGAAGAATAGACTAAAAAAATGTAGTATATAAATACAATGGGATTCTGCTCATCCATCAGAAAGAATGATATTGTACCATTTGTAAGGAAATGGAAAGACTTGATCAGGATTTTAAATATCCAAGAAGACACTAGTTTAGCAGAAGAGAAAAGAATATTCCAGAACATTCAGCAGCGTTTGCTACCAAACTAGGAGCCCTCGCAGAAAAAAGCAGTGGCATTCAAAAAGGGCTCTCAAGATTCATATATTGTATTCTCATGATAGTAAACATGATAAAACATGTCCCAAAAGTTTATTGCTGAGCCCAGAAACACATACTTCTCTATAGTAAGTTGCAGCCATATTTTTCAATCAAGGAAAATTAGTGAATATTTTAGTTATTGTAAGTCTAGTGATCTCTGTCATGACTCTACCATTATAGTTCCAAAACAGCCATATGCTGCATGCAATGTAAATATGGGTCTCTGTCTCTAGGAAGCTGTAAACAGGCTGCCTATCAGTTAGATCATACAGATCAGATGCCATGGCAACTCTCACCCATATGACATTAGTATATATCCCAACTAGGTGTTCCACTCATCATCAACGACAGCAATCAAATCCAATTCTTCCAACGTGCTTTTAATGCTTTCCTAGAAGATCTTTTTTTTTTTTTTTTGGTCCAGTCGTGGGGCCTGAACTCTGGGCCTGGGCGCTGTCCCTCAGCTCTTCAGCTCAAGGCTAGCGCTCTGCCACTTGAGCCACAGCGCCACTTCCGGCTTTTTTTGGTTTTGCTTATGTGGTGCTGAGGAATCGAACCCAGGGCCTCATGCATGCAAGGCAAGCGCTCTACCACTGAGCCAGCCCTCCTAGAAGATCTTGAAGTGACCCTTTAAAACAACAAAAAAAAAGTAGACACACATTTGTAGATAGTCATACTACATTAAGTGAAAAAATAAAAAACAAAAAATCCCAAGGGATAAAGATGATGGAGATGAACTATCCACTAGGCCCAACGCTTTCTTATTTCCGAACTAAGAACATACACTTTTCCAGTATATGGTTTGATTACTTTTAGTTAGTATTCTATCTCTTACAACAAAAATCTGAAACAATCAGTTAATTATGTGACTTTTTCACTTACCTGAGATTTACCCCCTTGTTTATCTTATCACTTGAATTGTTTATTGAAATTTCAATGCTGAAACCTGACTATCTTTAATGCAAATCTTTTGCAAATTTTGTTGTATATGTCTCTATGGAATTATGCAGAGATTAGTGTATATAAATTTTTAAATCAACATTGTAAACATGCAAAAGAATGATAACTTACGTTTGTGTACAACTTTGAAGTATAAAATACTGTATCATTATAAAATTCTTCCTTATCCCCATGCTGTTAGTCAGGAAATATATTATTGTCCTATTTTTATACATGTAAAGAGATAACTTAATTGCATTGATTTCCCCAAAGCCTTCCATAGTTAAAAAGACTAAAGCACAAATCAGAAGGATCTTCATCTAGTGTTCTCTGACTTACACCTCCCTCTTCTGTATGTGCAATAGAGGGCTTTAGTGTCAGAATTCTTCTTATTTCCTCCCTGTCATCAGGTTGCCAGCTCTCATTTTACTTCTCTGATTCTGTTACCTCCCCTTTCTGATGGGTAATTTTGATTGTCAACTTGATTAGACTGAAAAGAGGCAAGAGATTAGGAAACACCTCTGGGTGTGTCTGAATAAGGGAGAGTCTATCCAGAAAACATTAACTAAAGGGAAAAGAAACCTTACTCTGAATGTGGGTGGACCCATCCCATGGACTTAGGACCCAAGGAGAATCAAAGAGAAAGAGGAAAGAAGACAATGAATGAAGGCATCTTCTTTCTCCTGTTTCCTGGCTGCAATGAAGACAGCTGTTCTTGTCTTTCTACATCCTTCCCACAAGGAAGGATCAAGAGTACCTTAGGAAATCTTTAAAACAGGATACACTTGGAGCTCTGCACTTTGGGAGTCAGAAACAGATATTCAGACAGAAGTACAACTATGAAACTGAGGTTAATTCTTCTCTTAAAAACATAGAATGGAGGTTGGAAAGGTGGCTTAGTGGTAGAGTGCTTGCCTAGCACTTGAAGCCCTGGGTTTGATTCCTCAGTACTTCATAAACAGAAAAGCCCAGAAGTGATGCTGTGGCTCAAGTGGTAGAGTGCTAGCCTTGAACAAAAGAAGCTCAGGAATAGTGCCCAGGCCTTGAGTGCAAGCCACAGGACTGGGGAAAAAAAGCAGACTAGCAGACTAGTTTTCTTAACTGGAATTAGAAGGATCATGATACAACTACTATGTTCTCTCCTAGATCCTAAGTCAAGTGAATTTCACAATTACCATGCTCTGAAGTTCAGTAAATTGTTTCCAATACTCCAATATTGGAACTTCTAGCTCTCTTGTTTCAAATACTTTTCTGCCTTCTTTGCTTGCTGAGGCGAGTAGATTTTGTCACTGTCATGAAAAAAAATTAATTTTACAATTCCTGCAACCCTGATGAAGTACATTATTAGTTCCCTATTTGCATAAATAAATAAATACATAAATAAACAAACAATAGCTTAATTTAAATTCCTCTCACAATTTAACTTCACTGGACCTGGGGAAGATGATTTTCTGCATAGCAGCCCAAGACATGGCTCTTCAAGAACTCCAGGATACTGAGTTCACAGATGACAGGTATATTTTTCATAGGCTATTCAGTCATCATTGCCTTTGTACTATAAGCATCATCTTCATCACCATCATCCTCATGGCTAAAAGTAATGAGTATTTACTCTGATCTGGGCATTTCCTAAGCAGCTGATACAATTGCAGTGCTACTACTGTCTTGTTTTAGGACACCATTCAATTGTCAAAATACTGGATCCAGTTCAGACCCACAGACTGCAATTAGTTCATCTGACTCTCTACATGCCCTCAATCAAGAACAGTTCATTAGTCTTTTCTTGATTTTCATAACTTTGACGCTTGTGAAAATTGCAGTCCAATTATTTTGTAGATTGTGCCTCAATCGAATTTCCTCATGATTAGACTGAGGTTATACATCTGTAGTAGGAATAGCACAGATGTTCCTCATTGCATTTTATCAGCTGACAAAAATTTTTGAGTTACAACTGTCAGATGATGCTCGTTTTGATCACACACTAAAGGTGGTATTGGCTATTTTCTTCACTTTTCTTGTTTCTCATTAGCAAATACTGAGTAAGGTTGACATTTGAAAGCATGTAAATAGCCCATGTTTAACTTATTTAATTTGATCAATGCAGACTTACGAGTTTTCTCTTGTTTGTTTTGTTGCTACTTGGGTTTGAACTTAGAGCCTTGAACCTACGAGGCAGGCACTTATTTGAGCTATACCTTCAGCCCTTTGATTCTGTAGTTACATTTTTAAATTTGGTGTCATGGAGAATTTTGCCCAGGGCCAGCGTTGGAACAATATCCTCTTACCTAAGAACACAGGTGTACACCACCACACTCAACTTAGTTGTTGAAGATACCATTTTTCCTTATTCTGTCCTCAAACCACAGTCCTTCCAATCTCAACCTCTGGAGTAACTGCAATCCTAACTACTCAGGAAGCTGAGCTCTGAGTGAGGATCATGATTCAGAGCCAGCCTGGGAAGGAAAATCCATGAGATTCTTATCTGCAGTTACCCTAAAAAGCTGAATGTGAAACTATGGATCAAGCTTTGCATCAAGCTATGGATCATGTGCCAGACTTGAATGAAAAAGTTGAGGCACAGTGCCAACGCCTGTTAACAGTTCAAGCCCTGGCACCTACATTAAAAAACTATCTCTGTCAAATTAAGTCATTAAGTTCTATGTAAGTTTTGGTATAGCAACCTAACAGTTTGGTTCCAGAGTAAACTCTCTCATGTCTTTTAGGGATGTACAGTTTTCTTCCTCTAGCATGAGCTTCCGAGGCCCATATCACATTATCCACACACATGACACCTTCTTCCTGCTGTGAAGCTCAAATACCCTGACAGGCTGTCTTCCTCCAATGCCTTCTTACCTGCGTGGGTCTGGTACACTATTCTGAGCACCAACACTGTGCATTCCTTCCCACTGCACATGCCATCCTATCATTGTGAGGTCACAGCTTAAGGACTGAATTCAGAGTTAGAAGAGAAAGAGAGGAGAATCCCATTAACATGTTACCTTAATGGAAATTAATTTTGACTGCAAAGAGTTAGCATTGCTGACCCTTTTTACCTTTTCTTTTACGAGACAAAAGCATTGTGCTTTCCAATATAAAGGGAAAGATGTCCAAATCATCCTCAATTCCTGAACTGAGGAAAATATGCATAGTGTTCTTGGCAGAAAAAGACAGAAATTCTTTTTAAAAGTGTTGCCTGTCTTATTTCCAATACAGTGGCTCTCCATTTGATCTAAATAAATATGCCATTTTGAAACAATAAATATACTAAGTCCTATCTACTGAACTCAGGAGAGTTCTTCAGAAATAAATAACTTCATAGAATACACACAAAAGAGGGCTGACAATGTAGCTCAAGGGTAGAGCACTTGCTTAGTATATGCTAGGACCTGGGATGAATCCCCAGCATGCATCACCCTCCTCCCTAAAAAATGTCTTTGAATGTTATCTTCCATTCTTTAAGCTCTTAGGATTTTTCTCACTTCTTCCAAAGAAGCTGCAAGAAACAATGAATATACATTATGAACAGGATAAAACACAAGGTTTTTTTAAAAACATAAACAAAGCATGCTTATCACCGGGAAATCTTAGGTTTATGTTATGATACTTTTAACAATGAAGTCCTTAATTAAAACAGTCTTCAAGTTCAGGGTTATTAAAAGGCCACTCAGAAAGCCCTGAAAGAACGAGAGAAAATGGAATATAGAGTTTCTGCACGTCTCATATTTATCCCAACACAAATTTTAGGAAAGCATTGTACTTTAGCTGAAAGATGGAGAAAAATAAAGACTTTAAATTTATTTCCTGAAGTTTATTTTTTAAACATGGCATCTGGTTTGCTTTACATCTGTTTGTGACTGGTGTTTCAGGAGATAAGTCACCATGCATTGCTGGCTTAGAGCAAAGTTTATTGGTCTCTTTTGTTATGTAGCACTGAACTACAGAGGAAATTTTATTACACATTTGCTGCTTTCAATTTCCCAGGATTGTTTAACAAGTCTGTGTGTCTGAGACATAAAAGACAGGCCAGAAACCTGAAGCCACACTCCTCAGCTCCAGATCAAACATGACATTACAAACTGATACCATTCAACAATTTGGCGTGCACTTTGAAAGCTATCAGACAATGCCACAACCAAGCTGCAGAAAAAACTTGTCTTTATGAAGCAAAATTGATTAAAAAATGCGGTCCCTCTTATTCACTTGCAAGTGTTCCTTCGAATTAGTCATTATTAATTGTATAGAAAATGGGGAGATAACTCAATACTGTACACTGTGTCTTTTTATTCCACAGAGAAAATATCCATAATGTGAAACCACACATCAGCCGGCGATTTGGGCTAACTGGACCACCATTTGTTGCCAGTTTTAAACTACAATAGTCAATATAATCATTTTTTCAAGTGGGCCTATTTATCACTCATCAAAAAGAGGAGACAAAATGGATGAAAAGTATTTCCCTGCATTTAAATTATATTTAATATCAGAAGATATAATGACACCAAAACCTTAAAATCTATAATATTGCCTGCAGTGTTTTGACAATACTAACTTTGATCTGTGGAACAAATTACAGTAAAAGCCCACCTATTTACTAGGCCATCAACCAGAAGTTTTTCTTTGCTAGCAATTTTGAGTTTTACTAATATAGCAAAAACCCTTATATACGATTATGGTTGATTGCAAGCTTTTCCTGTGTATTCTCAAACAAAGGCTGTATTTTGTTGGGCAATTTTATGACAACATTAGTTACTTGAAAAACAGATAATCTACCTAGATTACATAGGGTATTATAATCACTTTATTCTAGATTATGGCTTACATCATTTTGCCATATTTAGTATATTAAATAGCACATGATATAGAACAGTGAATATATAATCTGTTCCTTGTCTATATATTTTTATAATTTTTAACATGTAACATAGAAGCTTTATTGGTGTTATACTAAATCATAGCTGTACAGTTTATAGGGAGGTTGATATTACCTTACTTGAAATGCTTGGGACAAGAAGTTTCAGGCTTTGGAATTTTTCTAGAGCTTATAATATTTCGTGAAACAGCTTACAAAGAATGAGGAAGCAGGTCTAAATACACAATTTACTTATGTATCATATGCACAATAGACACATAACCTGAAGAAATTTTATACAATATTATTTAAATTTTGTTCATGAAACAACTATTGTAGTATCTACTTGTGATATCATGTTGGTTATCAAAAAGATTTAGATTTTGTTCAGGCACTGGTGCTCATGTATATAATCTTACACTGAGCTCTGAGAACTGTAGTTCAAATCCAGCCTGAGCATGAAAGTCCATGAGACTCTCATCTCCAATTAACCACCAAAAATGTTGGCAGTAGAGTTGTGGCTTATGTGGTAGACCAATATCCTTGAGCAAAATCTCTAAAGAACAGATCCTAGATCCTGAGTTCAAGCCCCAGTACTGCCACAAAAAGAAACCGACTAGTTAAATGAAGTTTTAGACTTTGAGGTTAGAGACACTCATTGGAATGATTTTTCAACTGGTAGCTGATATGCCAGCTCTGAATTGCCTGTGAGTATGCTGAGCAAATGCACTGACATTAAAATGTGAATTTGGGGACACAGCTTCGGGAGGGATGTCTCCACCACAATCATGAAGCCCATTCTTTTCAATGATCTCAGAGTCATTTTTCCGCTCCATGCATATCAGTACCCCTTTCTGGGTCCCTGTCAAAATGGTATTCACAAGGTTCCTCACACACACACACACACACACACACACACATGAAATATAGGTAAGCCATAGTACACACAGCAGTGTCCAATAGAAATGGAATGTGAACCATAGCTATAATTTCAAATTATCTAGATGTTTCATCTAGCAAGTAAAACAAAACAGGAAATTAATTAGAATGATGTATTTTAATACATCTAAATTATTATCGCCTTAGCATTTGTCATTTTTTAATACTGTCATCACTATTAAAATTAATAGAAAACATTTCACATTTCCTTTTTCATGTTGTCTTAAAAAATCTACAGTGTATTTTTATCCTTACAGCGCATCTCTATTCATACATTTCAAGCACTCAACAGATGATCAAGCATCTCAGTAGGGTGAATGGCTGCCATACTGGATAGCCCATTTTGGAGCATTCTGTTTCCAACATTTAACTTCTTGTTTGCCTCGAATGTTGCCAGTCTATAAACATAAGTTCAGGGCAACCATGTCCACTATTACGTTACAGAAAATTTTGAAACAGGTCCAATGAAAGAGTGAGGAAAATGAGAAAAAGAAAAAAGTTACTCTTTTCAAAGCAAACTATATGCCTGTGTGCAATACCATGGTGCAATCCCTTTGTACTAATTAAAAGAAAAAGAAAAAGAAACAGGTAGAAATCTAGCCGAATTTGAGTCCCAGGACTCTTCCTTTTTCCTAATATGGGAAACATCACCAGGGCAACCAGACCAACAGTATTTCATGATATCATTTCAACTGTCACATTTTTAGTCTACTTGGGAACAGACTTCCTTTAATTCATGACAGAGTCCCTAGACCATGACTGAGTAAAGATATTTCAGCCACAGCAACACAAATATAAGACCGCTGCTTCTGGACATTGAGAAGACGCTTAGAGAAAAAGAACTAGAGGCAATCTCAAGCAAGTATCAAATTGCTGTTCAGTCACAGCACAAAACTGTCCCTAAAGAGATAAATGATTCACCTAAGCTCAAATAGCAGTTAGGAGAAAAGTCAGATCAGTAATCCATATTTCTAGTTTTGTCGTATCATGAACTTTCTGCTACAATATGTTAAATTTCACCACACAGGAGCCTACTACATATGTATTTCCATTGCACCGCATTAAATTAACATTTCCCCAAATTTTCTGAATATAAACTCTTAACACCGCATCATTAGGCAAAAACCTTAAGGACTGTAGTCTGGTTCTGAACTAGAGAAATAAGGTCTACTGTATTGCAAGTTGATAGATCTTCTGCAACACTGAGACCAACACATCAATTGAGCTCTGCTTCTAGCTCTAGAGAAACCTAAACTAGGTAGTGTTAAGCAAATCTCTTAACCTCACTATGACCCAATCTACAAAATGACTGGCAGTGGGAGGATTAGCTTATTTCTAAAGTCCCTTCTAGTTCTAAGATATTTATTCTGAGTTCTGCTCAATACATGATTATGCAATAATAACCTTTCTAAGATAGTTTTCTACTTAAAGAAAAAAGAATGCTCCCACCTGCTCTGCTTATGGACATATCTAAAGATTAGCCAATTACTATGAAATGCTTTGATCTAGAATAAATATTAGATTTCAAGCAATCATTACTAAAATATCTTTTTTTTTAGTCTAGAGCAAGCAGCCTATACCAGTAAGCATCATTCAAAGCAGTAGCATGATTAAAATTACAGATTTCCTCAGTAAATTTGATTTTACCTAACTAAGAGCGGTAAATCAATGCCTTGTAATAAAATTACATGGATTAAACTCATGGTTTATGCTGGGAATTTTGGTTTAAAATATTAACCCTATACAGGGGGTTAATATTCAAGTCATTCAGCTTAGCATTGCTCAGTAGTCAGGTGCACTTTTCCTCAATGGGCTTTCAGTCTGATAGATGAGATTTAAAGTACATTACACTAGTTCTTCTTTTTGAATTGAGTATATAATAAAGCCATGCCATCTCTCTAATATTAAAAACTGATCTCAAAAAACATCTCTGTAAAACATAATCCTTAGCCCACATTGACCTTCTTACCTGTGAAAGTGATTGGCAAGGCAGAAATTAGTACACAGATTAGAACAAGAATACTGGAAATACAAGTTCCTGTTTGTTACAGTAGTTCTTCAAAACTCCAGCCCCTCCAACCCTGATCTCAGCAACGAGCATCATGGAGAACTGATAAGGGAATGGGATGCATTGTACCAACTCTTGTTTGCTGGTCCTCGTCTGAATTGGCTCTAAGTAATTAATATTTTCTCTGAGACTCTCTTTTTTATATTTATATATGTTGCCTAAAAAGCCCCTGGGGCTTCTCATAATTCCATAATTAAGGGTCCTTGGATTCCAATAAAGATTAATGATTGCCAAATGTCATTCCTGCTACAACTTGGCTTTCTCTTGAAACAATGTGAGATGTGAAGTGCTATGGAACATTGTTCTAATAAGCAAGTGTAAAGAGAGTTCCCTACAATTACAAAAATTGCAAATTCCATTACACCTCTCATTCTGAAAATACAGTAAAATTCCAGGTCCCAGTAGTAATTCTTGTAAAACAATATGAGCATTCCTCATCCTTACAACTGGAAACCTCAGTGAAGGAGCCATGGTAGACTTTAATTACCATGACCCTGGAACAAAAACAACAACAAAAAAAAAAAGATAAGGGAAAGCTTGCTGGTAACAGAATAAGGAAACATGCATAAGCCAGCAGAAGTTAAAGAAGGAAAAAAATACTTTAAACCTGATGTCATCCACCCAGTTCCTATGGAGTGTCTTTTATAAGACTGATGTCTATTTCAGATAATAAGAAGGGTTAGGCAGGGTCCATAGTCCGAGTATCAAACATATTTGAAAAGAAAACAGGAGGGAATAGTATCACTACTAAAAGGCACTAGGTAAATGCCAATTTTTATGTACTGGCTTCTTTCAAAATATTCAATCACACCTAATAATTGACAGAGAACACACAAAGCCTCTCCCTTCCATGCTGTTGTATTCACTCTCCCTAGGGTATGGGGCCATTTGTAGCCACCAGCAACAGCAAGGAGAAAAAAAAACCCAGGAGGACCAGATACGTTCAATTGCACCTACCTCTTCCTGCCTGCATGCCTCTCTGTTATTCACACACGTTATCCTGTTATCCTTGTAGTTAAGAAATGGTCCTTAAAAGCATCAAAGTAGCATTTTTTCTAACATCTGTTAGAGAGCTAAAGGTTATTTCTTATTAAGAAAAAAATATATAAAGATAAGTTAAAATACCAAATATCAAATTCAGCTTACTTTTCCTGAATATTTTCCATTTAATAAGCTTCTCCATGATTTGTTAGAACCAAGAACATGTCTCACTTACCCAACAAATACACATTTTATAAAATGCCTACAAAGAAATAATGGTCATCCTTGTTTTAAAACAATACCTATTCTTACTACTTAAAAAAAAATGTTTCTCACCTTCATCTTCATGTTGCACAGATTAACCTCTTCAACATCGCCATTTACATTTAGTTCTAATAGTTTAGCAAAATTCCAAATGGCTTGTATAACATGAATTATTCAGCTACATATGTGTATACACAGAATGAACAAATCTCAATATTTGAGCACTGTGATAGACATACAGCGCTACTACTTGGAAGGTATATCCTACTAAAAACAAACAAACAAAACACTGTTATTCCTGCCCTGGTGACCATAGAATCATATGAAGGTGATCAGAGAAATTTGAGAATAACCATTGAAGAGGTGCTTTGTTTGTGAAACTCAGGGTGTTCTCGCAGCTACAATTGGGGAACAAAAGTCTTCAAAGGAAATTGGAGAGGCCAAGCCAGGCGATGATGAACAATTGCTCTCAGTAAAAGAAATCAATGGACCCCAAATCAGTTGATGAGCATGGTTTGCTCCCAAACCATGGAATCACAGCTAATTCTCTGAAGTTTACGAACCTTGAACATAATTTTCCAATAAAGAAATCATAGACTTGGGGCAGGAGGATGATCCTTTACATTCCATCTACCTTTGGCTTAACTAGAAACAAACTAAAAAACCAATGTCCTGTGTTTCCAGGTGATTCTTAGAATATACTATGGTAAAATACAAACCAATTTTTTTTAAAAATGAGAGGATGAAAGAGTGAGCACAAAATTCATTCCAATATATTAGATACCTTGAAATTCATTCTGGATTTCTGGGCAATCAAGATTTCTGGTACCTAACTCCCCATAATAAATGCTATTAAAAAAAAGATTTACCCTGTGGATGCTACCACAATCTCAAAGTCTACTCCCAGATCACATTGCCCCTGATTATAAAAGAGAAGTAGGCCAAGCAGCAGCATTGGACAACAACTTCTACTCAACACATTTACAAAGTGCTAGAGGGGCTTTTCTGATCATGATTTCATTTCACCTGCACAAAACTTCCAGAAGGCAACTACTCTCATAATCCTTAGTTTTTAAATTAGGAAATTCAAACCTATGGAACTTCATTAAAGTATACAAGGCCTAGAACTGGTAGATACCAGGAGTGAGATTTAAAGGCAAGGTCTTGGAATACCCAGACCTATGCTTTCAGACAATTGCTTTGTGCTGGCTTACTGCTTTCAACATCACCTCCCAAGATAGAAGGCCAACATAAACTCTCCTGTCACAAGGGAAAAACCAAGAGAAGAGTGGGAATAGAACAAGAGGAAGGGTGATAAGGAAATATTTTCTCCTAAATTGTTAATCTAATGGAAGAAAATAAAGATCTGATTCAGGTGGTTGAAACAAAGCTGTCTCCATCACCTGTGATTTCATTTTGCAGGTTTCAATGAACACAGTGAATATCAATCTGGAATATTAAATGGAAAATTCCAGAAATTAAAAAACCAGTTTTTAAAAAGGTATGATATTCTATTGTTGTAATGGTTCTGTGTTGTTTTTAGCTATTCTTGTTCATTTCTTGCAGTGCCAAATTTATAAAGGAAGCTTTTGCATAGGTATAAATGTAAAGAGAAAATTTATGTAGGGTTCAATGCAATCTGTGGATTCAAGCATCCCCTAAGTATCTCAGAACACATAGTCCTAGGGGTAAGGGAGATATAGGATGGTACTTACTGAAAACAGTATTTACACTGATTAGGGACATATAAAACAAGGTGCTATGGCAAAGCTTCCAGATTTACTCTTCTGTACATTTGTATTTTGTGCCAGTTCTTTAAGCAGAGTATGTGCTTTCTCTCTGGCCTTACTCAATCCCAGAAGAATAGATTTGCAAAGTAAAATGGTTCTGGTCTTTTTTGCATATTAAACAATACATTAGACTTATATGTTTATACATTTCTATATTTATTATGTACATATATTTATTTTCATCTTCATCTTAGAGTTGTCTCCTTTCTAGGTATATACTCGAGTGTATACATACCATGTGCAAACAAGCCCTTCATAATATCATAGGTAATGATTACACTCTGGTCTATAGTACATAGGCCAAATTTGATCCATTATCTGCTTTTATAAATGAAGTTTTAATGGAACAAAGCCACATGCATCTATATTTTAATTGTCTATGGCTGTGTAAGAGATACACCAACCAAGTTAGTATTGGTCATAGGCCTCATATGACCCCCAAAAAACTTAAGCATTTTTTTCTTGGATCTTTCATACGAGGTTTGCCAATCCTCATCCTATGCCACTGGTAAGTCTACAATAGAATACATTATTCTTCTACTCAATTTTTCTTCAAGCTACCCATTCATTTGTTCATTCATATATCAATTCATCAGCTAATTACTGTGAAAGAGATTCATGCATCTGGTAAATAGAAAGAAGGGGTTAGAGACTTGCAGAGAGAAACAAACTTAGTGTAGCATATAGGGATGGTCTAAGAAGTAGGAAACCTGTGAAAAAGAATCCAGGGTGTCAGGCTGTGTGTCAGACAGGGTCTCAGCTCATGCAGAGCTTAGAACTTAAATAAAGTCATTGAAATCCTATTAACTGTTCAAATAATGATGCTGGAAATCTTTGGATTACAACATGCTTTCATGACTTCACAAAGAGCAGTCTGACTTCTTGATAGATCTTCAATGCAATGGAAGTGTTAAGATGGTTTGGAGATGGGTGGTTTGTGATTAGGAGGGCTGATCATCTCCAAGGTCTTAGTAGTAAGGTCACTAAGGCTACCTACATTGCAGGGATTAGGTGATTTTAGGTATTAGACAGAACCCAGTAAGGGAAAATAACCCAGCATCTTATTGAGCTTGCTGTCTATCAACACCCAGGCACTGCATCCCCCAGAAACTGACTGGCCTATGCTGAGTTGGAGAAACCAGCTTCTTATGTTTATACTGACCTAGTAAACAAATTATCTCTACTTGTGTATATACTGACCTAGTAAACAAATGACAAAGTAAACTACTATAGCTAAGTAAGTGAGAATGACATTTAAAAATAGTTTTGTTTTGGTTGCTAAACTGGGCACTGACCTCTTTGTTAATGGATAAAAGCTAAAGCAATAAAAAAAAATCTACCAACTTAAACAATCAAATGAAGTTATAATGAACAATTCAAATGAAGTTATAATGAACAATTCAACGTGATCAATTTTGTTTTTAATCAAACAGTTAACTTGCAGTTTGACTGTGTACCTGGATTTTCAATAGATTTGGCATTTGTGCATTAAAGAAGAGCAATAAGAACTTTCCTTCCTGAACTTTTAAGTGACATCTTATTTCTCTCTTTGCACTTAAAATTTTAAATTATTACACATTGGCTTAAGAACTGTTGAAGAAAAGGCAAAATGTTCACTTATTAAAATAATTTAAAAATCGCTTCATTTTGGAAGGAGTAGCCTGAGGTAATCTTTTATTCAAAATTATAAAACAACATTTTACTTAACTAGGAAAGATTGCTTGCATGGGTGGGAAACTTTACAATTAATGTTATTGTGAGGTTATAACCAATTACTTAGACCATCAGACCATATACTCTATTGACTTTGATAAGCTATATTCTATGCTGAAATGCAAACATTGATGATTTTTTTTAAAAAATAAGATGATGGATGGATGTCTAGGTTCAGATACCACCAGAGGATTTTGTTTCTCTTTGCTTTCACCATAGTATTTGGTATTAGTAGAAATCATTGGATGGATATATAGACGTCTAACCTAAAAAGATCTGAGTATACATCAAATCCTTAATGTAAGAAAATCACAGCTAAATTTCTTCTTGCCTTTTTACATGTGGCCAACAAACATAGTATTACAAGTTGACAAGAATCTGTACCAGGCCCCTCCCTTCCCCCCTGCAGTTAAGCTTCTTGTTCTCTTAGTACTTTCTTAAAAAAATTAATTTCAAATAAAAAAGCCAGATAATAACCACTCTCTGCACACACAAAAAAATGGACCAGAAAGAAACTGCTGCTGAAGAGCAGCAAGCATATAATTAAGAATGAGAAAAATCAAAGTATTCTTAAATACACATTGCTTTAATTTTTCTCCTGATGGACCTTCCGATTATCTTTAAAAGATCTATTTAAAATTCTCCTCTTACAAAGATCTATTAAAATCACAGACACTTGGAGAAGCAGGAGAGGGAAGAAAAAAATAGGTCATTTTATAAAGCTGATTATTGTGAGCTTTGTATATGCAGGGCATATATGTCAGCAACTAGGAAAAAGCAGTCTCCAGATCAATTCTACAGACAGGCTTTCTTCTGGTGAAAAAAATAATAATAATGTCCTTTTGTGCATTGTGAACCAGAGAGGTGGGGAGGAGGGACTCTTGAGAAGCTACATTTCACCCCTAAGCCTACATATGAGGTTGCTTTTTGAAATGACAACCAACCCCAAAACAGCCCAGAAAAAAATATTTTGTAATAAAGAAAATAGTATATGTTTTCTTTTTCCTGTCTAAATCTGGAATCCTGAATATCTTATTTTAAACAAGCCAGCGATTGCTAGCTTCAATCTGTTTGGATAGGAAAGAATTTATATAAATGTTTTGTTCAAACCCAAAAGGGAAAGAGTTTAAATATACAGTGCAATGAAAGATGCATGCCCAGCCTCCAAATAGCTTAGGGCAAGGAAGAGAAAAAAAATAACCTCCCCCTCTGCTAGTCATCCCCATCAGTCTTTATGGGTACATATTTTGCAATTTGCAACATTGTTTTGATGACCCCCAACAGTAAGAGATTAACCAAAATTTCATAACTGCCCTGCTCTGTCCCCTCCTAGCCCTTAAGGAGGAGGAAGAAGGAGGAAAGACAAAGGTCAAAGAACAAATAGAAACAAATAGAAACAAAATCTTTCTCTGCACTTGAAAAATGAAAAAAAGAAAGAGGCAGATAAATCAGTATAAGACTAAACCAAATCTTTTTAATTCCAGTCAGCTTTTATCATTCAGTCACTGAGTCTGTGTGTGGAAAAATTCATGCTAATTTCCCCTAGCAACAGCCTCAGCCTATCAGAAGACTTTATGTACCATGCAGCTGCCAGCCAGAGAGAATAACTCTAAGTAGGTCAGGCCTGTATTTCTAAAAATGCTACGGTCTAGTAACCCCACTGTCCCGTCTGTCTGCCCTGCCCCATAATAACCTCAATTGCTTGGTGACACAATGACATACTATCCTGTTAGAGTGCAATCACATCATGCTACATTATTCTGCTGCGAGCATGACTGCTGGGTGAAGGACCCTCAGAGGGGCAGCATTAATCAGCCAGCCATTCATGTCCACCAGCATTTCACTCTAGAAATGGGGACTGCATTAATGACCAGCTGTTTGAACTAACACAAACAAAATAATGTCTTCCACCCTGTTGGGTGTGCAGAATACACTATTCTCATCTGGCAGGTTCCGCTTCTTGACTAAATCGAAGTTGTAAATTAAACGGGGCTCAGACAATGTCAGCTTTGGCGACCTCAAAGTGAGTATATTTAAATTATATTACATGTGATTCAAAAAGCTATTGATTTAATATACACAGATCTTCGTGCCTCCAATTTTCCCTAATCCACATTTTCAAAAAGGAAGAAAGAAAGAAAATGCATACATTGGGTAATGTAATACATATGCACATATTACCCAGGAAGCCAAATGCCCAGAGCTGAACTAAAATTGACTTCTCTTCAGGCAGAGAAACAAAACAGGTCAGGAGTAATTGTACAGCGTGAACACAAATACAAATACAAAATGAATGCCACAGAGGAGCACTGAAAACAAATAAGAGTAAATATTCTAAGCCTACTGACCAATCAGCTCCTCCCACCATCTCTGTGGAGGCTGGGCTAGCACCGGAATCTCTAAGTCCAAAGGACAAGGGAGGGAAGTGAAGACAGTCTTCCAATCTCAACAACTGTGGTACCCTGACTTACCACAGGATTAGTAGCAAACTGCTGTTTGGCTTCCAGACAACAAAAGTTCCTTCAGGGTTTCAACTAAGGGTATCAACAAAACTCCCAAAGAGAATTTTAGAGTTTAATTGACCATACTAACTGGAATGCAACTTTTGACTTCTCTCCATTGAAATACACAGAAATAAACACAAAGTGTAGATGCAGAGATAGGAGACAGGCAGTTGCCATAGGAGGCTGTTTGGGGGCGGGGAACAGGGATATCTCATATGGATATAGCCCTAAAATACCTTTTATGGATAGAGCTGGCATCAAGGATGAGTTTTTCATTTAATACCCATTTCCCTCCCCGTCCACTCCAATGATCATCCAGCCTTCAGCTATGCAGAATCCAGAAAGTCTTATCCATGGAATCCATTCGTATTTGATGTACAAACAGAAAATTCCTTAATCCATTTGCCCTTGTTTGAACTGTGCCTGATAACTTAGTTATGACTATCTTCTTCTCTCCATGGCACACATCACATAGTTATTCTTGGAGAGATACAGTCACTGACGCAACCATGAACCGCTAATTACAAGCTGCTGACATTCTGCTTGTCTATGCAGCTTTGAAGTTCTGTTTTGCTCGTACAGTCCTGCTCTATTTCACTCTCTCTGCCTTACATGCCCTCCCTAGAACTTACCCCTTCTCTCTCTTTTTTTCCCTTTCAAACGTTTCTGGATTCACTCTAGAACTATCTAGAAGTGGGGGAGGGAGAAGGAAGAGTGAAAAGCAACTGATCCTTGAATCTGATTTCTCTCTTTTCCCTTCCCTACTCTCCCTACACACAGATGTACAGTTTGGAAATACAGTAATAAGATCCTCAGCCCACCCCACCCGCAGGAATGTGTCAACAGCTGGCCAAACATGATCCAACACACAGAGCTGCCTTTGTAGAATTAGTAACAAACAGTGGACGGGCCAGACAGGCGTCCCAGAAGAGCTCCCATGATAACTGGAAAAGCTCCTTACCCCCAAGTTGGAGCTGACTCCAGCGAGCTGGGACTGGAACGCTCAGTTTACTCATCTCAATCTACAAGCGTCAAGTGCCTGCCTGGCCTCACCGGAGGCTACACAGAGAGCACTTGCCTTCCAGAGTAGCAAGCTAGATGGATGCATGCCTTCTCCGTCCTGAGATCAGCTGTGGCACACGCCCTTCACTCACTATTTTCCAGTCACTTGAACAGTCCTAGCACCTGTACCTAAACATAAAACCTGTATCTCTCTCCCTTTCTCCCTTACAAAAGGATTTTTCTTTTTAAATTATGGGGCTGATCCCGGTACTCCAAAGCACACAAATATAATACTGTATTCATCTCCACTGAGCATTTAGCATCTGAAGCCTGTGGTAGCCAGCTGGTTTCAAAGTCATCTGGGATACATTTATTTTGATTAAATCGATCACATTTCTATTTACAGGATAAAATTTTTCGCCATACTGAATACAGCTGTGTTTACAGGGATCGGTAAGAGAAGAAGAAGAAAAAAAACAAAACAAAACAAAACAAAAAAATCCCACAATCCATCCTAGCCCAGCCCTGCCCACTCAGAACTTCAAGGAGTTAAAACTAATGGGGTGAGGTTGGAAGGGGGGGTATCTCACTTTCACGAACGAAAAGGAAAAGAAAAGAGGAGAAATAAAAATTCTGCCGGCAGCTGCTTTGGCTATGCTTTCTGGCTAGTCAGGAAATGGGTGGTGAGCTGGAGCTGAAAATACAAACTGCAATCAAACCTAGTCCAGCAAAGTGACAGAGTTCCTACGGAAAATGATCAGAAACCTCTCTCCTCTCTCTCTCTCTCCCTCTCCCCATGTCTCTTCATGCACACACATGCATTTAAATCCATGCTGCAAGCCTTTATTCTCTAGGCACACTGTACAGTCACCTAGCCATCAGTTTCTTCCTTGCCAGTACCAGGAACATCCAGACTACAATTTACAGTTCCTCCATCCATGTTCCTGGGTGATAAATTATGCCATGCTCCCTAGGATAAGAACGCACAGCCAGCGGCAGACAAGCACAGGGCAATCCGGCTTCTCCTCTTCCTTTTATTTCAGGCTTTCTCACTCTGCCTTTCTCCAACTCTCTCTTGCCAGGCTGCACACCGCAGATACCTTGTTTATCCATCTTCAGCTCCACTCTCAGGTGAAAAGCCACCACATCCCGGCCTGGGGAGTCTCCCCCTCCCAGACTCATCCCTATGAGCAGACTGAGCTGGATGCCCAAGGCAGGGGGCTGCTGTCCCCCTCACCCCGCAGCGCATCGGTGGGCATTGCATGTATCATATTTCCTAACTTCCCCTGCCCAGTCCTTCCTTGATAACCTTTCTAGCCAGTCTGCCTCGGATCGCCGGCTTCCAGGTCCCCTCATCCAGCTGTACAAGGAGACTCTGGCCCGCGCGTGGCCAGCAGGTCCTTGTTCTGTAGGGCGCAGCCACGCACACGATCCCGGCTCAGGTACAACCATGGCGGAGATTACAGGAGCAGCTCAGGTGTAATGCCGGGGGCTTGGCGTGCCCGCGATGGATGCAGCCCTCAGCTGTGAGCAAAGATGGTCTGGCTTCAGGAAGGAAAAAAAAAAAAAAAGGCAAAACAAAAAGAAAAAAAAAACAATAAAAAAAAATACTGAAACACAGAACAGCGCAGCTAGGCGCTTGTGGGGATGGAGAGAAAAGAAAAAGCCAACCACAAGAACAGACACAACCCATGAAAACCAAAACCCCAACACAAAAGAGGTAAATTGACATTTCAAAACAAAAGGAAGGAATACAGAGATCAGAATACTTCATGCGACTTTTTATTTCTGACGGTTCTCAGTTTATAGGCCTCCCCGCCCCCTCCAAAAAAATCTCCCCTGTGCCTGAACGCGACTTGTCTGTCTAGGAGTGCCGAGCCACAAATGATATTGCTCCAAAGTGCCGCAGACCCAGAATCACATGAGAAAACCACATGACGAGCTGGAGTCGGCTGCTGCTGTGGTCAACTACTTCGCCAAGGCAGGCAGGGTGGGGTAAGGAGGGAGACCATTTCCAGCGAGATATGGATGCCCCTTGCCTGGCAGCCAGCAAGAAATTGTCCTTAAAAAGAAAAAAAGACTGAGGCGAGGGCTGCATCTCAGGGGAAGAAATGCTGGGGAGCAGACATGCACTTGCACATAACACACACGCATGGCAAGCCCATGGTTACTTGTAGACAGACGATCTGAGCTGCTGTACCGCCGACACTAGCTGGATGGCAGCAATATTATTTCTAGTGTGTGTGCGCGTCAAAGCTGATTCCACTTAAGTGGATTCCTGAAAAGCACACACCATGTCTTCATAGCATGACCAGGCTTGGAAAACCAATTCTATTATCTCTCCTTGCAATCTGTATCTGAACCTGCATTCTGAATAATTTATTTTTAGACTAATAAGATGCTTGCCAAGACTGCTCCCTTTTCTTTCTTCAGCAAGCAGCTCACGTGATATTCATCCAAGTGGGATAAACCGTGTCCCTTTGTAGGGAGAAGAGAGGAGATGGTTTTCATTTTTATTTTAAAAAAAGAAAAAAAATACAATTGCAATTCCTTATCTAAAGGCATACAAACCCATAGCAATAAAGTTCCCTCGCCGGGGATCATTAAAGATGAGGGAGAGATTTCTGCTTCATTGCATTAACGTGTCTCTTTTGCATCTGATGCTGGCAAATGGGTGGCAATATTTTTTTCTTTCAATCTTTGTACATGGCTACAGTCAGAGCCCTTAAGCCACATGGATATTGCTCCTTCTCAGTAGGAGAGCAAACAATTGCTTTCTAGAGCTCCCTTCTGCTGAGGGGCTGAGTGACCTGGTAGATTTTACTTCTCACAATGAGGCAGGGATAGCCTCAGGGTCTGTAGATCCTGTCACCCATTCTGGAATGGAATAAGTTGCCTCTTTAAGATACCCTTCTCAAAATGTGAGAAATATATCTTTTTAGGAGAGAAAAAATTGATTATGCCAGCTAACAAAAATGGGAGAATGGTTGAATAGGTGAGCATAATTGCCTACAACTTGTCTTATTTGACTTGGCAGATATGAAGGTATCAATTAATTCTTTCATGATATGTTTATCAGCTTCCCACAATAGAGTGTGTTAAAGGTTATCCTGACACTGACGATGTGGTTAATGAGCAAGATAGGCATGTGTTTTGCTTTTTTGGAGCTGAAGGTCTATTTATTGCATACATCTTCTTTTCCTTCAAAGGAAACTTCCAGTTTGAATACTCAAGTTAACCAGGAAGTCCTGGACATACTCTCTATCATCTTCTGTCATCTCTCAGACCCTATGGTTCTTTCCTTAAAATTTAAGATTTCTTTTCTACTCATTCAGAGTCCACTCATTCCTTCACACTTGGTCTTCCTACTCCCACTTTTTCTGCTGTCGCCCATTTGCCAGCCTTCTGCCCAGCCATTCTGACTCATCCACCATGTTCCTGATGTCCACTGACTGTCCGGATGGTATGGATAATCCTTTCTCTAAAAGAGAGAATGGGCCCTTACTTCTTCATATTTTATGCTACCAACCAAGACAACTATCTGATTGTTCGTTGTCTATTAAACAAACGGATCTATTCATGATTCACTTCATCCATCCGCGTTGAATAAGAAAATTTGACTTCTCAAAAAAAAAAAAAAAAAAAACCTGGTTAGGCACCAGGGCTCACATCTATAATCCTAATGACTCAGGAGGCTGAAATCTGATATCTCAGTTCAAAGCCAACTTGGACAGAAAAGTCTAGGAGACCTTTATCTCTGATTAACCACAAAAATGCCAGAAGTAGAGATGAGGTTCAAGTAGTAGAGCATTAACTTTAAGTAAAAGCTAAAGGACAATGCAAAAAAAAAAAACAAAAAACAGACTGAGTCCTAGAATAAAAACAAGGATACAGGCCAGGTGCCAGTGGCTCACACCTGAAATCCTAGCTACTCAGAAGGCTGAGATCTGAGGATCACAGTTCAAAGCCATCCCAGACAGGAAAGTCCATGAGATTCTTATCTCCAATTAACCACCAGAAAACTGGAAGTGGTGCTGTAGCTCAAGTGGTAGAGCACTTGCCTTGAACTGAAGAGCTCAGGAACAGCGCCTAGAACCAGAGTTCAAGCCCCATGACCAACAAAAACAAACAAATAAGAGATATACAAAGTATTGTTCACACCTACAGGAAATGTATCTACAGACCATATGCCACTCCTTTTATTGGGACTAGCCATGTGTTATCTTCAATGGCTAGTCATAGGAGAGTCTTATTTTCCCATAAAAATAACAAATAGGTCTACAGCATGCCAACTGAAGGTGAGAAAAAAGGTGACCTAGCAAAACAGAGAAAAGAATTACTTCTACCTAAACATCTGGAATAGCTCCCAGGGTCTCCTACGATTTGTAGTGATCTACAAAATGTCTGGCCAGGAGATGGGAAGAGGGGAGGAAGGTGGGTACAGTATCAATAACAACACCAAAACAAGCACATACCACCATATGCCCAAATCTTTACTAAGCAATTCAGATCCATTAACTCACTTAAGCCTAACAATTCTATAAGGAACATATCTTTAAGAAATAAATTCTTTTCATTGATATAGAGAGGCACAAGAAAGGGCTTAAATAAGTTGCCCCAAACCATACACAAAGTAAATGGGAAGAACAGTCAAGCCCACTATCCTTAAACACAAGACTTTGCTGCTCTAGCTGAAAAGGACAATGGGAAGAAAGCCACACAGGTGAGAATGTGAAAATGTGCCTGAAAGTATGTGGAGAGATGAATTTGGTTTTAACAAGGTATAGTTTGGAAATAGATCAAGGAGAAACACATTGGAAACCTAAGAAATCTCCCCTCTTATTAAGCCTTGGGAATAACAAATGGTAAAATCATGAATGTAATAGTACATCTATGAGTGGCAGATAAGAGTGAGGGAGGGCTAGATATAAGAAGAGTAATAAATAAGATGTCTCTTGCAACATTCTAACTATAAGAGAATGGTGTCATGACTGTGGTCATGATAGAAGATAATTTGAGATGGGTTCTGGAGGCTTTATTAAAAAAATTCCACTGAGATCTTCTTAGGGAATAGAAAAAGAGGAATGGCAAAGTGGACCCCATGGCTTTCAAAGTTTAGATAAATAAAGAAAACATTTCCTTGAGTTTAGGTGTTGTGTCACTAATCTGTTTTGCAGTATCTAGTTAGTAGTTAGCAAACTGATACACCTTTTTAAAGTAAGGAATGCACAATAATGAATGAATATGTGAAAGGAAGAGTGTGGTAGAAACAGGAAAATCAGAAGTGATGCTGCAGAAGAGGAAAGACTCTTCAGAAAATTGCGTATTTCACAAGACATTCAAGTGGCTCAGCCATGGCATTACTGATGGAGAAACAGATTTCATTTCTTCTCTCCACCTTTGGCTTAGTTTTTCACTGCTACTTGCTTACTTACCCCCCACACACCGGAAGTTACTCTTGGTCAGGCCAATACTTGATCTACTCTTTCCAGTCCCCTCAACCCTTACTATTTGCTGACCTATACCATCCTGACCTAGCCCTTAATTCCAATGCTGTGTTTACCAAGGCAATAAAACAAATGTGCTAATGGTTTCAACAATATTTTTAATAGCAAATAGTAGGGGGAAATACATAAGTTGATCAGCCTTCTCATACAATCTTAGTTCATCAGCATGCTGAATTAATTTAGATACCTCATGTCTTGGGCAGTTAATGAAGGTTAATATGACATACTGCCTCTGGCTATGGAAGTAAAAAAGGGGTATTATTGCCTATATTATAGCTGGGAGAAAAAAATGTGTTAATAATCTTTTTCATCAGCAGTACAGGACTGAGCTTTTAATACCCAGATATATTTTAGTAAAAGTGTAGTATATCATCTCTAAGCAGAGTTCAAGAGTAATATTGAATAACTAGGGATTTGAAGAGCCGGCTTCTATTTAAGAGAAAGAAAAAAAATTTAAAGCAGCCAAACTTATGTCGGAATATTTTTATTTAATTTTACTTCAGAGTTAATTTTAATGACACTTAAATATTAAGAAGCAAAATTGACCTTCCAAGCAATTGACTTTGAGTGGATGGTTAAACGTGAACAAGGTAGCTGTTTAATTCAACGGTATTCACACAAATGCATTAGGCAGACCTGCTCATCTAAGAAAGGGTATTGCTCACTATGGCAAGGGAGAGATAATGGATGAGATACTATGTAGGCCTTAAAAAAAATTCATGCTACTTTGACCAAAGGGAGCTATTGTATTTAATGATAGTTTTTTTTTTTTGAGCTGAAGTTAGTAAAAAAAATGGATATGGGCTCTTGAGAGAAAACCAACCACCTCAGCCATTTTGAAGGCTTACCATAAAACACACAACCTGGATGATATAACTATTCAGTAAAGGAGACTCTTAAAGACTTCATGTGAATTAGAATGCCACACTTTATCTTCGCAGTCCTGGGAAACATTAATGAGGAGATGATGGTTTGGAGAAAGGAAGGGCCTATATGCATAAGTATTAGGGTTGCTAGTGGACTTAAAATTCTACGCTCTGGCTCCTAACCTCCCCCAAATGGGTGCTGAACTAGGATTAGCTCTCCACAAAGCAGACTGACAAAGTGACTAATTGCTGGCTGCTGGCAGAGGGTTGATTTCCCCTCTTTCTGCTCTCCAACATTATTACCCCTGCTCCATTTTTACAGGGGCCAAATGGCAAGTTTAAGGTAGAAGGCCTGTGTTTGTTCACCTGTGAGTGGTTTGACCTTAGACTTTACAGAGCACTGTCAGGAAGTCGGTTTTTCCATGCTCTTTACAGTAAACAAAGACAGTGTGGCTGAGCTCCAAATGTTACAGAAGGTCAGGGACCAAACTGCCTCAAAGACAAAGACCGCTTCCAGAAATTGAAACACAAAATAGAAGTGAGCGCCATCAACATTCCAAACTGTGCTTCTGTTCATTCTCAGTGTTTGCTTCAAACAATGTGACACATACACAGCATAGATGCATAATAGAAATAGAATCATAAAACCCCAGGTGCTGGAAAGCACCTTAAAGGTCATCTAGTCCAACTGCAAATCTAAATTGTGAATGCTGCCCTTTAAAATATCTCCTTCATGTAATCACCCAGGCTTGGGGGGAAACCCCTCCAGTGACTGCGAACACAAGTGCCTTGGGAGAAAGACAAGCCCTTCCATCTCTCAAAGGCAATAGATTGGATATTAAAAAGTCCTAAGCCCAAAGGCCTGGTTTCATGGTATGATGTGTCTCTCTGTGCCTTCTGTTCATGGTCCTCACATTAGAAGTTTAGCAGCTCTCCTCCAATGATCTACACTGTGCATCCTCAGGTACTACTCATTGGCCCTTGAGATTTTTTTTTTCTTCAGGTATTAGTCTATGACTTTAGGTCTATTCAACCATCCAAGGAATCTATGACATCCACACTTCTTGTGATGATTAATCTTGAGTGTCAACTTGGTGGGAAAAGAGCACAAAAGACTGAGTGAAGCGCACCTGTGGGTATGTCTGCAAGGGAATTTCCAGAAAAGATGAACTAAAGAGGGAAGAATGTGGATGTGAATGGCACCATCTCATTCTATCAGGGCCGGGATACAATGAAAGAGGAAAAGGAAGAAGCCAGAAAAGGTAGACATCCTGTCTGTCTATCTTCCTCTCCCTCTCTTTCTCTCTCTCTCCCCCCACCACCTCCCCTTCCTGGCCACCATAATGTGAGCTGCTCTCACTTCCGTTATGATGGACTGAAACCTCAGAAACTGAGCAAAATGAATCCTTGCTACTGCATATCATTTTGTCGGGCATTTGACCACAGTAATAAATAGTCTGACTAGCACAGTAGAGCCCTAAAGAATGTGATGCTGTACGAGCTTACCATGTGAACACACACACACACACACACACACACACACACACACACACACACACACACACACACACACACACACACATACACACACACAGTAAGATGGAACTATCACATTCTAATATAGTATGACCTGATTCATCTTGGCTTTCCTAGGGATCATTTCATAGTGTGGTTTTTATTTAGCTCACCTTGGAACATCCATGTTTCAGCCTCAGACAATGTCTCTGGGTGCTTTGTCACCAAAGATTAGGTTCAATAGTATTAACAATACTAAAAAAAACCAGAATGAAGTACTAAGCTCCCTTATCCTTGAAGGAAACACAAATGTTGCAAATAGGCATGAGTATACATCTGTAGTTTTTAGACCATAACAACACTACGTAGGATAAAATGCCTGGCATGGTAGGAAGAATGGTAGGAAGAATTCAGGACAAGAGATCACCTCTAGGTTCCAGCATGCATTTTGACATGAGCAAATTCCTACAGTACAATTGTAAGATCATTTTTCCCCTCCAAGGCTTTGCTTCCTCAGCTTTTCAAAAGGAGAACTTCAATAATAAAGACTTTGAAAGGTTTGTTTCTGGGAAATATTAATCATATTTTTAAATTTTTATGTGTTAATATGACAGAATGAACATTAATCTTTTTGCTTCAGTGTTCAATAGACTTTCATTAACATTACATACATTTTAAATTAAACTGTGTCTCAAAACAAGTAAGTACAGGATACATTCACATATCCAAGAGGGCATATGTTGAGGATTTAAAAAAAATACCAATTAGGTAAATTAGGTAAATCTGACTAGAGCTGTTGGAATCTTTACTCTCTCGTAAAATAACAGTTTTGAATAGGTGAACCAATTACTGAGCTTCTTGGGGTAAGAAATAAATGTCATAATGTGATATCATCACTTTCCTATAATCCAAATGTCTTCTTAAAATGTCTTTAATTAACTATTCAGAGAGAACCTTTAGGTTGAAAAGATCTAGTTTCTTTCAAATTTCTTTCACTACAACCATGACAACAGAGTTGCCTGGTGTCCATCAACAGTTCCCACAATGGAAGTACTATTCACATTCTGAGCTGAGGGGAGGGAACGATAGCACATGGTCATAACAACACAATGCCAGCCCATCTTCAGATCTTGTATGAGAGCAAAATTAACTGCATGATGAGATTCTAAGACATATCCAACCTTCCTAACATTAACCTGACAGTATAATAGTTGAGCTTTTCACTAAGTATGTTATTAGATGAGGCAATTTTTTTCTTAGATCAAAAGAACTGAAAATAAAAATTGAAAAGTCGAATTCATATTCTCAAAAATCGGGGACTAGTTTTGGCCCAGGCTTTCTCTGTGTACATTTCTTCATTGTTCTGACTTTGTCACTAACCTCTGGAAAACAATGCAGTCTTTCTCCTGCCCCCAATCCTCTCTATTCATGTATCAGAAAGGAGGTACCTGTTTTGTTCCTTCATAAGCTCATCTTTCCATAAGTAAGGTGTTTTAGTCTATGTTCTATGGTTATAACAAAATGTCTATGGGCTGGGTCCTTTATAAAGTAATTCTTGACTTGGTTCATAATTCTGGTGTCTTGGGAGGGTTCCCAACTTGTTTTGCAATATGGTGACAAAACAGACAGGAAATCAACAGCAAGTAAAATGGGCTACACAGATAGCCTCACATTGTAATAGCGCATTCTCCTGAGAAATGACTCCTTGAGACTAGCATTAATCCCTTCCAAAGACCAGAGTGACCCAGTGAACTAAGCACCTAGTGCTAGGCTCCGCTTGCTAACTCCTTTCAACATTGCCACAGTGGACTGAGCTTTAAGTATATGAACCTTTGAGGCACACACTCAAAACAATATTTAAAACATAGCACTATCCAAGCTATTTATGGTCCTGGAGATCCACAAGTTTCTATTTTCTCTCACTTTTAGAATCCCAAAGACAAGGACTCCTGTGCAATAGTATTGCCTCAATCTCAAATCTTCAGTTTCAATTCTGGGAACCACACAAAAACTGTTCATGATATGCTCTTGGAACTGAGAGCTATCATCATGCAGTATTCTGGAGAGACTGTGTAAGAAGCCACAGCTGTATGCATGGCAAAGACATTGGCATTTAGGTGCAGATAGACTGAAGCTTTTTAATGTTTCCAAACTGTACTTTGGTAGGAAATTGTTCTATATAAATTGAATGGCATTTGATATGAACAGAAGCTGCAAACCATTGTTTATAGAGCTAAATATAATGCCTTAAACTGTATTTATTTTTTATAAGTTTTTTATTGTGAAAATACTGTACAGAGGGGTTACAGTTACATGAGCAAGGTAAAAATGAGATGTACAAGACACTGTTGAACAACGAACTTTACAACTTAGGAAGGAGTATAGTTGTGGACATGGGAGGGAAGGGATGGTAGGGGAAAAACAAAGGAGGAGGCATCAATGCTTGATAAGAAATGCCTTAAAATTTAATTAGCACAAATGACCAAATCTTCATGCAAGCAGTGAGGCAGGCTTTTAGAGAAAACTTTAAAATAATTAAAATGATCATGTACAAGATGCCAAATGTACAAAGATTATGCCAATGTCTGCAAAGGCAACAAAACTTCCCCATGTGTAAAGGAAACACGCATGCACCTGGGACTGTCAGCTAGATTGCAGCTAATATCAATAATGAATTTAGTTATTAGTGAAGCTAGGCTCCAATTGCGTTTGATGGTGTTTTCTACAAGTCCTCAACATCAGTGCTGTAGTGTCCTGTGTCTACAGGGACATCAAAACATCGAAAGGAAGAAAAGATTGCCAGAACCACAGAGACAAGAAATGCTTATTTTGTGCCTTCATTTGTATCAGTGAACAATCAAAACCTTTATCAGACTTTCAAGAAAAAGTTTTTGGAAAGTGAGAGAAATTCTGAGTGATTTTTACAAAAGTGAATGGTGGCTCAGCTTTTCTATCTTTTCTTTCTTTCTCCCTGATCCCACCTGACCTCAGCCAAACAAAAAGCTAAATAAAAAGCAGGGTAAGGATTTGTTTGCATTTCAGATTATTAAGGGAAGAAAAATAATGCAAAGGAGAAACTATAACATTTCTAAAGACATGTTTACAGAATGAGAACTGTTCCAATGACATCATATAGAAGTGTTTTTTTTTTTTTATGAATGCAGGGCACAAAAGGTGAAAACGTATGCATATCACTGGGACAGACACCTGAAAACACATGTGGATGTATTGAAATCAACACATAGGTCTGAGCCATGGCTGAGAGCAGCAGTCAGCCAGCCAGAGGGGGCCAGAAAAGGAGACAAGGCAGGGAAGACCAATCTATTACAAGAGTGACAGAGAATATATATTAAGTGTATATGATACACCATTGAGCTTTCCAACAGAGCTTTCAAAACATTTTATCTGAGTTTTATAACAACTCTGCAATTGTGCTATTATTTTTCTCCTTTTTACAGATGAGGAAACAAGAGACTTATATCAATAATAATAATAATAATAAAAGGTGGATTGAGAAAAGATTTGTGCTTTGCGCCATTGGACTTGTGCTCTTGAGATTCTAGTCATAGCAGATCAAGTTCAAAGCATCATCTAAATCAAGAAAGTGGCCTGACAGACAAGCAGGGTCAAAGGCTAGGCATCAGGGTCATTAGAACCAGTACTATAGACAGCAGTTGAGATCCAGGATCACAGCTCAGAGGCTGCCCTGCCTGCTCTTTGGTTATGGGTATCAATCCTAAGCTGGCTAAAAGTGAATTCTACTTCTGATTGGGATCAAAGTGGCCTGGATCATTGCCCAGAGGCAAACAAAATCAGCAGCTGCACTCATCAGAATGCAAATAAACACATAACCCTATAGCAAGAGCCTTGATTAAAAAAATATGAAAGTAAGAGAACTTGGAGTAGTTAAGAGGAAAGATGTTTTTTTTTTTAAAAAAAAAAAAAGGTAAAAGGAAGTCAAACTGAGGTAAACTGTGATGGACTTGGGTGGTGAACCCTAAGAAACAAGATGGTGAATTCTAGATGATAAAAGACAATGAGATGGAAGAACCACCTGTTTTATGTAAAGCTCCCAATAACCAGATCAGGGTGGACAGCCACTGGAATAATGTCTTCATAATACAGAGCATTATTGGGAATAACTCAATTCTCAGGGAGCTTAAGTCAGCCAATACTTGATAGCCTGTCAGGGAAAACGGGAGGGTAATTGCAGAGAAGAATCATATCCTCAGAAAAACAAGAATTAATCAAACTTAGTTTGTAAAAGTCGATCTTACAGACACATAGTCTGGACTCATGCTCTCAAGAACACTGGGGTATTTTTATTTGATGGCAATTTATGTAATGATTTTCCCCACATTACTTGGAAACTAGAAATAATCTATGACTCATAGCATCTGACTTTCTTAAAGAATCTTAAGAAACTCATAATCAGGGAGCACAGAATTTAATATTACTCCCCCTAACTCCCAATTACTTTTTCAAAAATTAAGTGATGATGTAATGGTTTCTGTATCCGTAGTTGAAAAATGAACAACTCCTTTAAAAAAATATCTGTGTTACCCTAACCAATTTGAGGTAATAGTTAATCAACACAAATAAAACTGACAAGCAAATTTCATTAACCAGCATCAAGATTAAATTGAAACACAACCTACAAAAAATGTTTAGCATTTAAAAATCATTTTAAATAGAGAAATATTGCAAAGATAGTATCAGATCCTCAGTTTCCCCTCTTGCCAATACCTATCATTTGTAATCACTATTGAATAATCCATAGAGTAACCAGAGCCTGTTTCTTGGCTCTTTTGCCTTATTTTTAAGCTAAGGTCCTTTCCCCTCTCCCCATCCCCTCCAAGAACTTATGCACAACATGATATCATTTGTTATCTGTCAGAGACTAGGATTTTCCTTGTTTTTGATGATCATGACAGCTTTGTCAGGTTGTTTCCCTTAAGTTTTTATTGGGGTCCTGAATCTTGAGGAGGACATTCATAGAAATGAAATGTCCATCTTACCAAATTACCCTAAGACAATCTACAAGCCTCATGCCTCATATGACCCACCTGGCACTTTGTCATCTGGCTATTGTAGCAATGGACACACTTCCTCCACAGTCAGCTTGCTTAGTCCCTAATCTACTTTCCCACTCAGTGTAGCCCCCTCCTGAAGGGGTAGGGAGTTAGAAGTCCATCTGCTTATGGGCCAAATATATAAATGGCTTGGAAATCTTCAGCACAAATCTTCAGAAAATAGTCTCTACTTCCTCATTCATGTTTTTATATCATGGACTCGTGGATATATACTTTATGGAGTTGTAATTCAAAACCGCCACGGTAATTTTTAATGGTGATGTATTCAGACTCATTGCTGACACCTTAGACTCAGCCTAACAAATGAATTGTGGGTAGAACAAAGTGGTTTGGATGTCAGGAGGACCTTGAAGGGTCAGCAGGACTTGGGGGAAATATATGCCCTCATTCCCGAGAACTTTATTCCTAGATTTCTAATAAATCCAGGATGAAATTCAATATATAGAAAGTGGCTTCAAAGTTAGCCTGTGCTGGGTTATTGAAATTCTTATGGCAGCTGCTCTGTCAATACCTTACTTGTATAGAAATAACTTTCACAGTCCAGGTAGGCATCACATAAATTGATACATTGAACACATGTATCTCAAGTATAATTGTGAAAAACATGTGCCAATTTAATGGTAGTTAAAATAAGAGACAGGGTAACACCTGGAGGCATAGGAATTTAAAGGGGAGAGGACTATAATATATACTAGAGATACTTGCTACATATTACTTGTTAGCATAGAATAAATTTATGTATAAAAAGCAGCATACTGAGATTTCCTAATAAAGAGAGAGTGCATGAAAGTAGGTTGGCAGAAAGATGTTGAAGAGATTGGAAGGAAATAAAGCTAATACGAAGTAGATTTGATTCATTTCTCTATGTAGTCAATACATCCTGAACACCTCTTCTCTAGCTATCAGTAACCATGCTGAAGCATAGGCACATTGCTGAACCAGAACAGTTGCACACAATCTTCTTCAGGTAGTTTGTGGAAACAGAAACATCTATCAAATCAGTGGTAATAGTGGGCCTTGTACAGGAAAGGATAAACCTTGCAGGCCTGCGCTTCTCAAATCCCACATATCCCCCCAACCAGAGGATAGGTCTTACACTGGTTCCTTCATAATGTCTTCTGTGTTCTTGGCTGAGATAAAAAAAAAAGTATCTGCATATGCCTGTGGTTTTGGAGGTCAATCAGAGACTTTCTGCCAATAATGTGATTTAAGGCCAATATCTGTTTTCCACTGCTAGAGGTTTTGGACTGTGGTGCTGTCAGTGAGATCTCTGGGAGCTGCATGCTTTTGTGACTGATCACCAATAAAATCCATGGACTCAAGTCTCAGGTGAGCTTCTTTGCTTGGTCACTCATTGTACCTTGAGGCTGAGAGCCACGTGTTGTGCTGTGAAGCCAATGGGACAGGACACCTAGAAGATGGCGTTGGTTCCTTCTCAGCTTCGACTATACCCACATTTACCATCTTTTAACTTGACACTACAGCCTTTTACTGTAATGAACTAAAATCATGAACGTAATACATTTTTATTCTTTTTTTCCCTTTTTGGCTGGATTTAAATTTAGGGCCTTGCACTTGCTAGGCAAGTGTTCTACCACTTGAGTCACAACTCCGGGCCTTTTTGTTTTAGTTTATTTTTCATATAGGGACTGGAGCTTTCATACTCATGGCTGATTCGGCTCCACAATCTTCCGACCATCCCCTCTCGCTGGAATTACTGGCATGTATTCCAATGTTCAGCTTGTTCTTTTAAAATCGGGCCTCTCACTAACTTTTCCCTGGGGTTGAACCATCATCCTCACTCCCATTTCCACAGGCATGTAACATATACCTAGTCTAAAACCAGCTTTTTGAGCCCAATGATTTGACCTTCTTGCAAATCATAGAGACTCAAAGTGGTCTGAGGACACCACACACATAATTAAACTACAATTAAAAATTGAGGCCATATATGCTAAAGGAAAGGGAATAGGGTTTCTGGAGCTGACAACATCATTACCTATAGTAGATTGGGTGATCAGGAAAAGCTTTCCTTGGAAAGTAAAACCTGAGGCGAGACCCAGTGGATACATAGGATTTACTAGTAAACAAAGCAAGAAGAGGCAAGGAGAGCTTTTCAGCATGGTGAACTATATATGCAGAGGTCCTGTGGTGGTGGAGAATAAGGCATTGGACAGCAGCTGGAAGTAGTTAGGCATAGCTGGGGCAGACAGACAGATAGCATGAGGTCAGGTGGGAGATGGGCTATAGACTCCTTAGTCGCCAGATCTGGAGGACCACATGAAGAATGTAGGTTGTTAGTCTTAGAGTCATAGGAAGCCATGAAAGGTAGGAGGAAGAGGGGAGGCAGGCTGGGCTTTGACATGGCTGGTCTGGCAATGAGGGGCCCCTACTTGGGGGTGCTGAATAGACAGAATGAAAGCAAGGAGGTCTCTTTCATGGAACCCAAGATGAGAGATGATGGCATTTCTGACTGGTGTGGTAGCAGGGGAAATGATGAGGAATGGAAATTTTTAATAGAGATTGAGTAAACCAAGTAGTTAGGGTGTGGTGGCAAACTGAAAATGAGAGAAAAATGGGGTCATGATGTGTGTAGAGGTGATACCTACCTTGCCAGCATGAGCAAATGAAGGGTGGTGGGCTACTCATAGAAATAGGAAACTCCAGGGAGGCCCGATGGCTCCTTCCCAGGGATGAAGTACCAGAATACTAGGTATCTGGAGCTAGATGCCTTGAGTCTGATGTGTCTCTAGAGCTGATCACAGAGTTGTCTACAGGTTGCTGAGTATATACACAAAGCTAATATAGACATTGGTTTCATCTGAGGTTACAACCTCAGATATGCATCCAAGGGGCATGTCCTTAGTCAAGCATTGCTATAAGGACTCATTCTACCCTTAGAGGAACTACAGGAGGCAGATATTATCATTCTTCTTATCTCACACATAATGGCACTATGATGAGTTATTTACACAAGTCGTAGAGTTAAGATATAAAACTAAACCACTTCGTCCCCGATGTCTGAGGTCTTACAATACCATGGTATCTAGCATAACAATAAACTGTGACAGTAGAGGAAGTCAAAGATAAGAGTCAAAGAGGAGAAGGATTTTGAGGGGATCAATAGTTACTAACCAGTTCACTGCCAAGAAGACAGAGACTCTACTGTCAGAAATAAGTAGGTAAGAAACACTGGAATCCAAGAAAAGTTGGTGTTGAGTAAGAGTGTATATATGTGTGTTTGTGTGTGTGTGTGTGTGTGTATCTACATATATGTACATAGATACATATATGCATACCTATGTATGTGTGTATGTGTATATATACAGGTATATATATATATATATACATATATATGTGTGTGTGTATATATATATATATATATATATATATATATATATATATATATATATATGCAGGTATAGGGGATGTGGGGGTGGGGAGGTATGGAGTTCCATAAAGGAAGCCTTGTTATACATGGGTGAGCTGGGACAGCTGTGGTTCAAGGCTCATAGTCAGTGAATGGGAGTCATTTCAGAGGAAGAAATTGAGTGTGCCTGAGAGAAAAAGGACAACAAAAATGGTGCAAGTCAGGAAGGGATAGGCACGAAACACCTATTAGAGCCACTGAGTGAAATGATCCTTAGTGTCACTGGAACCCCGTGATAGATAGAGGCCCTGCCGGCTTCTCTAGCTTGCTCTCCTAACATTGCTTCCCTTAGTTTCTTTGGTCATCCCCGTCTACTCTCCCAGTGCTGAAGACCAGGTTCCTCTTATTTCAGACACTTTGCATGTGTTGGTTTTTCAGGTGATGATGCTCTAGCTTTCGCTCACTGCCTGATTTCTTCATCACCGTTTTTAGCTAGGTGAAGACATTGAGCAAGTGCAGTTTGTCACACAAATTGCATTCAAAACTCTCGCTAAAATCAACGACCCTCTGGACATCTGTATGATTTGGGCTATTTGTTTCAATGTAATTCTGCTTTGAATCACCTATATGCTATATTTATTCATGTAAATTTGCACTGTGTGTAAAGTCATTGTAATTTGACATCTGGGTGCTTATTCATCACTCCCACAAATACAAGACACATGCAGATTCCATATTACTTTGTTTAAAAAAAGAGAATATTTTCAAACAGACAGACACCTGTAATTGACATGCCAATTGGTTCTCTCCTACTAAATGTGTAAGCCAAATTCTAATCAGGATGTCAATCTATTAATTTGTAATAAGACATGCAACTATCAATTCAATCAGACATTCTTGTCAATCTGACCAAAGCACATCTTCCCTCTAGACAAGCCACACTTCTAGACTGGTAAGCTACATGTAAAACATGGATGGGAACAGAACACAGAGAGATTCTAGGAGCTTGGAAAAGGAACACAATAATGGTTTACAAAGTGCCAGGAAGGAATTAGGGGTAAGAGGAACTTTTTGTAACTTGACTTTCTTGATGGCAATATTACTCCATAAATTACATGAATACTCAGAAGATCTTAAGAAATGCCAGGACTAGGCACCAGCCTTGTGAAAGGCAGTCAGGCATAGCTAGTGATACTGTGGTCTTCCGTTGCTTAAAAGACAGGTTCACATCTCAGCTTTGTAGCTGGATTTCTACTAACTTCATTTCCCTGAGCCGTAAAATACTTCAAAATGTACCTCAGACATCCTGAGGATTTATGAGAACAGGACAGATAAAATTTTTAGTATATACCTGGTACCACAATACCTGGTACTGCTAGTGTATCAGTAAGTTTTATGCTAATATTCAAGCCTTTATTTAAGAAGTTCAGGCCTGTAATACTAGCTACTCAGGAGGCTGAAATCTAAGGATCACAGTACAAAGCCAGTCCGGAAAGGAAAGTCTATGAGACTCTTATCTCCAATTAACCACACACACACACAGACACACACACACACACACACACACACACACACACACACACACACACACACACACACACACAAAACTGGAAGTGGCACTGTGGCTCAAAGTGGTAGAGCTCTAGCCTAGCCTTGAGCACAAAAGCTTCTGGGCAGTACCCAGGCCCTAACTCAAGTAAAGAGAGGGGGGGGGGGAAGGAGAGAGATGGGGAGAGGGAGAAAGAAGGGAGGAGGAAGAGAAGGGAGAGAAGGGAGATGGGGGAGTGAGAAAGGAGAGAAGAGGGAGGCGGGGAAGAGAGCAAGCAAAAATAATCCAGTCATTTAAATTGAGTCAGAGTAAATTTATGGAGAAGAAGCAATACTTTCTAGGAGACAGAAAAGAAAGAGAATAATCTTTCAGCTATAAATAACAATAGATATGAAGGAACTCAGACCATAGGGTATTTCTCTTCTCTGTTAAGTTCACGGACTGAGAGGGGACAAGACATGTTTAATGGAGAAGGTGGGAAAGGCAGACTCGTGTTATGGAGAACAGCACAGTGTCATTTTCTTCACTACCATATGCCCAATACTGAACACGATGCATGCAGCACATTGAAAACTCAACATTTACTGAGGGAGCAGCTACAATTTGAAGCAAAATGCAGAATGGCTAACTGGGGATAAGTAAAAGGTATTTTTAAGGAAAGAAAACTCAGAATGGTTGTAATTTATTTATATGTCCTAGTGGAGCACTTCGAATGACCGGTGGTGATCTTAGGAAGAGAAGATATACAACCTCCTCAGGAGCTATTCAACTTTGCAGCCTTCCTACATCCTTAGAAAAACAGGTATCCATTCAATGAATAAGTAATTGCTGACAGTTGGCAGATAAGACATGTAAGTTTCTTAACCATTATTCTAAGCAGAGATGGACAACATAGAAAAATTAGTTAATTACACTGTCAGCTGGTCACCTGAAGACCACACAAAAGACAAAAGAGGGGACTGGCAGGCTGCTAGACAAATGAGAGGACAAAATAATCTGGGCTTTGTATTCCACAGAGGACTTACTCATGCCTAACCCCGTTCAAATCTAAAAACAAAAATCCCTCTCAAATCCCAAGTAACAGTCACTGAACAATGGTAAATGAAAGGCATATTACTAAGTTTCCCTTGATGAAAAGCTGCTGGATTCCTAGTGACTCTGGCTATCGATGCTGTGTTCAGGTATCTTTTGAATTCCCAGTATATCTAATAAATCACAGTATGTTCACTTGTCCTATTAAAAGTGTATTCTACCTTACTAGGTCTGAATAATTTGTATAAAATTGATTGCTACAGTTCTCACTAGAAGCTCTAATTGCATTCCTAGTATAACTTAAAATGATAACCTTATCTTAATTAGTTGCATGATGCAGAAATGCTTTGGAAAGCCTCTGAGAATTAACCTGCATTTTTAAACAGAAGCCCTGGGGCAAGAGAGAGAGAGAGAGAGAGAGAGAGAGAGAGAGAGAGAGAGAGAGAGAGAGAGAGAGAGAGAGAGAGAGACAGAGACAGAGACAGAGACAGAGACAGAGACAGAGACAGAGACAGAGACAGACAGAGAGAGACAGAGAGAGACAGAGAGACAGAGAGACAGAGAGACAGAGAGAAAGAGAGAGAGAGAAAGAGAGAAAGAGAGAGAGAGATTCCTGTTGAATCCATGCACCAATGTTAGTTTATCAAAACTGCAAAAGAAAATAATCACACAGCTAGAGAATCTAAGCAATATACCTAACACCTCCCCTGACCAAACAGTTCTCATTTCTCATCACAGAATCACACACAATATAAGACTTATGTACAGAATTTGCAGTCTCCACAGTATTCCTCTAGCTTTACTGATGACATTCACTGATCATAAATGGAGTGCTACAATGGAGGGAATAGACAAACAAGCAGATTTGGAGGGTACTGTCTTCATGTGGGATGAGTTACCATATTGATCATCTTTCCAATTCCTATAGTCTCCCATGTCTACCTCTGTTCTAGATAATGCTAGTCTAATTCATCTCAGCCCTGCTGATTTACTACAAGCCTTTTAACATCCTTGTCTGGCCCACCTATATTTAGAATGTCTGAACAAACCTCCAGAGGATGAGGGTTATGGCAGAGGTTATGACCTGTGGATATGCTTTTGTACATTAACATTTTGGTAAAGCAATGTATACTGATTCGCCGATGGTAGTCATTACCTAGTACAGCTGGACGTATGAAAGTTAATGTCTTAAACAACTTTCTTAAAAGATGTTACAGCAAAATGAAATATTTTGTAATAAGTCACTATTTTTAAATACCCTAAGTAGATATGATAGATTTCCAGTTAAATGTTTGCTGGCTTTGAACCATGATTCACAGACCTCAGCCTCCCAAGTAGCTAGGATTATAGACACAAGCCACTGATGCCTAGCTCTTGGCTTTTCTTATTTGAAAGTGCATATGGTTCAAAAATTAAATTAACTTTGCTTTGATCCAAGTTATATGAGTTGAAGTGAGTAGAGATTTTATTTTATTTTATTTTTATTGTGAAAATACTGTACAGAGGGGTTACAATTACATGGGCAAGGTAATGAGTACATTTCTTTTTTTAATTTTTTTTATTTTTAATTTAATTTAATTTTATTTGTGAACATACTGTACAGAGGAGTTACAATTACATGGGCAGGATAATGCGTACATTTCTTACCAAGCATTGCAGCCTCCTCCTTTGCTTACCCTTCACATCCCTTCCCAGCCTCCCCCCTCCCCCATGAGTACATTTCTTATCAAGCATTGTTGCCTCCTCCTTTGTTTCCCCTTCCCAACCCTTCCCATCCCCTGCCCCCATTGGAGATTTTAATATGACAATTTCAGAACTGAATATACAACTACTAATGGGCAACAAGGCATAAACACCTAAGCATCCTATTTCAGAAGAAGAATGTTCTAGTTGTCTTTATTTGTAAACATAAAGTAAAATTAAACAGGAGAAAGCTACATATAAACATTAGTTTAAAAAAACACTTTTTGAGCCAGGTGCCGTTGGCTCATGCCTATAATCCTAGCTACTCAGGAGGCTGAGCTCTGAGGATCACAGTTCAAAGCCAACCCTGGGAAGGAAAGTCTATGAGACTCTTATCTCCAATAAACCACTAGAAAATCAGAAGTAGCACAGTGCTCAAGCGATAGAGTGCTCACCTTGAGCTGAAGAGCACAGGGACAGTGTCCAAGCCCAGAGTTCAAGCCCCACGACCACCAAAAAAAAACCCAAAACTCACTTTTAAAAGTCATCAGTGCTTTTCTCTATACACTAAAGCACTATTTTAAAATACCTACTTTGTGTAAAGAGGTATATACTGATTAACTCAAGCCACTCCAGAAATGTAGGATTACATTTGAAGATAAACTGCTCTTACAAGATAACAAAGCATCCTTTTAATTTATGCTATGTTTTCCTTCTGTAAGATACAGGATTTTGAATACGTATTATTATTATTACTATTATTATATTTAAGATATATAGGTATATACTTATATAAGGAAATTATCCATGCCTTCAAGGTCACATAAATGTATATGTTATTGTGTATACTTCCTCTCACTGAAAACTTTAGTTCTAGGCTTGAATAAGTAGATTAAAGACTAGACATGGATTAGCTTTGTGAAAACTAAGTCAGAAACTCAGTACAAGAGATATTTTAATCAACAGCGATTTCAAAGTGAGTGAACCCTCAAGTCTAAACAAAACTGTCCCAAAGAGGGAAAGAATGAAGATAATTTAGCATTGCTTTTACTTTCACTGATGTGAAAGTCCCACACCAATAGCATTTTCAGGTTGCAATTCCTGCCATTACAGTCTTATTTACAGAAATGATGTGCTAAATAGGGATTGCATCACAATCTCAAATTATTTTCACACAATCTAACTCACATTGCTGCTGGTTTTAATGCCCAGGAAGCTCTGCTGTGATCCCAACAAAGATTCTCCTAGCCCCTTGTAGATGCATTAATTACCCTGATAAGTCACTGCTTGCTTTGAATGAAGATAATGCCTGTTATTGGGATTATACCACTGCATGCAGAATCATTAAAGAAAGATAGACCAGAATTTATGATTAAGCCTTTAGACAGCAGAGCACTATTTTAACCATAAAAACCAGTAGAGACAATGGCCAGAGGAACCAATAAAGACTTATAATTAGCATCAATCAGAGTGACACTACTGTTGATATCTTTATTACTTTAAATACACTAATCGAATATTTCTTCATTAAGTTGGAAAACTTAATAGGTGGCTAGACAGAGAAAACATCCCTATAGAAAACAGTTTAAAATTATCTGTTTGGAGGTAAGAGAACACTTTTAGTATTAATCAAAGGGGATTCCACACACAGAGCGTTTCAATGGATCTACTCAGTGGTCCTCTTGTGCTTGATTTTTCACTAACAGTTCCTCTAGATAAACACCAATTTGCATATCCCTTCTCTGTAACCCTAGGATTGGCCTAATTTGGATGAAACATAACTCGGGAAAATAAAAGCTTTAAGTTTTTATTAATAAATAACCCATTTAGCATTTACTGATTTCCTAGCCATCTTTTTACCATGCCCACAAAAAATAAATAAAGGAAAAGGGACAGCTGACTTCTAGGTGTCACTTACATAATTAGGATAGGGGCTGTTGATATTATTTAATTACATGAATGCTCAAGTTCATAGCCGTTGTTATTATTGCTCATCAACCGCTGTTACTCATAGCCATTCAATATCTTTGCCACCCCCTGAGTCCATACAGCATTTATGCCTTACTGGCCATAATTTTTACAAAACTACTCTTCTTCAAGTGAGTTTCTGGTGGTTCAATGTTCACAAACTGGATTCTTGATGCAAAGGATCCAAACCATAAAGAAAGGATTAGATGTCATTTTCAGATCACAAAATCTGGCCTGGAATCGATTCAGAATTATGGATGAAGATTTGGCAAGGCATCTCTCAAGGGTACGATTTCACTTTAGCCAAATGAGATTATAATAGCAAAGAATTTCATTATGAAGATGATGATCCCCAACAATCATTTGGACTCCACAGTTCAACTCTATTTGTCGGTTTCTTAATCATCATACCCATCACTAGGTGATAAAAAATTACATTTTCTCTCAATTAGACACCTGCCTCTTTTAAAGAAAGGTTTGTATATGTCCATCAAAAACTGTGTAGAGTCAAATGAGGTTCTCCATTTCTTCTTTCCAATGAACAAAAGGCTAAGGAAAGAGAATGAATGACAGAAACAACTGGGAGGAACAAATGACTCATATAATGCCTACAATTCACTGAGATAGTAAGCAGCGAACTCAAATCCAGTTCCATTTTTAATACCAAATCAAGGAAGAGAGGTTTTCCTTACTGCCTTATAGAGGCAAAGCAGAAGAAAAAAGTCACAATTGACTATTGAAAAATCCCACTAGCTTGAACCAATATTTATCATATCATTCGTGTAGAATGTTCCCAGTACTGTGAACTTCTCTGACATCCTATTAGCATATTATCCCAACTCTTAAAAGAATAGAAGCATTTTTCATCTGAAAAAGGATTTACTCTACATCAGGTTATATTAAACACATTGAATCTTGAATCAACCTTATGAGGTAGGTATGGAAATTTACATATTACTGGTAAGGTCACAGACTATGTCAATGGTCCTTCTGAAGAGCACATGCATGGAACACTCTCCTGGTTACTCCATACTTTCTCTAATACAGTACTACTGACCCCCAATTGCTTCCAATGGTCTCTTAATTAAGAGGAGAAACCACAAATTACAATGGTTTCCTATGGTAAAGATAAAACTAAAACTATTCACAAAGAACTAAGCAGCTAATATTAAACTTGGAAGAATCCTCCAAATCTACAATCAGTTACTTATTTAGGGATTAATTATCTTAATACCCAGGCCAAAAATGTTGTTTTTCACTGCTAAGAGTCATTTGTCTTTTATTGATATACAAGGAACAGAAATGGTTATGAAATATTGTATGAGACTGACCTTACCACCTATGAAAAATTGCCAGCCAGACACAAAGTGTTGGCTAATAATGAGTCAGGGATGGACTCCCGGAATCAAAGACCTTTATGTTGAATCCCTAACAAAGGAGCTTGGTGTAAACAAAGTTTCAGGGCTGGGAAATGACACAAGAAAGGGACAGTCACTTCCTCCCCAGAGGACACAAATTTGCCAAAATTTGCTGAAGCATGTACCCAATTCTTCTAAAAATAACATGAATTTAGGGAACTCCTATCAGTAAAACTGAGATTCAAAGGCAGAAATACTTGAAGACTGGCAATTCTATTTTGACTTTACTTAATATCGCAAAATTCATTGGTTTATACTGCCCAGTGAATAGAATTTTTTGTATCAAAAGGTGGTAACACTGGAGAAACTAACTGAAAATAAGAAACCAGAAAAAAATTAATTACAAGTCAAATATAATATACAAAAGAGAGACAGAGAGACAGAGAAAGAGAAAAAAAGAGAAATATAACCCTCATCTAACAATACTGGCAGAATACTCATTACATCACTTCCTGTCACCTGCATTCTCTGGTACATGTTTCATCTTCTTGCCACAGCAATATTTTAAATAATATACATCTCAAGAAATATCTGAAACTATATTACTTCAGCTCTGACCTGACTATATAATATCATCTTGTGAATGGAGGTTTTTTTCTCCTTTTTTCTAATACAAGTACAGGTACTATGGAGTCATTATCAACAGGAAAAAAATTGAGCTGTGGATAGTAAGGACATTGAGTAATTAACAAATAACATGGAAAAACAAAATAGGCTTATCAGTAAAAAAAAATTGGTCTCCCAACCTAGTAATAAATAGGCCAACAAATCATGTTAAATGTTGTTTTTCTAACAGAATAGACAAGTAGATTTAATTTAACTCAGACATTTAAAAATCTGTCCTATCTGTGCTAGAAAATTACCAATCTAAACTACATAACAAAAGAATAGCATTGTAAGCACAGGGAAACATAGGTTTATTCTCCTCACACCCTTTGACCAGTGGTGATTAACAGAGTTGGGCAGGAGAAATCTTGCTTAGGTTTGAGGATTCTAAAAACATGAGCACAAACAATTACAATTTAAGATGCGAATTTGTAGTACTCTAATAGCTGTTTAATCTGACTCTGCAAAGTTTTATAAAAAGGCATCAGACTCTCTAAACATCCTCAAGAAAAGCCCTTAAATAGTAAGTTGTATAGCTGACAGCATTATGGTGTGGTCCACTGAATCCTAATAGAAAATAAAAAGTTCTTAAGCAAAGAAGAGAACACCCTACTCTACATTTAGCACTCAGAGAAACACACAAAATTGGGTTGTCCATTACTCTGGCTGATTACAGCACCCATTAGCAATGAAAAATACCATTGAAGAAAACCCTATAGGTTTATCTTTATAATCATGACCAATATCTTACCTAATTCAGCTAAATGTAATATCGTAAAGAACTTGCTTACAATGGGAAGCTATGTGTAGTGTGCAAACATATATAAAGGGGGAATCTTCTGGCTATCTCCCAATTATAACTGTAGACATCTACTATAAGATCTGGATTATAGCTAAGTAAATGCATATTCTGATAAATGAGGGTACAGACAGACAATGTGACTCTTCAGGGATCTAGGTTAAAAAAAGAAGAAGCCAAATATTCTTGAATGCTAGAGATAAATAGCCAAAGCAATGATACGTTCTCTATTACATTGCATGGAAGCCCATAAATGCTTTACAATTGTCTTACAAATGATATTTTCTCTCTACTGTTTATACCTGATATTTTTTCCTGCCCAATAAATGCCCAAATCTATTATACATCAAATAAGAATGGATCATTTCTAATCTAATAGTGACAAAACTCCTTTGGAATTCATACACCATTGACATTGACAAAGAATATTGACCTTGCATTCACAAAATATGGATTGATTTTCCTTGTTCTGTGCATCTTTTTATAGGATGTAGAATGATCAAAATGAATTTTTCCAGAAGATATACTCATAAACTGTCACTTGGACAGCTTCTTCTAGTGTGATTTTTGACAAAGAAATTGGAACAACCAGTTGCATTCCAGGTCACGTGGGGATTTTAAATACATCCCTGATAAAGTTCTGAAGCAATATCTCTTTGTTTAAAAATGTGTGAGAGCTATGTTGAAAATAAACTTTACAACTCTGGGTGGGGGAGGGAGGAGTTGGGGAGGGAAGGGTTGGTAGGAGAAAAACAATGGAGGGGGTAACAATGCTCCTTAGGAAATACTCATTACCTTACTCATGCAACTGTAACCCCTCTGTACAGAATCCTTACAATAAAAATATATTAAAAATTAAATAAAAATGTATAAGAGGACCTAACAATCATGGCCAAACCATTACAAACAGAGTACATATGTGGGTGTTTTCCAGAGGGAAACAAAATAAGGCCCAATATAATGGCACTTGTGATTCCTGAACATAGAAAGATCTGATATGTGATTTCTTCTTTCTTTTCTTTCCTCAGCTTTCTGCTCTTGATCAAATCTTCCACTTCTTCACCTGAAACAAAAGCATAATAATGTTGACATCTCACTGTGTTACGGTAAGGAACAAATGAGAAGGTCCATATGAAAGCATTTTGTACACCATAAAGTGTTGCAAACACATAAATTATAAATGAGAACACTATACATATGTAAGTTATAAACAAAGAGAAAAGCAGACAAGTGTGGTTGATTTGAAATTTATTCATTACAACACAGATGTGCAAGAAATAATGTGGTTTTCTTTTTTTCCAAAAAAAAATTGTTTTTCCCATCACGTAATTGACTTCATGTTGCTCTGAAGTCTTCTTCATGCTGTGGTTGATAAAAATATGATGAAACAAAAATTCTAAGCTTGTTTCTCTGGTATAATTCAGACTCTTCAGCTAGGTCAATGTGGGGTGCATTTGGCTTTGGAGGGTGGGTCTCTCCCTTCCCCCTCTTCCTGCATGCTGGTACTTCCTCTAGAGGAAGTGTATGTGACACTGTGGTGATGGCAGAGGAGCATCTGTTCTTCCTGGGTGGGCTGCTGATGTCTAAGTAAGACAGAGCTAATTGAGGCTGGTCAGTGTAGGGTGTTCCTTTCTTTACCGCCCATTTCCTAAGCCTGCATTGGTTCTCTCAGAGTAGATACTCAACAAGGGTTGTTTTCATTGTCTCTCCATTCACTACACCTCACCTTGGTTCTCACGAACCATTCCAAGACTGGGAGCTCAGTTTGTGAGAGGTTTGTGAGAATTTCTGTGTATAATTTGACATGTTCTGTGCCACTGGGCACTGCAAGACATGTTGACTCTGGCTCATTTCTCAACCCAGCAGAACAACTGGGTTAATTCTAAGATATGAGATACCTTTTGACAGGAAGTACGGAAGTAGATATAGCTACTCAGAGTCATGAGAGCTACCAGTTCTCCTTTCTTGTTCATGTATGAGTATTCATTTCATTTTTCCAGCAACCTCAAGGCACTATAAACAGTTGCTCACTCAAATAGTCCTAGCTACCTCCCACAGCTGTGCTGAAGAGATTATGTGCACTTTACATTTGTATTGATCTGTAGCATTAATGATTCACTGAGTACAATGAGTAACAAAAAGCATGGCAAAGGCTATGTGTGTCTGTGGGGGTGGTTACAATGTGTGCATGTGTGTAATGATCCTTTGGGTAAATATGTATATGTACAATTTCACTCATTCGCTTTTACACATCTGCAATGAAATGATACTTCAACTATTTCCTTCTCTATGTTTCACTTACTGAATACATGTTCCATATAATGTGCTTTCTCTTTCATTCAACATACACTAGAATTTAAATGTAAATTTGGTAAAATTCATGAAAATATTTTCTCCAGTACAGCATTTTCTAGTGATCAGAGGATTATAACAAGGAGATTCCCTTCAAGGATATGTTGAGACTTTGAGTTTAGTTATCTAGTAATATAAAGGTTTTATGAGAATAATGAAAAAGATGGTAGCTAAAGGGGTAACTAGGAATTGCAATGCCAAGTATAGTGCTTGGAAAAAGGAGCATAAATATGTTAAATTCTGAAGCTCAAACACCCTTTCCTGAAGCATTAAAGTACTTGATTATAAAATGGAACTTAATAGTTTCCTGTATCAGTTACACTATTAATTATAATTAAAGAAAATATACAATTATTTTCCAAATGTCAAATTTGCTTAGAAATATTTTCATAAAAGAAATGAAACTCTGCAATCATTTTCTCTTGGGGGGAGGGGCTGTCACAGAAATTTGCATATCCACCAAGGAATGATATATATGCTAATCAAATGCTAATGTAAACATGGAAAAAAATGTTATATGGAAATTGTAAGCTGAAAAACTACTGAAAACATGCAGAAGGGAAAAAAATAGGTCTGCTTGAAAACAATGTCTGCCATCTTGCTTATTCATGTGTGAACATCCAATATGCTCAACACTTTTGACATCTCTATTCGTTTTGGGGTTTGAATCAGCTATAAATATATGACATTTAATTGTGTGATTGATTTGTCAAAAATTCTAAAATCTCTTTACATATAAATCAAACTGTATAAATACAAATAGTTCCATGGCTCCCTATTTTAAGTGATAATGTCTCCAAAGAATAAGATGCTCTACATAAAGAATATATATGTTAGCTGCCTTATCTGCTCAGCCACTCATATCAAGGACTACATTTTTTTACAATACAGATCATATTTTTAATTTCTCCCTCTCTCTCTCTCTCTCTTGTCTCTCTTGTCTCTCTCTCTCTCTCTCTCTCTCTCCCTCTCTCTCTCTCTGGTAACAGTGTTTGCAAAAGAGATTGAAAAGAGCAATATATAAACTGTTTAGATGATGGAGGGCAAAGGAAAGCCTCTTCCCTCACATTAATACACAGTTGGTAAAAGCCAGACCTTTCTAGGTAAAATAGCAAATGAAAGATTCCCAGTAGGTTTAATGGCACAAGTCCCAAGCCTTTCCTCCAGGTTTCTGTGCCCTCCAGTAATACACTGGCTTTTGGATCTGGCAAACATATGCACAAAACTAGGCCAAATATGGCCAACAAATGTGGCCAAGTTCTTTCATGTGACCCACTCTGACAGCCAACCCAAAGTTCCCAAAGTCAATTCAGTTTCCAAATAAAAACCTTAGTTTTTCAGTAATATGCACTTAATGTGTGGATATGGGTAAAATTTACTCACCTGGTTAGAATAAAAAAACTCGTAGTCCCTGTAGATTGAATATTTAGAATAAGGTGGTTATTTTTTTAATGGGATGGCCTCTTGTGGCTCATACCAGTAATCCTAGCTACTCAGGAGGCTAAGATATAAGAATTGTGATTTGAAGCCCAGGCAGGAAAGGCTGTGAAACTCATATCTCCAATCAGCAAGCAAAAAGCCAGAGTGAAGTGGCGGAATACCAGCTTTGAAAAAAACGCTAAGAGACATTGGCCAGGCCCCGATTTCAAACCTCAGTACCAGCACACACAGGAAAAGAAGCAAATGGACCCAGGGAGACACACACACACAGACATACACCACACTCACACAAGTACACACAAACACTAGAAACTCAGAAGCTTAAGGGAAAGAAAGGACATTTCCAGCACTTCTGCCAGATGCAGTATCTTCTAGCTCAGTGAGAATATTCAGCCATCATGACTGAATCTTGATGTCAGCTGGAAACCTCACAGCTGTAGTGGAAATTCCAGGACTTCTAGAGGGACTACTAGTTGTCAAACAGAGGATTAAGTATGTCAAAGTAGCCATATGCTTTAGCATACTAAACTTAAATAAATTGTAACATACCTTTGACATCTAGATGCCTCTACTATGCTAGGAAATAGTGACAAAGACAGGAAGTTTACATAGTTCTTGCCTTCATTAAGTTGGGCAAATAATATCTTTTAAAGTACTAAACGCAGCTAACAAAACATACAAATACTATGCTTTTAGGAAACTCCCACAGAACATACTGCAGATGCATTAATAAACCTCCTTATGTCATCTTAACTCTATTTATACTTTATCTATATTTTTTGTGCCAGTACAGGGATTTGAACTCCGGACCGGGGCATTCTCAAGGCTAGTGTTCTACCATTTGTGCCACAGCTCCACTTCTGGGTTTTTGTTGATCAATTGGATATAAGAGTCACAGACTTTCCTGTTTGGGCTGGCTTTGAATCGAAATCCTTAGCCCTCAACCTCTTGAATAGTTAGGATTACAGATAAAAACCATCTGTGCCCAACTGTATTTCTTTAATTTCTTTAACTTCCTCAACCTACTATCTTCTTCATCATGTTTTGAAAACAATCTCAAATCAATTTTACCCTTAAAATTCACTCCTATGCTCCGGTCACTCTTCTTGGATGCACAGATTCCATTCATTTTATCCAAACTTTTCGGGAAATTAGTCACGTTTTTTTTTTCTTGACTTTCCTTTGCTCTGTACCTCATTTCTCTATCTAGATGGATTCCAGCTTCAATCTTCATTCTGGTGGAACTGCTTGCTGCTAAAGTTACAGAGAATTTCCTACATCCAGTGGACACTTTTCATTCCTCATCTGGTTCAACAGCTCTGTTAAATGTCATCTTGATCACATCCTTTCTTAAAAAACACTCTCTCCCTTGGTCAGTTCCATCAATTTTAGAACAGGCCACTCTTCTGATTTACCTCATGCCTTTCTACATTGCTGCTGACTCAGCTCTGTAATATAGTACAGTGGTGATGAGGACTCTTAATGACAGATTATCTCAGCCCAAATCTCAGTTTTTCCATTTATTCATTGTGAGACTTTAGGCCATTCATTTAATTTCTCTGTCCTAACTTCCCAGGCTGTAAAGTGGGGATCATACTCGTATTAGCCATTTCATGCTTGTTGGCTGGGTGAAGAACACTTAGTTGTGCCGATACTGAGCCCTAGGGCTTAGAATTGGGGCCACCAGCACCCAGTGGCTTTGCTCTTTTTCATTCATACCCAGCACATGAGTGAGAGACGCCCATCCATGGGGGTGATGAGTACAAATTATCTTTGTGAATGTATCCTCTAAGCATTTCCCCTCATTTTCTCTTGTTTACTCACACTTGGCCTTTATCAGTTTGTTAAAAATTTTTAAGGAATTTTTCTTAGCAGTAGACTTATGCATCTACTCCAAGTAAACATCTTACCACTTGAGCCACACCTTCCAGCCCTATTTGCTTCAGTTACTTTTAAGATATTTTGCCATTTTGCTCCAGCTGACCTTGGACTGTAATCCTCCTACCCATGCTTCCTGCTCAATGAAGATGACATGTGGATACCACCATGCCCATTTCAAAATAGTTTTGTTTTTTCTACCCTCCCCCAACTAAAGCCCCCAAAACACTTAAAAAGACGAGGGAAAATCTTCTCAACCAGAGATGCTGAAACAATTTCCGATTTATTGAAGGTAAAAGGAACCATTCCTTATAACTCATGTCACAGAAAACATACATCCTAGATTATGAAAGATCTAAACATGAAATTAAGACTATGACACTACTGGAGGACAACATAAAAAGATTTTTCTTATGCTGTCGGGAAACATATAGAACAACAAAAATACTGAGCAAAAAAGGCAAAGGCTATCAAAATAAACACTTTCATTCCTAGGTAGGAGAAAATAAGGTGTTGAAACTACAAACTGGGGGGAAAATATTATACACAGATATATATGGCAAAGAACTTTTATCTAGATAACCCTTGCATTTCAATAATAAAGAGACAAACAATTCAATTTAAAATATGGGCAAGACACTTGAATAGGCACTTTACAAAGAAATACAGATGAATAGCCAATATGCACATGAAATAGTGTTCATCATCATTAGTCATTATGGAAATGCAAATCAAAACCACACGAGATTCTATTATACACCCACACAAATGTCTAAAACTTAATAGACTGACGACACCAAATGCTGATGAGGATGAAAGGGGAAGGGGAGGAAGAAAGAATGTTTTTCCAGTGCTGGTGGGTGGTTAAAATGCCACAATCCCTTTGGAAACTAGTTTGAAACTTGCTTATAAAGTTTTACATCACCTTCTAGTATTTATTCAAGCATATACATTAAAGTTTTCTGACATATAAATGTTCCTAACAGTTTTATTTCCCTGAGTGGCCATAGGAAAGCGTGCAAGTACCCATCAGGACAATGACTTCATGCATTGTGGTGTATTCACAAAGTGCTCATCCACAGTAGGGTAGAGTCCCAGATTGAACATCCAAGTTCCTTAAATGGAAGAAAAGAATCCAGCCACAGAACAGTGCATACTGTATGATTCCACTTATACTAAGTCTGAAAGCAAAAAAAGTAATCTTTGGTGAAAAATCAGTACAAACATCACCCCTTGGGGACAAGAATGGAGGGACCAAGTCAAAGAAGGGAAAGGGATAATAGAAATGTCCTATATATTCAGGATGTATGAGTATGTGTGTTTTGGACCACAAGTTACCTAACTGGATGATTTTTGTCATTTATAACCTGTAAACTATATACCTGACTCATGTAATTGTAATCCCTCTGTACATCACCTTTATAATAACAATAAATTAACTTATAAAAGAAAAAACATAATCCTGCAAATATATGCCCATATATGACCCTAAGAGATGCTTTGTTTGAGTTTCATATATAAAAAAGCATCTCCACCCCTCCCCTCTTTTTGATAGATGATTCTATTTTAGTCTTTACCATAACATGTATTAAGACTTGGCATTATAGTAGACAACTATTTGCTGCTTTCCTTGTCTGTCAGAATATAAGCTTTTTGAAAGTAAGGATTTTTCGTCTGCTATGCAATTGTATATTTAATGGTAATGACTCTGAATAAGGGACAGCAATTAATCTCATCGGACACTCAGCTTTGATTGGTTTTCTGGTTATTTCTATTCCTTTTCCACTTGCCTAATGAATTTTTTAAAAAAAAATTAAGAGCTAAACACAGATAAAGCATTGTATAAGCCATAAGTACTTATAATCTTAATGATAATTAAAATACAAGACATTAGCTATTGATGGGAAATAGTCAAGGGAAGATAGCTTAAATTTTTTGGTGGAAGGTTACAGTGTTTGTAACTGTTCTTCTGAGACCTGTCTCCCAAAGCATGAACAAAACTAGGGGAAGCAGAGAGTGCAGAGAGAGCCCAGCTTCTCCCTAAGTATCATCTACTAACTGACTGCATCACTGGAGCCCAGCCACAGCTCTATCTCAGCAGCTAAGGCTCAGCCACTATTTCATTTGTTAAGCTCATGACTTTCTCTTAACTCCATGGCTAATGGGAATTCATTTTAAGGCAGCCTTCTAGGATTAGAACATTCCAGCAGACTGAGTCAGATGGAGAATTTCAAGCTAGCCTCTGTTCAACCATTCACAGATTTATAACTAATTAGACCCTGTCCACACCTCAGCTGAAATCATGTTAGCAAGACCCATGATAAAGTACATCTATAGCAAGCAGGGGGTATAACACACTTCTCTAGGCTACCTTGGACATCACTATAACAAGTTATTTTCCTCTTTCAAGATTCTTTTTAAAAGAAAGAATAAATGAGTTGATTTTGAGAAAGACCCAGGTACCATGTCAAAATTTTAAATTAAATTAATCAGATCTGACAAATGCATAGATATACTATCTTATCTGAAGATACAAAACTGGTTAAAAAAATGAAATATACTAAATTATAAATGAAGAAAATAAAAGAGATATAAGAAAATATGAGCAAATGTAGAATAAGCTACAGATTCATTCTATAATGTAGGAATTCCTCAAAACTTAGCCAAACAAGTGTCTAATAATATGTTAAAATCACAGTGCTGGGCTGGGAAGGTGATTCAGTGGTAGAGTGCTTGCCTTGCATGCATGTGGCCCTGGGTTCCATTCCTCAGCACCACATAAGCAGAAAAAAAAAGCCGGAAGTGGCACTGTGGCTCAAGTGGTAGAGTGCTAGCCTTGAGCTGAAGAGCTGAGGGACAGCGCCCAGGCCCAGAGTTCAGGCCCCTCGACCGGACCAACCCCCCCCCAAAAAAAATCACAGTGCTTGGTAGTGGCCTCTACTTCAGATATCTAAATTATAATTATAATGAAGGAATCTCTTGAACTAAAAGCAAACATAATTTCTAAGTAAAATAGCATAATGTTATTCATATAACTGGAGCACCATGATAATTACACATCTATAATGCAGTCTCTGAGTCCCTGAACACAAGAAAATATTCACATGTGACCAATCCATACCAATAAATTGCAAAGCAACACCAGCAAGGACCTACTTTGTGAACATCAGTACTATCTACCCTCAGAGCACTATACATTAATTTAGTTCCAAAGGTCTCCTCTGATCCTAGGAGGTACATTAGAGATGGTCCTGGCACACAGGACACATTATTCTAGGTTTATTATGGATGAATAGTTAAATGTTTGGGGACATATTCCTTTAATAAGCTCTCCTGAGTTTATTGATCAAAATTGGGACTCAGCTCCTCTGTGGAAACAACACAATATTCTCTCACTTAAGTCTGAAGTCTAAAGAAATGAAATGAATATGTGCAGAAAAATTAAAAAAGGTCATCATCCAGTTTGATTTGTAGTTTCCTTTTATTCGTGGTCACTGTTATGGCTGAGCATCCATTAGGAGGCTTTTCTGACCTCATCTGTTTACTGCAATTGGGTTTCTATGTGAAATGAAAAAGATAGTTTGTCAAACATCATAGTCATGCACATATTAAAAACTTTAAAAATTAAAAAGTACACAGACAGGTCAGAATACACATTCTTAAAAGGCTGTTCCTTCCCCCTTGAAAAAGTCCAGTAGTCTCATGATCTGTCTTTTAATGACGGCAGAAGCAATCAGTTTCCGCATCCCAAATATTGTCACCAGGCTAAGTTTAATCATGTCGTAGACTTAGAAATTCTAGAAGATGATTAACGATCCAAAAGTTTAGACAAAAGCTCAAGCCACTGCCTATGTGTCTTTGCCTCTAGCCTGTTTCCTTTAGACAGCTTCATACAGAAAAAAAAATGACTCAGGAAACTGAGTTATACTTGAACTTAAACGTTTTTGAATCTTGAGAATGGGCTGACTCTGGGCTCCTGAAGATTTAGCACACAGTCAAGCAGAAAGGATACTTCCCACCAAGTTACTTTATAGACCCATTAGCTCCCCCCCCCCCCTTTACTGTTAGTCATTATCGTTAGCTAATCACAATGAGCAAGAGTTGATCCAGCTCAGTATTAATTCAGATGCTTGGTTTAGATGCCAGATGCAGTCCTGAAACTCATGAGCTGAGACGACAAACTGACAGTCTCTGATAGTCCGTGCCTGGGCCAAGATCTGAACCATGAGACAGGGCAAAACTCCCATCTGCTGTCCATCTGCCATCCTGCCCCTATCAAGAAAGGTTACACCATGAGCTGCAGACAGATGGGCAACTGCAAAGATCTATTAGGGTGGGGGAAAGGGAGTCTGAGACGATTAGAATAATGACCTTTGATTCAACATGGAAATCCCAGTAGTAATGAAAACCATGCATAATTTTCAAGGTCTTTCATTTGTATATGGGGTATTGCCTCTTTTGCTGAAAATAAAAATGAAAGATCACTCTTACAGTCTAGGCTCTGAGTATGTAGAATGTTAAGTACAATATAGTCTAGAAAAAAAATGAATTAAGATGTATGTGTTGTCTTTCTTTCACTTGAAATTGTTTTCCTCAATGAAACATCAGTGAAGTTTAACAATGTTACTAAACTAATAAAACAGACGTCCTTTTTAAGTTTCTGGTAGTGTGCATTTTCATCAAGAGCCTATTCTATATAAACAGGAAACAGGGATAAGTCAGATCATGTCTTAAACAAAAGACATAAAGGGAACAGTAAACTTCTGAGCTAAAGCAAAGCATATGTTATGTTTCCATAGCAAAAGCAACTTTTGCAAGGCCAATACAAACCCTAGGCAAAAGACAGTTATTCAGTTCACTCAACATGTAATCCATATCCACCACGGATCAGGGAAAGTGCTAGATGTCAGGGTAGAAAGATGAGAAGATTCTGATCATAGATGGTTGAACATATGAATCACTTATAGTGAACTGAGTAGCATAGTGAAGAAAGGAGCTGGAATCATGTGCTGGTGATGGAGAGGTGAAATACGCACCTACATGGTTGGTGATTTTATATGCGTGATATATGTTAATTTTCTTACGCTATTGAGACAGGTTAATTTTTAATGCTTTTGCTTATGGTTTATGCAGGAGAACAAAATATATGGATAATCCATGATTAGAGGAATAATAATATTTCAGAAAAATATTAGACTTACTTAGGATGACTTTTACATCTTAGAACAAGACTTATAGCAAATATTTTGTACAAGTGACATGAAACTGAAATACAACCGATTAGTAGTGTAAAAAAAATGAAAAAAATTTCTACAAAAAGTGTATTATAAGAAGTTCAAAGTGGCTAGGTGCCGGTGGCTCACGCCTGTAATCCTAACTACTTAGGAAGCTGAGATCTGAGGATCACGGTTCAAAGCCAGCCTGGGCATGAAAGTCTGAGAGACTCTGATCTCCAGTAAACCGCTCAGAAAACCAGAAGTGGCTCAAGTGGTAGAGCAATAGCCTTGAGCTGAAGAGGTGAGGGACAGTGCCCAGGCCCAGAGTTCAAGCACCACAACTGACAAAAAAAAAAAAGTTCAAAGTGTCTTTATTCATGACAGCCTTCAAATAAAGGCAAGCCAACTAACTGTCCAGAAAGAAAAAAATGCATAAGGGCACTGGACCATATTGACACCATGAATACTCTTACACAGTGAAAATGAAAGTACATATAACACATGGATGCATATATAACACATGCATGAGTCTCAGAAACTGTGTGGAAGAATACACTCTGTAGCAGTCCAGATATATGAACTGTAAAAGTGGACAACTAATTCATGCTAACAAAAATAAGATAACTGTGATCGGAAGATGAGGGGTATTGATTGGAAAATTGCAGAGAGGTTTCAGGGATAGGAAAAATATTCTATACCTTGAATTGGAGTACATAAGGAAAGTAGTACATATGTGAAATTATTAGATTTGTACATTTGACTGAATTATTAGGTTTGTACATTTTACTGAATGCAAATTTTATTACATTTTTAAATGTAAAACATTGAGGTCTTCTGATACAGTAAAGATTGATCAGATAAGTGATTTTTAGCTCTTATAGATACATAACAAAATATCTAACTAAATACTAAATTTCTCATAAATAATAATATATAATTCAATGAACTACTATTATTCAGCCACAGTTTCAAGGGATAAGCAAGAATAATGAATGTTTGGAAAGTACCGATGAAGTAATTATTTCATCTGAACTGCAATGTGTTCCTTATCTGAGAAGTAATTAAATAAATTCAATTCAGGGTCATAAGGATATCTTAAACATATGGGAAATCATATGCTTTATATCACTCCTCTACATCCTTTATTTTTTAAAGAACAACTTAACTTCATTGTTACTTAAAATGGCCTTTCAGCCTCCATTCTTAATTTCCTTAAGAAGCAGTAGTCACTGAGGAAGAAAGGAAAAAATTGAGAGAAGTAGAGAGAGATCAAGAGAGTGAGGAGAGAGAAAGAGAAAGGAAGAAAGGAAGAAAAGAAGGAAAGAAAGAAGGAAGCAAGCAAGCAAACAAACAATTAAGCAAGCAAGCTTATAATAAACAGCTCATATGAGCTCAATTATTTTGAGGGTAAAAGACTGCTACATTGCTTTCAAAATTAACATAAGTCCAGCACAAAATTTATCCAGTAATTATTATATTGTATCATTATATAAATTCAACTTCATAACTTGTCATAGACCAACCATTTATATGAGACAAAAGAAAACTTTCTTACTGATCTTCATTTAATCTTAGCTGAAACATATTTAAATGTTTAATATGAGGATTAAACATTAAAGTAACACCATCTTATATAGATGTAATTTTTACATGTAATTCATCCTCATGGTTCCAATTACTTCACATACCTAGTCAATTTACTCTTTAATAACTCAGTAGAGGGCTGGGCTGTAGCTCAGTGATAGAGTTTTCTTATGTGCAGGACACAGGGTTTGAGTCGTAGTGCAAAAAAAAATTCATATATCAACGTCTTCCATGTCATTGAGATACTAAACACAGAAAATAGCCAAAATGTAAATTTTCAAGTAAAAGATAGCACAATCACCATTTTCTTAAATTCTCCATGTCAATGTGGTAAATGTGTATATATGTGTGTGTTTGTATGTTTGTGTATTTGTGTGTGTGTGTGTGTGTGTGTGTGTGTGTGAGAGAGAGAGAGAGAGAGAGAGAGAGACAGAGAGAGAGAGAGAGAGAGACAGAGAGAGAGAGAGAGACAGAGAGAGAGAGAGAGAGAGAGAGAGAGAGAGAGAGAGAGAGAGAGAGAGAGAGAGAGAGAACAACTTGAAGCTCTTAAAAAGTATTCAGAAACTGGGCTCCAGTGGTTCACTTCTGTAATCCGAGCTACTCAGGAGACTGAGACATAAGGATTGCAATTTGAAACCAACCTGGGCAAGAAAGTGTGAGACTCTACTTAATCACATAAAAAGCCAGAAGTGGTGCTGTGGTTCAAGTGGTAGAGTGCTAGCCTTGAGCAAAAGGACCTCAAGGACAGTGCCCAGGTCCTGAGTTCAAGCTTCAGAGCTAGCAGAAAAAAGCAAAAAATAAAAATTAAAAAAAATTAAAAAGTACTCAGATCACGGAAGAGACTCAAAACATTAAAAAGCAACTTAAACATTAAAAGGCAACTTAAACAATGAGCTTCCTATCTCATTGTTTTCTTTTACTTGTCTTTTCTTGTGTAGTATGACGACCTCCATTGCAAAGTGGTATGGAAATGATAGCTACACTTGTAGATTAACTGTGAGATAATCCCTGTTTTCCAGGCAAAGGAACCAGAAAGAGGGACTCTTCATGAAGACAGAGATTTGTGAAGAATCTTAGAGACAGGAGAGAAGGGTTTCTGTAATTGTGTGACTGAATCTCACGCATCATCTTAATTCCTGAGCTAAGCATGCATAAAACATGCATGCCAGATGAGGACAGTACAGGCTTTGGGAGCCAAACAGAGATTTGAGCTTCCATACACATCTCACTTTAACTCCTAAATTGCATCTGCATAGGAGAGAGAAACAAAGATAGCTAAGTGTTAGAGGACTGAATGAGATTTGAGCCACCTGTCTCAGAGGTAAGATACAATACAGGCTAAACTGAAGTGGTGTGACTGCTCGCTGAAATAAACACAATCATCGTCCAGAATACTGCAACTGGAATATCCAAGGGACTCGTGCGACAGATATTCACAATATCCACAAGGGCATCCAGAGTTAATCAATATACAAAGAACAAGGGAAACATGACCAGTACTCAAAAGACCAAACCATAATCTGTCCTGATGATTGAGCTATCCAAGCCATTTAAACAGCTATTATTACTATGCTTCATGAATAAAGGAAAAATACTATTGAAATGAATGACAGGTACGGGTTTTCAAAAGAGATTAAACAAAGTAATAAGTGAAATTTTTAGCTGTTACAAAGATGTAAAATTAAAAAGTACAGCGTGCAAATGCATTATTTGGCAATAATACAGGAAAGAATCAGAGAAAATGCATAAAGATTAATAGAAATTATATTATCTGAAGAAAAACTGGTATAATTATAATTAACATATATTAAAAGAAATCTTACCCAAGACTTCAGCATACAAGTTAATATATTAAACACAGTAAACTCTTGCACAGGCCATTATCAGTCTTAATTTTAAAACTTTTTAATGAAAATTACATGGACTATACATTGCAATCACGAAGTACTTGAATTAGAAAACAACAATAATAATAATATCTCTATGAAAACTCTAACGTTGTAAAAATAAACACACTTCAAAATAACTCATCTTCTAAATCCTATGTACAAGATAATTAGGAATAAGTTGGACCGCCTTATAACAAAAATAAGACCGTCTCAAAATTGTGCAACACAAAGTAATACACAAGAATAAGGGTGAATCTTTAAAGGGTGTTGTATATGACAAATTAGGGCAAATGTTTTTTTGTTTTATCAAATACCTTTTAGAAAAATAAACAGAGGAATAATTTGAAGTAAATTTAAGAAAAGATCTCTGTGCTAAAACTTACAAAACAGTACTGATATAAATTAAAAGATATGAAAATAAACAAAGAGATCAACTGTGTCCATGGACAGTTGCTTCCTCCAAACTGATCTTATAGAGTCAATATAATTATGGAGGAAAATTCACTTGTATATCACTTTTGTGGGATTTTTTTAGGCCCATTATAAAAATCAGTGTGGAAATCAAATATCATAGATAACCAAAAGTTGAAAGGCACACTTTACCTTCAAGATCTACTATAAAGCTACAGCAATCATGGAGTTATAAGCAAAAGTATCATCTCTAGAAAAGAAAAAAAAACTGTGTCCAGAAATAGATTCACATAAGGCAATTCAATTCAACTAATGATTCAGAATCAAAGTGAAATACAAATTTGCTTTTGTTATCTTTAAGTGTTGTACAAAGGAGTTGCTATTTAACAAATCAGCTCATGAATATAATGTACTTTGATCAATGTCACCCCTTTCAACATAAAGTAGAAAAATCCTTCTCCTAAACTCAACCCAAATACTGACTCAAAATGCATCATAGACTTAATTGTACAACCTGAAATTGTACACCTTTTAAAAAAGAACATGTAAAAATAGAGTTATAATTTTATGGTAGGAAAAGTCTTATTACAAAGAAAATATGTTTAACCTATTAACTAAAAATGATAAATCAGACTTTATCAAAATTAGTAATTTTTGTTCTTGGAATGGAAAGATGTCACTACAAAATGAAAAGCTAAGTTATATCGATACATATACAATATTATCTGGCCATTTTTGTAGTAGTAATTAGACAAAACCAAAAGGGAAATATACAAATACTTTTGACCAAATGGTCATGGCCATTGATTTAAAATAGCCATTAATAACCCCAAACCCTAAAGAACAGATGAAGAGTAAGCTAAATATGGCCTACTTGACCAATGACTGGAACACTACAGGGAAAAGGTAAAAAAGAAACAAATAAACAATAAAATACATGTGTCCACAAATAGTGCATAGTAATGATTTTATTTACATAAAGTTATAGAAGATGTAAGATAATTCATATTGAATGGAAACACCAGTTAGGATGGAGTTGGAAAGAGAAAAGAATTACAAAGGAGCCTGTAGGGACAGTTTGGTGGGGCGGGGGCGGGGGGGGGGGCGGTGATGGAACCGTTCTTTATCTTGATTGTGGTGATGGTTTCAGCAGAATATAAACATGTCAAAATGGATAACATTGTATTTAAATATGTGCAGTTTATTGTACTTCAATTATGCTGCAATGAAATTGTGAAAAACTATAAAGTCTACGAATACAAGTGCAACCCCAAATTTAAAAGCTGCCAGTGCACATTTGGTTTGAAGAAATTCCATTTAGTTTGTTTCACCTCAAAATTGTGTGTCATTTTTTAAGTATAAAAAGAAAACATTATATTTGACAAGAAGCCACTGTATTTAGTTACAGTGTTGCAGAAGTTCTTACTGAAAAATGCAATACTGTTCGGTGTCCCTCCTTATGTTTTCACGAACCAGGTCCCAGTGGGACATCTACAAGTGAAATACTTAATTTCATAATTTATTTCACATAGTAAACATTACGTTTGAGAAGTCTATTTTTAAAGGACCAGAATGGTGATTTGACTATTAACAAAACTGGTACATTTTATCAAAGAAGGTATTTCGGTACACACTGATTGCTGTCTACACAAGACTGGATAGAATTAGCATGAAACTTTAGTATTCATATTGTAATCCCAAAGTCTCTTAGTTTAAAAAAATGCATAAAGTATTTACATGAGTCCTAATAAAGAAATATCAATAACACTTTGCATTTGCTCATTTATCTTTGAAGTATTTCCATAGCTATTAAATGAAGATAAATGGGATAGACCAACTCCATGAAGCTGTAAATCAGGAACAGTTTGCTGAAAGGCATGGCTTTGTTTCTGTCTACCTCTGTCACCTTGAGGAAAGTTCTAGGTTTCCATTTTGTACCAATAAATGAGGGAGCTGGGCCTGATGATCTCTGAGCTGTCTTTTAACTTATTTTGTTTATATTTATTTTATTTAAATTTATTTATTTATTTTTATTTTAACTTACCTTATTTTAATCCTCACCCTCATATGGAAATCAGGATCCGAGGACAGTACTGAGAGAGGTCAGGGTGTTGTATATGTTAACTGTTCTTATGACCAGTGAATGCTAGCTAGATCTGTCGTCAGAGTGGATGCACCCCAACTCAAAACTCTCCCTGTCTTTCTACTCCATAAGTGGGCCTTCCATTGGTTTATGAGAGGACATATGCTAAACATTACAAATACAAATGAACAGAGAAGATAAAAAAATAATACACATAAACTGGGTATTGTATCTCAAACCTGTAATCCCAGCTACTTGGTAGGCAGAGATCAGGGGACTGCAGTTTGAGACCAGCCCCGTCAAAGTAGTTCAGGAAAGTCCATCTAAATCAATGGTTACATACGATGTCAACAGCCTGGTATATTAGAGATGTACAGAAACACAGATAGGGGGGATTGCAGTTGGGGCATAAAGCAAAAAATAACCAACACAAAAAGGGATGAAGAAATAGCTTAAGTGGTAGAAGCCATGTCTAGGAAGCATGAGTGCCTGAGTTCAATCCCTGGTACTGCAAAATATACTTACAATTCTAAAACAGATGGTCTTTTTATTTTTGCATCAAAAATTTCCAGTGTATGAGTTAAGAAAAAAATATATATATTATTGAAAAAGAAGACTTGTAACACATGTCGCCTCAATATCTTTTACAGATACTAAATGAATGTAAGTTCAATAGCTTGACAGTTTTTACCTAAAAATAACATATTAAGCAACTGGAGAGTCAACCCAGGGGTTCAAAAGCAGTACTGGGGTTTCATGCTTACTTCCTATCAGGCCCATTGAGTTCACAGTGTTGCATGGGGGGAGGGGTTGTTCCTTGGGATTTGGGCAGAAATACAGGAAGGGTATGGATTGTCAGATTCGAGCTACTAGGACTTTAATCTTAGCTCTATATTTTGAATTATTTTTGTTTTTTTTTTTTTTGCTTTTCAGTATCTAGATGATCACAGCAACCTCATCTCATTTCTGATTTTGCCTAAGGTTGATGGTGTTTCATATTTAAGTACTTGTCAGAATTCACCAAAAAAAAAAAAATCTGAAGTGTGTGTGTGTGTGTGTGTGTGTGTGTGTGTCTGTCTGTCTGTCTGTCTGTCTGTGTATATGTATGAGTGTGTGTGCAAATATATTATATATAATATGTGTGTATTCCACCTGGGGTATATTTCTTGACATAATGTCCAAATAAGCAACACATAAAATCAGTTAAATTACAAATAAACTTTTGTTCAACAATAGAAACTCTATAGAGAGGAAAGGCAACCACACAATGGGAGAACTCCCTATATCCTCCCCTGCAAACCATGAACCATGTATCTTAGAAGAAATTAAGGTACTCTCTCTTTCTGTGTGTGTGTGTGTGTGTGTGTGTGTGTGTGTGTGTGTGTATACACATATATATTTGAAATCCTACAACTACAAAATAAAAACTGATTTTAAAACAGCCAAAACATAAAAATAGACATTTTTACAAAGAAGATACAAAAATGATTGATAAACATGTAAAGGGGCACAACACCACCAGTCACCAGGTAAATGCAAAACAAATCTACAGTGAAATACCCTTTTATATCCACTGTGATAGTCATTCAGGAAAAAATCCAAAATATCCATGGGATAACAACTATTGGTTAAGAATTAGAGAAATAAAAAACCAATACAAGCCAGGCGCTGGTGGCTCACACCTGTAATACTAGCTACTCAGGAGGCTGCGATCTGAGGTCTGAGGTTCAAAGCCAGCCCGGGCAGGAAAGTCCGTGAAACTCTTTTTTTTTTTAATTTAATTTAATTTAATTTGTGAACATACTGTACAGAGGAGTTACAATTACATGGGCAGGATAATGCGTACATTTCTTACCAAGCATTGCAGCCTCCTCCTTTGTTTACCCTTCACATCCCTTCCCAGTCCGTGAAACTCTTATCTCCAATAAACCACCAGGAAACCAGAAGTTGAGTTGTAGCTCAAGTGGTAGAGCGCTAGCCTTGAGCTGAAGAGCTCAGGGACAGTGCTCAGGCCCAGAGTTCAAACCCACAACTGACAAAAAAAAAAAAAAGAAAAGAAAAGAAAACCTAAATATACTGCTGGTGGAAATGACAGACGACAGTTTGGAAGACAGTCTAGAGAAGTCCTGAAAACACAAACATGGAATTATCACAGGATCCAGTGATCCCACATCCAGAAACATACCAAAAAGAAATAAAATCATGGACTACAATAGATATTTGTACACACACATGTTCAAGGCAGCATAATAGAAAAAAAGGTGGAAACAACTCAGCCTCACATTGTAGGATATATGTATAAACAAAATGTGTGTATTCATAATTCTAGCCATTGCATAATAATAATATGTCCTAAGAACTGTGGAAATATTTTTGTTTGTATCATGTCTCCTATGTACAATGACACTTCAAATTACATAAACACCAACTCTACACATGTCAACTTTTGAATCAGCAGAAACTAAATAATGTACTTGATTCACAAATGTGAATATCAAGGTGTGTTTAGCCCTAAATTTTTTATTATATCAAGGAAAATGAAAGTTGCTTACAAGGTGTGCAGATAAATAGCACTGAAGACATCATTTTAATACATGGCATTTACAAAATGAGCGAGTAATTCTCAGAAAAGACAACTGCTTTTTATGAACAAGAAGGAGATTATTTGGAAACAAAACACAGTAGATTCAAAGTCCAAATTCAGATGTGACACTAGCCCAAAACTTAAAAAGAAGGCTAGACAATAAAGCTACATTTATTATCAACCATATATCAGAATACTCCAACTCATTTTTGCTGCTTTTATTTATACAACTGTGTTTACCTCAATCCTACAAGCATGCTACATAAGCTATTGGCTTATGTACATTCCCTCACTAGTAGTTCTCCATAATATATAGACATGAGAAGTTTATTTATAATAAATTTGACCGTGGAATGCCAACCAAGAAATAAAAGAACACTATAAAGAAAATCACACTTGTGCAGCATGAACTGCCAAAAATAAAATCGAACATTTTATTTGATCTGATTCTGAAAACAAATAAACACTGCAGATCTTTGGTTTCTTTTAGTTCCCTGGTAACCCAAAAGAGGCAGATCATATTTGCTTTTTAGGATGAGATATTTCATTGTGTAATGGGTTTAGATCAGGAGTCTAAAATAAAAACAAACACCAATGATACCAATGATACATTGGTGTTCTGCACACATGCAGTAGATTGTACATTGATTTAGCTTTGTGTGAATACAATATGGAAAAGCAAACCAAAGCACATGATTCCAACTTTTTTTCTAATATTATTTCCGTCATTTAAATTTACCAGATGAACAGACAAGCACATTTTTAGGAAATAAACCATCCATCTATGTTGCTCACTCTGTGTGCATACCTACATATGTGTATATATGCTGATGGGTACGTAGTGGGGCTTGAACTCAAGAACTAGGCACTGGCCCTTAGCATTTTCACTCAAGACCTGCACTCTATCAATTAATCTACAACTCCACTTACGGGTTTTTGCTAGTTCCTACCCAGGCTGGTTTCAAACTGCTATCCTCAGGTCTCATCCTCCCAATAGCCAGAATTTCAAGCCGGAGCCAATGGCATCAGATACTATCTTATAAATGTGAGTTAGGGATGTTCCAATGTTTCTCAGGAGTCAAGACTAAGGAAAAAATTAGGTTGAAAGAGTTCCATTTTGACAGTGTATCCAGCTGTTTATAGCTTTTCATTTTTTCCATAAACCTAGCTGGCATCAGTATATGTAAAGTTTCTAACACTTCCAGCAAGCAACTACTTCACAGAAGAAAAATGCTTTCCTTGGAGTTTACAAATGCCATTTGGTCTAATTTTTCAGCAAGGGTTTGTCTAGTTAGATTATAAGATTTTTTTTTTCCTGGAGAGCAACAGCAAGCGAATGTCTCCCGTGCTGTCAGAAAATGAGAGTTATATTTTCGTTCCTTGGAAGAAATGGATAATGTGATGGGCAAAACGTCAAGTGGGTGGGGAGCCATTAGCCACATAAACCTCCAGAGAGTTCTCTTAAGGGGGAAAAAAACACATTTGGAATAAGACACTATACTAGCACATTTGGTTAAAGGGAAAAAAAAGTCCCAGAAAGCAGATGGGGCATAGGGTTCTATGGGAGCAGGCTTGACACTGTGAATGCTTCCTACTGAAGCACCACTCATTCCAAACATTTGACAGTCCAAGGGCTAATCAAAGTCAAGAGTTATGAGAAAAAAAACCAAGTCTCAAACATGGGGAGATTAAAGCTTCAGGAGCAGGATGAACACTGGGAATAAGCAGTAAGTTAGGAGGAGCAGGCTGAGGAGACAGGATGGGAACAGGAAAGCATCCTGGCAGATTTCTGCAAGCCTTTATATGCCAACATTTCTCATCCTTCACAGGACTGTGCCTATGGCCAGGCTCAAACAGGCATAAAAAGCTAAAAGCAGCCACACACCAGTGGCTTGGGTCTATAATCCCAGCTATTCAGGTGGCTGAGATCTGAGGAATTGGGTTCAAAGCCAGCCCAGGCAGGAAAGTCCAAGAGAATCTTATCTCCAATTAATCACCAGAAAACTAGAAGTGGTACTGTGGCTCAAGGTGCAGGAGCACTAAAGAGCTCAAGGATCATGCCCATGCCCTGAGTTCAAACCCAATGAACAAAGAAACAAACAAAAAAAAAACTAAAAGCAATATAAAGATCACCATTTAATTCTTTTTTTTTTTTTTTGAGTCCGGTCGTGGGGCCTGAACTCAGGGCCTGGGCACTGTCCCTCAGCTCTTCAGCTCAAGGCTAGCACTCTACCACTTGAGCCACAGTGCCACTTCCGGCTTTTTTCTTTTTGCTTATGTGGTGCTGAGGAATCGAACCCAGGGCCTCATGCATGCAAGGCAAGCGCTCTACCATTGAGCCACCTTCCCAGCCCCACCATTTAATTCTTAAAACTAGGCACTATGTACCAGACCAAAAACCTTGGCATCCAATATTCTCTTCCTTGAATCAATTTTTCAGTATATATTTCTGAAGCAGTTTGACATCAGTTTTGAGGTTTTCTGTGAATGATCTCCACCTCAGATGAAGCTGATATTGAAAAGATCTGTATTGTAAAAGTTACTAAATTTTAAGCTTGTCACATCACATCGTTTTCACAGGGATTTATTAGTGAACAACATGAGGCTTCTTCAAACTTGCAAATGTTTAAAATGGATCCATTTGTTAAAATGCTTTCCAGATATCTGTTCATTGTACACATGGACATTTACTTAGTGTGGTGATTAAGGGAAGGAACCCTAGAGTCAGTCTGCCTGGGCTGAAATTCTAGCTGTGTAGTTATTAGCTGGGTGACCTTGGGTAAATTATGCAACCTTTTTGGAATCAGTTTTCTCCACTATATAATGAGGAAAAGAGCAATACTTACCCTCACAGGGTTTTCAGAATTTTACAAAGTCTTTATGCAGAGGAGTTGATATTTTAGAGTTATTTGTTATTGCTGTTGTGGCTATAAATAATACAATTTTTCCCTTTTTTACTGGATTCAAAAGTGTTCTGTTTCAAGAAACTCCATAAAAGCAAGCTGCCCCTTCTATCTTAACATCTGCCAAATTCCCTCCTTAAAGAAATTGAAATTACTTGGCTTATGGTCAAATACAAGGACTAAGGCTGTATCTACAAATCTACAAAGACTTAGTGAAAGAATTCCACCACCACCCCCCTTTATAACCGTTACTATTTCAATTGCCTGGTTGTGCCTGAAAGAAATTAATTAGAGAGACATAGTTGTTAATGAGAATACCTTAAATATATCCACGCTTGCTCCACTTGTGAAATCAAATGCAGTTACAGAAAAAATAATAACTTGAATTTTACTTGCTTCAATCAGTTGCCTCCTTCATTAGAGTTAATGGCTGACTTTGTCTATGAGGATCTTCCTGTACCCTGCCACATATTCACATAAAAGGTCTGGGACTTCTCAAAAGGAGTAAAACTAAAGTTAGTAGTCTTGGGCAAAATGAGGAAGTGTATTGATTTTCCTGGTGCATCAGTCTATGCATGGGAGAACCACTACCAGTGTGAAGCAAGTTTCCAGTTTCTCAAAATGTTCAGTTCAATGGCTCAGTAGTCTTTTATTTGTAGCCTTGCTATTTCCCAACTCCCAAATTCTACATTCTCCTGTGTTCATTAGAAATCATTTTTAAAATATAGATGAATTTTGTTTCTTAAGCCAGAGTCCTCATCATTTCCCCAACTTTTCAGCAATAAATGCATTGCTTTTCCTACTCTGTCTGCAACTATGTGTTTGTCATTCCTACAATATCCCAAGCAAACTCTTCTTTCAAGCCTTTGGCCTGAGTTCACTACTTAGATAAAAGTCCCCCAAACCCACCAAGTCCCATCTTTGATAATTGGATATAGAACAGTCAGTCTACCGACTTCTGGATATAAAATAGCATCCTCTTCCCCTTCCTTGCACAACGTGTATTATGAACTGACGCACTGTCTATGTTTACTGATTTTCATTCAACTCAAACTCCATGAAGACAGTTAATTTTGTCTATGTTGTGTGTTGCTGTGTCTTTAGAACCTACAACCAAATCTGCCCACAATATATATAAAGAAATTACTTTCACTAACTGCATGTTAAATGTACTTGCTGCTTTAAGAAGGAATATAATCCAATAATTTAGAAATATATACTAGGAACATACAAATGAAGATATATACAGAGATAGATATATAAATATATAGAGATATATATGCCTACTCACTTGCCCCTTACCTTTCTTTCATCCTTCTCTTCCTTCATATACACATATATGAACTTAGTTATCAATACCACTATTAAGCTTGCCAGTCACAGAACCATTTATAATATGGGAAGACCATGATAGTCAAAGAAAAAGAGACAATTCCAGCCATCATCAGCACTGAGGTTAGTGAAAAACAATTGTTGAAGATGGGATTCTGGTGGAAGGAGGTCATTTCAGAATTGATCACAGCACAGATGACTGCTTTTCAAACTTTGTGCCAACTTTAGTTTTCTAAAATGAACGTTCAGAACTCTAATGTCTAAGCCTCCTTGACATTCTTCCTGAAAAACCGAGGGAGACATAATCTTCCCTTTCTCTTACCTCCAGAGGCCTCTTTCTACTCACAACTCCTTAGAACACAAATGTAAAACAAGGAATTCCTACAAAGGGTATCATTGTTTTTATAACTTAAAAAATATTAAAAGTTGGAAGAAATTTGGTGAATTTAAGACTTGCCTCACTGGAGATATCTCAGGAGCAGTGCTAGATTCTTGTGCTAATGATGAGACATCCACTCTTGGCTGCCCTCTTGGGCTGCCTTAATCATTTGTCTTTTATATTTATTATTATTAAATGGATGCTAAGGTAAATGAAAATGAAGACATGGGTGCAATCATCTGATAAACATCAAGATACTATACTGCAGACAGAACAGGCACAGAGCCAGGCCTAAAACTGAGCTCTTCCTAGACAGAACAATTCTTACACAATTTCCCTTCCCCTTCTTCACATACCATTGATGAACATAGACTCTGGCAAGGAGAGAATAACCCTACAATCCTGTTGAATAGTCCAGTTCATCAGTTGAGCTGGCCCAAAAGCTAAGTGACACATGATTGTCCTTTGCTATCATCAATCAAGAAACAGAAAGCAACCATGAAAATTTACCAATTTACTACATTTCATGTAGTACAGGAGCATGTTGACATAATGTTTTGATTGTGTCGATTGCTTTAATCAAAGAAACCCAACATATATATATATATATATATATATATATATAATTGCATCTTCATATTATACCTGAACAAAGAATCTCATTTTCCTTTATTGAACCATCAAAGTGGATTAAATTTTTCTGCATGCCTTTTATTGTTTGTCTCATACTATTCCTGCTGAAGATAATTTCCTCACATTGGTCTCTGACCATCAGCAAAATGCAAAAAGGTTAATTACTTGGAACTTTAGGAAATATTCTTAGGCTACATTAAATTATTTCTTTATTTTTTGTCTTTAAGTAGTTGTACAGAGGATTTGTCATGCAACAAAGCAGTTTCTTATGCATACAATATATATTGATCAATGTCTCCCCTTTCAACATTCTCACCCATCCTTCCTCTACCCATTCCTTCCCTCATCCCTCTTAGTTTTTTTTTGGGGGGGGGGTCGAGTTGTGGGGCCTGAACTCTGGGCCTGGGTGCTGTCCCTCAGCTCTTTAGCTCAAGGCTAATGCTCTACCCCTTGAGCCACAGCGCCACTTCCTGCTTTTTTCTTTTTTCTTATGTGATGCTGAGGAATCGAACCCAGGGCCTCATGTATTGCAAGGCAAGCACTCTACCACTGAGCCACCTTCCCAGCCCCTCCTCTTAGTTTAGTAGTACGTATACATTAGATTCTTGTTTGCATTTCCCCTCTCCTCTTCAAACTTGTCCTCATGACCTTGCTCATGGAGCTGTAACTCCTCTGTACAGTATTTTTTACAATTAAGAAATGTACAAAAAAACCTATGATAAAAATGAAACTATAGACACAACTAAGAATGTTTAACAAGAGTACTTTCCTGCTTCTGTATCTCAGCCTAAGTTTGAATCCTGTACACTCTGTCCAATAGCTTTACCTCTAGAAATATGCACTTATATTATCAGGACTAGTTCACAGAAGAAAAAAAAACATTATCATTCATATTTTCATGGGAGGAATAAAACTTTTCATTGATTAAGAAAACTGCCAGAAGTGGTGCTGTAGCTCAAGTGGTAAGGCACTAGCCTTGAGCTGAAGAACTGAGGGACAGCACTGAGGCCAGAGTTCAGTCCCCATGACCAACAAACACACACACGTGTGCATGCACACACACACACACACACACACACACACACACACACACACACACACACTATAATGTCAAATCTAAATGGTATGATATTTCTTCTTGAGTTTTCTTGACCCAGCCATATTCCAAAATTGAAGGCAAATTTTAGGATGGGAATTTAATATGGTGAGTAGGGCCAATTATTATTCTCTTAAATGAAATTGTCAAATTGTGTATATTTTTGTACAGTGCTTTCAAAACAACAGTATAGCCATGCAGAGTTATGTCAATTAAGGCTTGCTTTGAATCCAGGTTAAGAAGCCAAATTCCTCAGACACGGTTCTCCTATTTCATATCACAGTAACTTTTAAATAAGGTGGAGAAGTCAACATTCACAAAAACAAGTTCAAGAGTCTGAACAAATGACCTCTGCTTTCCAACTCAAGTGCTAAGCCATGAAGAGCCAAATTTTCATTTCTTACCATAGAGGAATAGGTGTTTTTAATCAAATTCTTAACTAAATAGTAAAACCAACCCTACCTTTATTCTAACCAATAATACATACAAGCATTCCCTGAATTAAGATGGCTTGACTTGTGAATTTTTCACTTTTAAGATTTGGCACAATCACTATATGTTCAGCAGAAATCACACTTCTAAAGTTGAATTTTGATATCTTGCCAAACCAGAAATATGAGTGTGATACTGTTCTGAGATCATGGACAGGAGAGGGAGCCACAGGTCTCAGTCAGAGAGCAGAAAGGTGAACCTTAGATAATCTATTATGTACGATTTGCTCAGTGTGGTGTTCAGTAGGATAAGTATTTCATATACATTTTGCCTTATGATATTTCCAACTTTCAGTGGGCTTTATCAGGAAAGTAATTACACAGTAAGTTCAGGATGAAGAGTCTCTTGTATAGCATGCATAAAACCTCATTCTATGATATAATCCCATGTGATTGTAAGACTGAGAAAATGTGTAGAAAATATCCAAACACAGTTGTACGAAATATATTCATATACTTGTACTTTCATGTAGTAACATGGAAAAAGTTCAAGAAAAACAAGAGGAAGAGGAAGAAAAAGAGAAGGAGGATAAAATGTATCTTTTATCTCATGGATAGATATACTGTGATTTATACATCCAGGTCAATGAGTGATAAAGGGTAGCATAACAGCAATTAAATGTTACTCAAGGGCATTTTTGTTTATTTTGACTATTATAACACACATTACTAGTTACATTTAATTATATGATAGATGACACTGAACATAATATTGACATCTGAATCAATAGCAAGAGTTTTCATCCAATAATGTCACTTTTCCACAGATCTCTGAGTATGATGTTATACCATCGTTTGTTATACCAACGTTCATGTGCTAACATTTTTGCCCTGACTACGTTAGAATTGAACAGTGGGACATGTAAAAGGTAGAGTTTAATGAGAAGTAGTTAGGTCATGGGAATTCCACCCTCATGAATGGATTGATGTGGTTCTAACAGATTGATTTAGTCTTCCAAGAGTAAGTTGTTCTCAGAAAACTGGGCCACTATAAAGCTAGGACTTTCCATGTGCTTGGTTTCATCAGCACATACTATCTCCCTTTCCACAACTCCACCATGTTGTGGCACAGATAAAAAGGCCCTCATCACAACACTGCTGCCATACTCTTTAAAATTTCCAGTCACCAGAATCCTGAGCCAAATTAATCCCTTTAATTAGAAGACTATAGTTTCAGGTATTTTATAATAGACACACACAAGGAACTAGTATCATAAGAAAATCTAAATTATAGAGATAAGACTTGTACAAATGAGTGTATCTTAGAAGATAATAATGGCAACAAAACTAAAGGAAAATGTCTTTGTCTTAAGACATCATATTGTATTTTTGATGTTTTATTCTTAAGATATTTCTTCTGTTCTTTCTATGGGACCATAAACTCCTTAAAGTCAGCAATTGTGTGCTTTTCATATTACTGTATATTATCACTGTTCAGCAATTATCATTAGGTAAATTGAATCAGAGAGCCAATGAGCAAATGAGAGGGATTTCTGAAGTGGTAAAATTGTGAAACTGGAGGTTAATTTTAGATTTAGCTTTAAACGTCTATGGGGAATTTTGGCTGTATAATGTAGATCTTCATAAAAGATGAATTCTTGACAATTTTCTAGTGTTTGTTCATTATTGTAATATACACATGCCAAAAATAAATAAGTAAATACCAAGTATCGACTCTTAGAAATTAAAATTTTGCTTCATTGAAACAGTCGTGAAAGATTAGAAGACAAAGTCATAATTTCGAAAGTATAAAATGAGGAGATCTAATAGTTGCTTGACAGAAGTATGTCATTAAGAAAGAAAAGAGAGGGCTAAGAATGTGGCTTAGTGGCAGAGTGATTGCCTAGCAGGCATGAAGCCCTGGGTCTGATTCCTCAGTACCACATAAACAGAAAATGCTGGAAGTGGAGCTGTGGCTCAAGTGATAGAGTGCTAGCTTTGAGCAAAAGAGGCTCAGGGGCAGTGCCCAGGCTCTGAGTTCAAGCGCCAGGACTGGTAAAAAAATAAAAATAAAAATAAAAAGAAAGAACAGAGAAAACCTAGAGAACATATCAAAATAATGAAACAAAATGTCCCAGACCCAAAGGGAGATATAGTTCCCCATTACCCAAAATACTCAGGATTCATAAAACCCCATATCACCATGAAACCAGAACACCAAGATTAAATGAGATCCCAATGAGAGAAAACAAAACTGAACCTAGATAGAAAATACCATTTCTGAAAGCTTGTATTTCTTCTCACAGCAAGCAAAAACTAAGATCAAGAACTGGAGGGTTAAGAAATTGTAGAACAAGGTTATAGGTCAAGTTTGAAGCAAATGAATGTTGTATGGTTTCAATCAATAATAAAATTAAATAAAAATCTCCATTTGACTCCCTCCACTTGACCCCTTTCATGCAGATACAGAAGTCATGAAATTAGGGGAAAAGTGTAATAATCAGAGCATCTTAATTGGCCCTGTAGTGAACATTATTTACTTAGAGACAACATAAACTTTGGCTGCTGGTTTTTCATCCTGCACATCACACTGAACACAGTAACATGAAAGATTTCCTAACAGTCACACAACTTAGAGGTCTAGGAAAGAACACGTACAATTTACACATGTTGGAAAGTGGACGGGTACTCGCCCATAAAATGGCTAAGGTATCTATTTTCATCCCATACTATGGATTTTCAAACATGATAACGTATTAGCTAGCTTCTGGTCACTTTGGAGGAAAAATACCCAAGAGAAACAATTAAAAAGGAATATTTATTTTGCTCACAGATTCAGAGATGTCACTCCAAGGTCAGCTAACTCCATTGCTTTGGGTCAGCTAACTCCATTGCTTTGGGCTTGAGGAAAGACAGAATATCATGGTGGTGGATGCCTTTGGTGGTAAAGGCTACTCACCTCCTAAGCAGTCAGGAAGCAGTGTGGCAAGGGAAGGGAATGTACGTTTAAAGGCAGTAACCCATTTTCTTCAAGGAGAATCCATCCCCTAATAGTTCATACAGCTATGAAATCATCTGTGGGTTAACCCATTGAATCACTGAATATTTTCTGTCCAAGACACAGAAAATCTGTCATTTAATTTATAGTCTCATAAAATCATTTTCATCTTGACAGTATGTCCTACAAGTGATCCTGAGGCTCACAGAAAGCCTCGTGTGGCATGAGTTCTTTGATTGTTTTTAGTGCTGTTTGAGCCCTCGTGATTTAATCATCCCTCATTAGAGCTGCAAAGCTGGGGGCCACACCCATAACGTGCATATGTTCCTTTGAGGGGAGCATTTCATATTGAAACTATAAAATCTATGTAATGTTGCCCAAGGAAGCCAGAGTAGAGCTTTTTTGTTCCTCAAAATAGTGATATAGCCATTAACAAATGTGTATTGAAGAAAATAACAAAACATGGAGACATATCTACAGAAGGACCGGTACAGGGGATTGTATTAGATTCTCTGTTTTTCCTTTAGCTAAAAGACACTGTATTGATAACTGATCATTTAAAAAAATCAAAGGGAAAAAAAATCACAGGCTGTATCTTCACCAAGTTGATGGAAGACATTTCTAGAAACGTGTATAAAACATCACGTGTGGTTGTGTTATACAAGAGATAGAAAGTTTGTCATTTAATTTTCAGGGCAGATAAGATCATTTTCATCCTGATAGTGCATCCGACAAGTGATTGTAGGGCTCATGAAAGCCTTTCTTGGCATGAGCTCTTTTCAGAGTGACTCTGCACTCAGCATGTCCTTTCTCACTTCACACTAAGAGAAAACCAGCAGAGGTAATGATATTGCAAGGGGCCTCCTCAGAATGCTGCCTTTGGTAGAAAGGAAAAAACCCACAGTCTCTTGTCTGCGCGACAGAAAGAGCTGGTACTCCTGTTACTGTTTAAACTCCTTTGTGGCTTCAATACCAAATGTTCTTTCTCTATTTCCATCTTCCCAGACTTTTATAGGAGTCCATGTGTCTGTGTGTCACATCTATGTACACATGTAATTTTGTGCAAAGAAATCATGTGCAACTCAGTGAGAGGTGGGGAGGTAAACATTATTCATCTCATTCTGAAAGTGAAGAAACAGCCATAGAAGCTAAATAGTGACACGATTGTCTGCATGATTCTCTCATACTAATGAAGATAGGAGGTCATGGTCTATCTCTCCAAGAGCTAGTTATGCAGAAGTGGATCAGAGGGTCCTCCCTGCCGCAGGAGCCAGTTTACCTAGAGAAAGCCAAGCTTGGGAACTGTCCCCCAGAGCAGCCAGCTTTTCTTACACTTCCTCCAAGCAAGCAGACAGGAAGCACTCTGAGTCTGACAAAGAGGCCAGCAGATGCCAAGGCTCAAAGTGGACTGTGTTTCTGAGGTTCCAACTTTGAAAGACCGGAAACCATATGGGAATTACTTTATTATTCAACTGAAGTCTTCAGGTGGCTTTAAATTAAAAGGAATATTGTGAGCTACAACCCTGGGCCCCATTTCCCTCGTTCTCCAACCTACCTCTTATTTTCTTTAAGATTTTTACAAGCTCTGTGATTTAGCAGTGGAAAGTCCCTAAATATAAATTAAGTATTATGTCCATGAAAAAAAAAATTCTTGCTGGAACTCAACCAGAAGTTTGGTATTAAAACTCCTCTGTGTGTGTGTGTGTGTGTGTGTGTGTGTGTGTGTGTGTGTGTGTGTGTGTGTGTGTGTGTGTGTGTGTGTGTGTGTGTGTGTGTGTGTGTGTGTGTGTGTACTACGTCCTTAATTTTTCCTTCTTTGGAATGATTCTCCATTTTATAAAAATAGTTGTTAACAATGAGACATACAGTATAAGCAGACATGCAATTGCCCTAAATAAATTTAACAACTATACTGAAATATAGGTCACCAGCTAAGAAACACCTAATTTTGGTACAGTAACCACTGCATATACAGATGTTCCATCCCTGTTACCATCACATCTGCAAAATCTCTTCCATAGACCAAACATCTAGCCTTTAGTTCTTTCAGCTGTAAAATACTGCACAATGGAAATGGTGACTGTATAAGTTAGCACCAGCTGGATACCATATATCACCCCCAAATCCTAGTGACATAGCACCCAGAGCTTTCTGCTTGCTTACATGACCTGTTGAACCCAGATTGGCATGCTCCAGGACAGTTCCTCAGACTGCAGCTATCTCTCCCCGTGTTTCGGAACCAGGCTAGGCAGAAGGGGATGATGTAACTTTATTTGCACAACGATTCTTCATGACATCATGACTTTCTGATCTCAGAAGTGATGGTATCTGAACTCTGCTCACATTTCATGGGGCCAGAGCCAGTCAGTCACATCATTTTACTTAAACTCAAAAGGTGAAAAAAAGTGCAACTGTTTTAAGTGGCCTCAAGAAGGCCATTTTGTGAGTATCCTTAGGACCAAAGAAATTGACACGGCTTGAAAGAACCTCCAAAGAATAAAATCAAATGATTAGGAATCCAGCCCTAACATAGGTAAAACCCGTCATAGTCTCATACGTGTTCCTCGCTCCTGCTTCAGGAAGTTAACAATCTGTTCAACACCTAGATTAAGAAAGCAACAGAGAAATACATCTGTGATGTAGTTCCTTGTTATACTAGGCATAATTGGTTAAGTCAAGGGTATTAACATATACCTATAATCTCAGCACCCTCTCAACTAAGGGAGGGGGATATCCAAATCTAAGTCAGCCTGGGTTCTTATAAACAATAACCACCACCACCACCAAACAGAAAAAATGATTGAGCATCGTAGCTGTTCTTTATAGTGGGTGTCTGTTTTCTATAGCATACTGAAGAGTGGACAGTGTTTAGAGTTTTGTTGTTGTTGTTAAGACAGAGATTCTTAAAAGATATATGAAAAGAATTTCCTTGTCAGCCATGTAAATGGAACCCAAAAAGTTTTTTCTCACTCCATAATGCAAATGAAAGTTTTCTTCCCATTAAGTATTTAGGGACAGAGTGTCTATTTTAGCATGACTAACTCTCTCTTCACTTAGCACATACAGATTAGTACAAAACGCCTGTGTAAATCTTGCTTTCCCAAGAAACAGTCCAAACAATGTGTTATCTCAGAGACAGAGAGGTGATAGGTCAAAATGGGAAAAGAGACCGAAGAGGAACCTTATTTTCTCTAGTTCAGAAAATACTTTCTTAGCATTCCTTCCCTGGTACATTAACCCTGCCCTCCCACCCTGAACTCTTAAATGGGGAGGAGAGAAGGAAATTTATTGGAAGAAGACTTGGGAGGCTTTTAGTAATGTTAGAATACTGCTTACTGTTTACTAGATACATGGAGAGACTTAAATAAAAAATTCATGCCAACAGTATTTGTACAAGAGACCAGCTGTTCTTATTTATTCCAACAGACATAGTTACACAGGGCTCCAAACTCTATTATCCAAGCTCAGTTGAGCTGCTCTGGCAACAACTGCACAGGCTTAAAACATTTCAGGCCCTAGAAGAAGGCCCTCATTTTAAAGAACAGTGCTAAGGACACTGTTTCAAGAGCTCTCAATTATACCTGAAAGCTATCAGATCAGACTGTGAATGCTATGGCCAGGCTGACCCCTCACACAGACCAACATGGAGTTAGATGATCAAGATCTAATAGGCATTCAGTGTGAAGTCTGAATAAACTCACAGCCCTGAATCTCAGAGTGCCTTTGGGGACAGTCATCTCATTTGAATGGTTTGTGAGCACTCTTACTTTTTATTTTGTAATTAACATCGATGAGTGACTGTGGAAGTAAGAGGAAGCAGTCCTCGAGATAAATGGCTTTTTTTGTATTGAAAGTACAACATGAACAACTTCATGCTAATGAATGTTTTCTAGGCACTGGGTTCTAGACCTGGCACTTTCGTATTTAAGCCTTAAAAACAATGTGATAAAATAAGTCAGATGACTTCCATCTGTAGGTTTCAAGTATAGAAAGTGGAAAGAGTGGTTTCAAAGTAGAGAGCAATGAATTTCCGGGGCATTAAGCTGAGCTCAGTTCTAGCAGGAGTCCCGGATGATCAATTTCAGCAGGACAGTGACCTGTTATGGTGATGCACCTATCACTGGATGGGTGGAGAGGGATGCCTTTCCCTTCTGGCCTTTCCCTTCCTCAGCAAAAACTTGTATCCCACTCTAACCACAGGGGAGATTTCAGACAAATCTCAGGTGAGAAGCATTCCATAAAACAATAGGCCTCAGAACTGACAAGCTTGAACTGGGTTGGGCCCAGGTGGTAAAAAGTACATGCCTGAAATGTGCAAGGCCCTGAGTGCAATCCATAGTACTGGAGAAAAGAAAACTGCCAAGGATATAAAAAAAAGGGCTAAGATCTCCTCCTCCTAGACCAAGGAAGCCTAAGGAGATAATAAAGTTAATGTGGTGATCAGGATTAGATCCAGGAACTGAAAAAGAACACTAGAGATAAACCAGTGTAGTGAATAGGAAAGTATCAAGGTCATTCCTTTCATTTTGACAAGCATAGCAAGGAAAATGGTAACAATAAGAGGCACCAGATAAGAGTTCTATGAATATACTCTTATTCTCTTCTGTCATATTTTTGTCAATCTTAAATTTTTCTCAAATGAAGTTTAACTTAAAAAGTAAATTAATTAGACCCCGAGGCTGATTATAGTCTTTTATCTTCATTCTAGAGATGAAAAGTACAGGTTCAATAAGTCCTCAGAGTTACAAGCTAAAAGCAAAAGAATTTAGTCAGGTATGCCCACTTCACATTTAAGCAATGCAGGGAATAGGGCAACGAGGTAAAAATGATAAAAACCATTGACAAGAAATGTACTCATTGCCTTATTCATGTAACTATAACCCCTCTGTACAGCATCTTTACAATAAAATAAAATTAATATTCTATACCAGATACCTGTTGGATCCATTAAGCCAGAAAGAACTGCTTTCCCTTACATTCTTTTTTTTAATGGAATTTGGCAGTCTTTACTCAGTTTCTCTCTTTTTTTTTTAACATTTTTTATTGTGAAAATACCATACAGAGCGGTTACAATTACATGGGCAAGATAATGAGTACATTTCTTATCAAGCATTGTTGCCTCCTCCTTTGTTTCCCCTAGTGTACTTGAACATACCTTCTCAAGTAGCAGGATCATAATGTTCCTTTATACCTATCTCATCTTTATTCCCATCACAAATTGCAGTGACTCAGTCAATACCAGGTGATGCTCAGCTTTGGCACAAGGCAGGATTTTGCAGAAGCACTGATGACTGAACATTCTCTAAGAAAGTGTTACCCAGTGGCCATTACCACTCATAATACCCTGTCTTTCAATCACTCCGATTTGCTGCACTCATATTTTATCTTCTGATTACACAACCTTGGTATGTTGGTGCTGGTGAACTGTACCAACGATGTGGCCGGGATAAACAAATTCCAAATTAGTGGGCTGAGTTTCAGAGGAAGTAACATCCATATAAGAAAAAGCTAACATATACTTTGAGTTCCTAAGACATATAAGATCAGCTGTGGCTGTCCCAGAACCATGAGGCAAATGAAATGCCCTCTGAAATATTAATTCTAACAGTGTTATCTACTGAACCAATGTTTCCCACAGTGGAAAGCCAGCTTCTCTGGGAAAACTCTGATATCCTCCCAGGAAGGTTCCAGCAGCCCAAGATATATTCTTTTTTTCTCCGCCCCCTCCCTTGGGACTTGCCAAAATCAGACAGTAGGATTCAACAACTATTTCTAAATACTGTGTTTAATATATTGTTCCCTGTGAGACTATGAAGTGGAAGTGATCCAGCAAGTAAGAAAACGGGCTGCCTTCTGTGCATGATTAGATTAGCCTGCCTAGAGACATGGTTTTCTCAATCTTGTTCTACTTATAAACGTGTGTGTGTGTGTGTGTGTGTGTGTGTGTGTGTGTGTGTGTGTGTCCCTGAGCTCTTCTGCTTAAGGCTAGTATTCTATCACTTTGTGTGTGTGTGTGTGTGTGTGTGTGTGTGTGTGTGTGTGTGTGTGTGTGTGTGTGTGTGTGTGTGTGTGTGTGTGTGTGTGTGTGTGTGTGTGTGTGTGTGTGTGTGTGTGTGTGTGTGTGTGTCCCTGAGCTCTTCTGCTTAAGGCTAGTACTCTATCACTTTGAACCACAGCTCCACTTCCAGTTTTCTGGTGGTTATTTGGAGAGAAGAGTCTCAGAGACTTTCCTGTTTGGACTGGCTTTGAATCATGATCCTCAGATCTCAGCCACGTAAGTAGCTAGGATTACAGGGGCCACCAGCGCCCAGCTCCAAGTGGTTTCTTGAATTAGTGATTGTACCACTCTGCTGCTGTCTCAGGAAGAGCAAAAACTCTTTCTTTTTTATATATACACTGAAAGCTACTCCAAGGCACTACTTAATGACACTGTATCTAACAGGAAGAAAAGATGGATAGGAAAAAAGGGGAAAGCAAATATGACTAACTTTCCCACAAACTCACAGCAGAGACATGCAGGAAAGTAATAGATGAGCCAACACCTCTGACTCACAGGATGATGGAAACAGAACCAAATCCAAAGTTTGTTCTATTCTCTTTTACCAATAGGAAATAAGCAAGCCAAGTTCAAGAAGCCATAATCATTCCCCAAGACAGACAGACAGACAGACAGACAGACAGAAAGACAGACAGTCAGACAGACAGACAGACAGACAGACAGACAGACACACACACACACACACACACACACACACACACACACACACACACACACACACACACACACACACGAGTTGGCAAATTGGCACTACCCCAAAACAAATGCTTACTTTCAAGAATCTTTGCTATTTTTATAACAGAACTCATAAAAAAAATCTCTTTATTTTGGAACCCCTGAATGACTGGAGCTTTCGTACCAGCATTTGAGCCGGAAGTACCAAGAGGTCATTTGGAGGGTTCACATTTAACATCGTTTCAGGGACAGAGAGGCTAGATATCTGACCAGTTCCTCTAGGTGGATTTCTGGGAGCTTAGAGAAGCGTTTAAACCATGAGGTGACCATGCCTGTACTAGTCGAATCCTATTTCTCCTGCAGTCAGACAACCCTAGTCTAAGTCTCAGCATACATGCCTCCTCACCCCCCTCTCAACTCAACATTCCAGATGGGGAGATAGAGCTTCATCACACTAATCACCTTTCAAATCCTGCCCTCATTCCCCAAAGGACACCTGTTGAACATTAAACTGGGATTGGGTTTCAAAGCCAAAAGTCTACAAAGTAAGGAAAGGTCAGGTTCTTTTTTTTTTCAAAGCACTTGCAGATAAGCCTTTAAGTGTCCTTTAAAGTCTTCATTAATACTGTCAAGTTTTCCCAATGATTTTCATATTTGCTTTTGGCTTCCCAGACCAGGGAAACTGTCAACTGTCTACACACCAGACAAAGTTTAGCTAGGAGAGACAGTCCAGAGCAAATAGGGCAAATGAGTGTGTAAAACGGTGAAACAAAATGTGAAGCATTAAAGCTTAATTTTTATATGCCCATATTATTTTCACTTTAGCATTATTAACCCGGATAGTAAAAGCTACATCCATCCAGGGATGACTCAACATGGCCATGTGACAGGGCTTTGAGTGGTCCCAGGCATGCAAATATTTCTTCAATTTTCAATCAATCCATAGTCTCTGGCATCTTTTGCTGAGTAGTTATCTCAAAAAAGTTGAGAAGGAAAGAGCATTTTCTCTGCCTTGTCAATCTTCACCAATATTTCTAGGTAACCCTTATAAGTATACTCATAAAATTTCACTTCTTCATTTTCCCTTTCCTGTAGTCAATATGCAAGTAATACATACCCATGAACATGGGAAAATTAAGAACATACAAGCAAAACAAAGCACTTTGCAAAATTTCCCTAGCAAGGCATGCACATACATGAACACATGCCACAAAGCATGTGATGGTTTTTTTTTTTAAAGAAAAACTGAACTAAGCATATAGAAATGGAGGCACAAAGAGTGATACTCACTAGACACTATGTTGAAAATGAACTGTACAACTTGTGGGTGGAGGTGGGAGGGGAAAACTGGGAGAGAGAGAGGGACTAGATGACAAAAAGAAATGTACTATTTTCCTGATTTATGCACCAGTATCCCCTCTGTACATCATCTTTATAGTAACAATTTAAAAAAGCAACAATGTCCTGTAAAAAAGTAAATACTATCTAGATTTACCAAAGAAAAATGAAATGTGTAGATAGTCAGGTAGGTAGGTAGATACATATTACATATATATGTAATGTATATCACATGTACTTTTACATATCTGTGCATATAATATGTGTAACATAATAATATGTAATAAATGTATTTAATAATGTATTAACACATTGCATATCACTATTTACATATAGTGTATAATTATACACAATGTATATTATTACATGATATGAATTAGTAATTATAGAGAATTATTATGGAGAATATATTATAGAGAATATATTATAAAAATACAAAACAAAAAATAATACACAATGAATTAATGACATATTATAATAATAAGTAATCCAGATCATATGGACATTTATATATTTGTATTATTCAAAAATTTTAATTCTACTTAAAATTGAGAAAGGATTGGAAATATTGGATTTATTTATCAAATTGTGGTATAAAAAGAGTAATCAGAAAAACTTTTAAGAATGCATTTGAAACCTGGATAAAAACCAAAGCTCCTCCTCACCAAAAAAAAAAAAACCCAGAATAACAGAATCATAGAAAACTACAGCCTTTCAATGCTGTATTTAGTATTTTGTCACATGTTACTATTAAAGTGAATTTGATGTCCCTGATGTTGATTAGACATTTCTAATGAAATCCATCAGAAATAAATCACTTGGTAATAAAGAATTCCTGAAGATATACATATAAATGTATATATATATACATACATATATATGTATATCTTCAGGAATACATATATATGTATGTATATATGTATGTTTATACATATATATAAACATGTTAGAGCATGGTCTTAGGAAGAATTTGCCTTGAAGCTTAGTTGCTAAAACTATGATAAAGCATATTTTGGAGCTTTTGGTTTCACATACTACAAAATAATTTCCAGATAGTATATGAAATACTTTTCCAAATAATGTTTTCTCCTATATCTAGCAACATTGAGTCTTAGAAATTTTCTCCATTTGTGCCACTTGTGTGTCTTGGGAGGCACCAGTGGCTCACGCCTGTAATCCTAGCTACTCAGGAGGCTGAGATCTGAGGATCACAGTTTGAAGCCAGCCCAGGTAGAGTCCTGGTGACACATTTATCTCCAATAAACTACTCAAAATAGCCGAAAGTGGTACTGTGGCTCAGGTGGGAGAAGGCTAACCTTGAAACTGGCAAAAAAAATAAAGAGTGTGTATTGTTTTACTTTATAAGGGCTAAAGAAAGGGGGAAATGTCAACAAAGTGAAGCATAAATACTATGGAAAATATTTTAAAGCATTAGCTCCATGCAGGTACTCATAACCAAGAGCATGTGCTAGAAGGATTCCCGAGTCTAGAAACCTTGTAAAAAGGAAAAAGCACAATATATTATTGAAGTCCCAGTTAATTGTTTCTAACTTTTATTTTCATTAAGAGAACACCAAAATTTTTGTCACTATTACCTAAAGCTCAAGGTACAGGAGGTTGGTTCATATAGGGGGAAATCAGCATCTGTTACTCGTTTGTGTTTTAATGAGTGCCTTCATTTTATCATCTGATGTTTAAAAATGGCTTAGAAATTCATATTCTCTCAGCCTCATGACCCACTTGACTTTGCTTTTACTTGATGGGTAATCACAAAGAAGCACATACATTTCTATGAATAAGTACCTGTGTGAACACAAAATCTACACATATGTATATATGCACACTTGCATGAAATATAGCTATATATGTACATATTTGACATATGCTGATGAATATGTATGCACATGCAGCTTTTTGTTTTCAGTACTAAGATTGAACCCAGGGTCTCACATATGCTAAACAAGTGCCCTACCACTAAACTCCCATTCTGAGATCTCATTTTATTTATTTATTATTTTGTGTGTGCCAGTACTGGAGTCTTGAACTCAGAGCCTCACACTCTTGTTTGACTTTTTCACGCAAGGTGGCACTCTACCACTTGAGCCACGGCTCCATTTATGGCTTTTTTTTTCCAGATTAATTAGAGACAAGAGTCTCATGAACTTTCCTGCCCAGGCTTTGAACTGGGATCCTTAGATTTCCACGTCCCGAGCAGCTAAGATTATAGGCATGGGCCACTACCAGTGCCCAACCATTTTTACTTTATTTTGAAAGAGGTTTTCACTAAATTAGCCTGTTGCTGGCTTGGCATTTGTGATCCTCCAGTAAGCACGTATTTTAAATATTGCATTTTTTCTCCCTTTCTCTTAGTAAATTTAGCCAATGTGCTTCTTGTTTACTATTATAAAGGGATAATCCAAGAATTGTTGTCACTATTTCTCTCAAATAATATTCCACACAACTTAACAAGCGAGTACGTACAGGTCAGACAAGGCTATCTCAGGAATACCTGATCTCCCACGCAGCCCGCACAGCCATCATAACTGCCATCTGTGGGCACAATGCTGAGGCACGCCTTGGTCATGTGTTCCTGTAAAGAACACTCGCTCAGGCACCTGCTTCAACGGTGTGAGCCCAGCCTGTGGGTTTTCCTTGATTGATGTTGGTATAACTGCTTCACCCTCTCTGTGGGTGAGGGGAAATGGCTCTGCTCAAAGCAGTTTGTGGTGCTCTGAACTTCCACTTCGTAGGGTACAGGGAAGAGCAAGATCTAGACCTGCATTCATGCCCACAGGCTCCTCCACACCCTCATTGAAGGAACAAGAAACATTGGGCCTTAAAATAAAACTAAACAAAACAAGAGGCTTTGAAAACCAGGAAACAAGCAGGCAAAGGAAGCATCTGTCTCTTTTTACTTTGAAACAACTCCAAAGACTCACGTGCGCGTGCACACAACACACACACACACACACACACACACACACACACACACACACACACACACACACACACACACACACCCTTGATCACCCCATTAATTGCTATTGCTATAAGACCAAGGGATCACAGATTTAATTACTTCTATAGCACTCTAAGTTTTCCTTGACTAACCAAATTTGGTCCTTGCCCAAACTTTTAACAATATTTATGAAATTATTGTGACCCAGAAAATGAGAGAAAACGTGCCTATCTGAGCACATTTTACAACTTTCAATGAAATTGAAGCCACACTAATGAAGAACAGGTTGTAATAAATTGTGTCCATATGTATAACTTTTCATCTTTTGGTCTACATTTCTTATTTTTCAACACTAATATTTGAATCGGCAACATTTTAAATCTTTACTAGGGGTCTTCATTAACCCATGAAGAAACTCTGTCTGCTATGCAAGTCGACACATAAAGGATCTGGAAAAAAAAACAACCCATGGCGTGTGTGACTCCATACTAAACTCTCCTATTCCACTCTGTTCCTCTGAGATCTGGAGCAATACTCATAATTTTAGAGGAAAAAAAAAAACAAGACAAAGAAAATCAAAGCAGAAAATATCAGCATATTCTAGAAAATCAAAGATCAAAAAAATCACCATTTGGATTTCAAAAATGTGTGGCTTTTTAAACTATTCCTTTTTTTTTTTTTTTTTTGTCAGTCGTGGGGCTTGAACTCTGGGCCTGGGCACTGTCCCCTCAGCTCTTCAGCTCAAGGCAAGTGATCTACCACTTGAGCTACAGCACCACTTCTGGTTTTCTGGTGGTTTATTGGAGATAGGAGTCTCACAGTCTCTCCTGCCTGGGCTGGCTTTGAACCGCGATCCTCAGATCTCAGCCTCCTGAGTAGCTAGGATTACAGGCGTGATCCACCAGCGCCCGGCAAGAAAAATCAAAGCAGAAAATATCAGCATATTCTAGAAAATCAAAGATCAAAAAAAAAATCACCATTTGGATTTCAAAAATGTGTGGCTTTTAAAACTATTCCATATTTTTTTAAACTATTCCATAAACCTTCTTAGTGAATTTGGAGAAGGTTCAACCAAATAGCTGATAATTATATTCAACTAAAGGTGAGACTGTCATTTTTTTGTACAGTTAAAATACTGACAATTAAAATACTGACAATTACCTACAAAATATGGTTTTTTTAAAAGTCCTGTGACTGTGTTAGTCACAAAACACTCTCTACTTTTTACATCTATTTTCTACCACTTGTCTTGGGCTTGCTTTAATATTATATAGCCACCTTTCTTTCTTCCACAAAGCATTTCAATGAAACACACACACATTTCCCAGTATAACAAGAATATAGTGCACTGTCATCTTTTACCATTTTGTAGCAAAAGTGCATTTAAGTGAAACATCTGCATCTAAAGAAAAGCTATCTTTACATGAAGGATAAAAACAGGCAAAAATCTGTGTCTCTCTCCTTCCTTCTTTTTTTCTTTCCTCCCTCTCTTTTTCCTGTTCGTCTTTCCCTCCCTTCTCTCTTTCCTATTTTTGGCATTACTGGAAATTGAACTCAAGACTGCATGTGTTCCATACTGGAGTTATGCCCCAGTCCAAAACCCGTATTTCTTAACCATGTATAGAATAACCAGGAAGTCCCAACCCTCACCTGATGTTGCATCCAAATGAACACTACAATCTTCTGACAACTATCAATGTTAGACATGAAAGAGACAAAGTGCCAATGGGATGCAATAATATAGGAAAAAAATCCTTGACATTTAGAAAAATGTGCACAGAGAGTTGATAACCTTCAATGCCATTATTGCCCACCAATTAAAAACTAAATTTAACTTCCACCTTTAAGAAAATATCTTAATTTATGTTGTATTTTATTTTCTGAATTTTCTTTCTGGCCTGTGAATATCTTCCATCCACAAGGTTATCATAACCCGATTAAGTATGACTGAGCTGGTAAGGAGGAAGTAGAAACTTCAATGAGCTTAAATCCAAATGTATAAAGTACTAGTCAAGAGTGGTGGTACATACCTGTAATCCCCCTGAGGCAAAGGGAATACAAATTCAAGGCCAACCAGAGCACAGGTAAAGAGGAACCTTTGTCTTAAAAAGAAAATAGAAACAAAATCTACTGCGAGTGTGGTTCAAGTGGAAGAGTGTTTGTCTGGCATGCTCAAGGTCCTGTGCACTCACTACCCTCCCCCAAAAGATAAGAAAACAAGATAAACTTGCAAAACACCGACTTTGTTGAAAGGAAACCAGTAGGCGTTTACTTAATGTGAAGTAAATTGTAATACTAGTTTTTCTAATTGTATTTTTTCTCTCTTCAACCCTTCCCTTAAGACATCTCTATTCAATAATTCTTTCACACTATATATTTTCAATTACAAAATAAAAACAAATATGGAGGGAGGGAGAGGTATGAATACATAAATTTCTTCCTTTGTCATGAGCCATAGAAGTGCTTCACAAAGTAGATGTTTGGTCAGTTAGCATCAATTCACCTGTGACACACACCAGCTAATGCCAAAATGGCAAATGTGTGTACAGGTGTACTGATGTGCTTTAGAAACATCAAATATGCAATATTAACATAGCTTCTAACAACCATAGGAAGTGAAGAAGTATATTCCCTTATACATGACAAAATTGAGATTGAGAAAGCTATTACTTTGTCATGATGGATAAAACTGGCAAGGAATCTCAGATTCAAACCTGGCTCTACTGAATTTCAAGCCTTTATCTGTTCCTTCCTGCAGAAGCCAAGGAAGTAACTGTAAGAACATGAGGTGAAAGCCCTAGGGAGCGGCAGAGCTCTGCCCATCCAGGTTGGGGATAGGGTAAGCTGTTAGTCATTTTTCCACTGACAGCCACTATGGGAGACTACAGTTACTTAGAAGCCAGATTTTCTGTCTTCTTTGTAAAAGCTTCCCTGATTTTTATATCATTTTAAAAATATCAGCTGCAAATGACTAAAACACACATGCACATATGCAGGCATACATACCTCCATCTTTGAATAGACAAATAAAACATAGTAAGGGATATCTCCAGTTGTCTGGGCCACCCAGTTATAGTATCTACCCTACCCCACTGGTTCCCTATTTATTTTATTTACAAGGAAGCCACTTATCATTCAAAATTCCCAGAGACCACTGTTAAATTTGTATTAAGGACACTGTCTTATTTTTTTAAGAACTTTATTTCATTCATGGCAAGGATTCTATCACTTGATCCACCTTTACTTTCATTGTCACAGGTGAAAACACCTCACTTCTGGCTTTTCACTGGCTAACTGGAGGTAAGAATCTTATGACTTGCCTGCCTGGGCTGGCTTCAAACTGGGATCCTCAGATCTCAGTCTCCTGAGTCGCTAGGATTATAGGTATGAGCCACTGGTGCCTGGGTAAGCCATTCATTTTCACAAGAGCATCAAGACATCACATTTCCTCACTGAAAATGACCCGTAAAATACCAGCACAGCCCCTATGTAGTCCTTTGGACCACAGAGACAGCAGCTTTGTCTTCCACTATTCCAGGTTTTTCTAGATCTGCAAACTAGCAAAAAAATAAAAAAATTCAGACAGGTAGATCACAAAAGCAAAAGGCACCTGCAGGAACCATCATTCCTATAACCTTTCTTGTCCCTCTTTCCCCTTCAAGTTTGATGATTTGGCAGTTCTGGAACTCTTCCGAGAAGAGTCAAGACTCACTCTGCCAGCCGCAGCTGTTCAAAGCTCAGCCCAATCTGTTCTGTAGAGCTGGCTGTATTCTAACAATAACGTGGCTACAGTTCACCTTCATTTGTTACAAAGATCATTAACTATGCCTCAGAGAGATGGAGTGTTGGAGAGAGAGTGCCCAAGGCATAATAAATGAAAGTCCCTGGGTAACACAGTTCAAAAACGGTAGGACAATGCCAGCAAGACCACCTGACAGTTTCTATAGCCAAAGAAAGGGAAAGAAAACAAGGGCAGGAGGGATGGAAAAATCAGAAAGAAAAAACACAAAAAGCCAGAACAGGTCTGGCAAACATGTATGCTCATGTAAGGAGAGAACAAAGAGCCAAAAAGAAAAATCGACATAAAGATAACAGGACATTTAATGTTCAGCCAGAGTGGTAACTTGATTCTACTTGTCTGGCAACTCAAACATTCTCCTACAGAGGGACAAGTAAATTTGGAGGGAGAATGAGAAAAGGAAAATGAATTATAATCCTATACAGGAACTGTACAGTATTCTGGACAATTTTCAATACAGTATGAGAGAATGAATTCAGTGAAACCTGGATTTAAATTACGTATCTGACCTCTCATTCACAAAAATGCTGAATACAGATGCAGAGTGGCTAGATGTCTTCACTCTTACTACACTCTTACTGCATTCTCTTACTACAGTCTTTATATGACACACTTATTGAATCTTGTTTCCAACCACTCTTTCCCCCTCATTCTAAACCAGCACTGCATAAACACCTTGTGCTCAGTGACCCCTTCATAATAAGTTCTGCACATTATAGAAAAATCTGGGAATTCTTTCATTGAAAATGATAACCTCAAAGCACTTACTTGTTTTGTTCTCTATTTTGAGGCAGTACTGGGGTTTGAACTCAGGGCCTTCATGCTTCCTTAACAGGCCCTTTAACCATAAGGCCAGGCCTCTAGCCCCTCCATACTTGGTTTAAATGATTTGCAATTGTGTTCATCTAAATCAATTCTAGTAAATAATGGATAGAAAATTCTTGGCTGAATGAGAATTCTTTTGGAAGCTTCCATCTTGTTAGGATTGACTTCTTTTTTTGAAGCTCCCTAGGTTATAAGTAAATAGATAAATATAAACTTTTCCAAAACAAAAGGAGATGCTTGGCATTCTTCATTTTCTCCATTTTCTTTACCTTCTTTTCTTTAGTTGAATGAAACTCTCTGAAATTCTTCTTAAGTTGCAATAATTTTGTTCTGCAGGGCACAATTCTGGTTGCCATCCTTGCAATGGTCAACTAGTATGTAGAGGCCAGGGGTGTTCCTGAAACTTCTAGAGAGCCCAGAAAAGCCCCTCCCCAGATAGAAGGATTTAACCCCCAAGTACAGATAGTTGCAGAGAAGGAGAGCTAAGAAGCCCTACAGAGAGTTGTTTTAGCAATTAAACGTTCTTCCATTGAGAGCCTATATGGATTTTTCATCATAGAGCAGAAGAAGATTCTAAATGGCATCTTGCTGTCATCAAAGTCTTTTCCCCCCACATAGTAATAATGTTCAGCGCAAATAGAAAAGAAGGCCAGGGGTCGAAGTTTAAAACCAGTCAGAATCCTACTAACAGCTTGGGATCTCGTTAGAGCACCAAACTTTGCCTGAGGTTCTCATCAGGGATTTAATTTGTCAAATATTCCAAAAGAAAATAAAAATACCAGAGTCTGATTCAATGCACCTACAAGGACACTTTGAAACATGGGCCTAAAGATTGTAAAAATGAACTTTATAAAAAAAGAAGGAAAGAAAGAAAGAAAGAAAGAAAGAAAGAAAGAAAGAAAGAAAGAAAGAAAGAAAGAAAGAAAGAAAGAAAGAAAGAAAGAAAGAAAGAAAGAAGTAAGGAAGTAAGGAAGTAAGGAAGTAAGGAAGTAAGGAAGGAAGGAAGGAAAGAAAGAAAGAAAGAAAGAAAGAAGGAAGGAAGGAAGGAAGGAAGGAAGGAAGGAAGGAAGGAAGGAAGGAAAGAAAGAAAAGCAATAAGAAACACAAACCTGGCCAGTTTTCACAGTCAGACAGGCACAATCTACCCCAATACTCCCAACCCACAGACTCTACGTAAAAGTAAATTGACTCTTGGTTTAAAAAAACCACTACGTAAATCTTACATTGGCTTGAAATAAAAGAAAGTCACCTGAAAGGTAGAGAGGAGGGATCTGGGATTTAACCCTTTACTTAAAGAAGAGAGCCCAAGTCCCAACCCCATCTGGAGGTTAATTAGCAGGTCTTTGATGTGTTCATCTGCTCTCAGCCAAAGAGCTTGGTGGAGTCATCCTTACTCACATTTATAGTGCTTGGTAAAAGAATAATAATAGTAGTAATAATTTGCTGTGAGGTAATTGAGTGCAAGCTCAGGTCATGTCCTGACCTTGCCAAATGAAAAGAACTGCCAAGGATGCCTCCCTGTTGCTTCAGCCTTCAGACATGTGGTTGCTCACCTGGTTGGCTCCCTTCTTCCCCTTGATCCTCTCCCATTTCCTCTGGGTTTTAAATGTGTGTGGCAGGCTCGAGGCAGGGCTGCATGCTCAAGCTCTTGGGCTTTCCTGGATTCCTCTTGGCAGTCACACTTGGGCTCAACAACTCCTGGGAAGAATAAGGAAAAAGAGAGGTACAATAAGAGCCAGGAAGAGAGCTGTGACTTCCCTAAATGGAGCAGACCATGTTCTGCCCTGCCAGGATGGGGAAACATGCTTTTCAAGATTAGCTCAGGCTCTCTGCTATAGCCCATCCACCACCTATTGTTCTAGGGAAGATTTCCACTCTACACAACAGAGGACAAAGGGTTTCATTCATTAACTAGATATTGAATGTTCCTCATCCATCAGGTGCTAGGATTGGAAGAATAGACTAGGGCATGGAAATGTGTCTTCAAGAGAGAAGAAGATTTTGAAAAGGACTTTGAATAGATTGTTGTTTTGTTTTTGTTGCTAAATATTCCTTATTATGTGAATAGAACATATACCATAAATTTGGTAACCTAGTTAATGAAATTATGCACATGTAATTTACAAGAATAACAAGAACTTAATATTGTTACATCCTTCCTGCTCTGGGGATGTAACCTGAAGCAGCTTCTATAAACCACTGTTGGCAAATCTCTCACCAGCCTGATCACAACAGGTTATTCACTTCTGCTTTTTTCCCATCCTTTCTTTTTAAAATACGTTTTTTATTGTAAAAATACTGTACAGAGGGGTTACAGTTACATGAGTAAGGTAATGAGTACATTTCCTATGGAGCATTGTCACCTCCTCCTTGGTTTTTCCCCTACCATCCCTTCCCTCCCCACCTTTCCAACTCCTCCCTCCCCCCAACAAGTTATAAAGTTCATTTTCAACATAGTATCATGTACATCTCATTGTTACAATGGGTCAACCTGTATCCCTATTTAAGCATTTTGTTTTTTCCCTTCCCCTCCCCAAATTAGAAAAGTATACATACAACATGCTTTTAAAAAGGAGAAAAAATGGGGGCAGGAAGACTGGATTGTTTTTATTGTGACCAGTTCAATTTAGGAAATTTCTAATACTTATAGCTACTGAATGAATCAAAAATCCCAAACCCAATTCAGTCCCCAATGGGAAACATGCAGAGAACACCAAAGTTCAACAAAGGGCATTAATGATATTTCCAGATGTAGGCAGAACTTTTACAAATTACCCAGTTAGCCAATGATGTTGCATTGAGAAGAGCTCTCTTCTTGAATACAATTCCATGAAGATTCCTGAAGATACCTTCCTTGAAAATACTACCAATGGAGCCAAAGGAGTTACATTTATAAAGAACACAGATGACAATCAAAGATGACAGGGAAGGAAAGGAAAACAAGACTCACAAATGCTGTGCTCACAATGGAGCAGTGCATTTTTCTCCATTCCTGTCCTTTGTTCCTCTCAGGAAACTCAATTCACTTATTAAGAAACACTACATTGCTTATTAGGCTTACTGAGCAAATTACAAAAATTTTAATCAGAGAACGAATTATAAAACGAAGTGTGGGCTCCTACTGCATGCCAAGAATAATGTATCTTGTCCTCAAGTGAATTTTCCTAAACATGCAGCTAATCATATCTCCAGATCACAAGCATAATATCTCCAAATCATCTTCCAGAATCAAGAACACTGCGAACAGTGTATTCAGCTGTACCTCTCTCTGTTTATTTATAGTAACATGCTCGTATAATGTTTTGGCACTATGCTCTTTTATCTGGCATAACTATGTTGATACATCTATCTAGTTTATGAAGCAAAGTTAGGAATCACAATTAAGTGGCTTAGCAATAAATAAGCAGGGATGTTTTATTTAGCTAAAAACACTTTTCAACAGTTAAATCCACATTACATTTCTGTTTAATCCTCTATGGAGGATATAAGTGAACCCTGTCAATTGATTCACATCAATTCTAGCCCTCATGTAGTTTGTGTGATTTACAACAGGAAATATTTCATTTTCCTCAGACCATGGACTATGTCTACTAAATTTTACATCGTGTATTGAAAGAAACAATACATCAAAACACGAGAAACATCTTTCCTATTTGTATTGGTTATCTGCAAAGTTTCTTGCTGTTACAAACTATTTTACATTATGTAAGGTGCCTTTGGAAGTTCCCCAGGAATTGTAAACTATTCAAACACAAGCATTTTGCTTTCTCAGTCTATGACCCTAAATAAGCAAATTTCAAGGGATATAGAAATCCCCATACTATAGTATCAAGATTAGCAAGGATGGCTCACAAAAATAAATGCTGAGAAAGGTACTGGTATAGGCCTCTAGTAGAGATCAGAGAGTGATGGAGTAGCAAAATAATAGAATTTCCTGACATAAATAAATATGAAAATGATGCAGAAACAAATGACAGACAACTATATATTCCATTGGCAGCTGAGTATACCCCTCCTACTCCAATATGTTTAATGCCTGACATGGAAAATGCCTACTTCAAATCCAGGTTCACCAAGCTAACAAGATAAGGTTGAAAGAAGAGAAGGAGGAAGAAAGAGAAAGTCAATGAGGAAGAAGAGGCTAGAAGAATGGGGAGGAGCACAGAGAAGGAGAGAAAGAGCAAGGAGGAAGAAGAGGAAAGAGGGTTAGGAATGGAATTCAAATAAATGGACACAGAGATGGTATAGATGGACCATGAATGTCAGGGCCATTTCCTACACAGAGTAAGCCGATTATAGTATTCAGCATTCCTAGCTGTGAGATAATGGTAATTATTTATACCATTTCAGTACTCCAGACTTGTGGTCCCCTGGTCTTTACCTCCCTACCTTTATCTGACCAATCCTACTATTTATCTATTAAAAGACTTAGCTCAAATATTGATCACAAATACCATAATTACACTCCCCCTCCTTTGTACACCCATAGAGATTTTCATTCTGCTCATGCAGCACTTCTTAAACTATACTATGTCTAAATACAGACAGAACAGTTTGTCCCAGAAGAGTTCAGATGCATTGAGGACAGACCCAGCCTCCTATCTATCTTTTATCCTCCAAATATTTGTAGGGCCTGGCATATAATAAGTGTGCAATAAGCATCTATTCAATGGGACATAGTAAATGGTAGGTACCAAAAAATCCAGAGTATTTTTTTACAGAGTATTTCCTTTAGTTCTTGGAAATTTTTCATCTTTCCAAGACATGTTGATCATCCTAGGTTTTTGAAGCTAAGGACCAAGATAACAGAGGGATACTTATATACAGAAACAAAACTCTCTCACTTTCTCCGCATATTCAGGAGGTGCTAGGAGTAGTTAAAACTTTGAATATCTAGATGGATCCCCCAAGACGTTTTCTAACCATTGCAAATAACTGAAATCTCCTTTTATTCTCTGTCTTGGATTCTACTTTATAATTACTGTCCTAAAAAGTATGCTGTGCTTATAATTACTGAGAAAAATATAAGCTTAGAAAGAAATACACAGACAAGAAAATATGTCCAGTGTCAATTGAGGACAAGGTAAGAGTTATTGGGGAGACACAAATCATTAACTCATCAGGCTAAGAAACAGCATTGCTAAATGTACAGAGGGTCTTCATCTCAATCCTCAGTAGCTTTCTAATGTTGGCAACTGGCGAGTTCTGTTTGCTTCAACTTCCCCATTACTGGATGGCAAAAATAAGGGTGCCCGCCTCCCAGAGTACTATGTTAGTATTGTGAATAGAAAAATACAAAGTAAACACTGAGGATTTGATCATGGTTAGAGCTACTTTGAAAGGGTCATCTCTATAATCAAATTGTTTTAAGCCAGGCGCTGGTGGCTCACGCCTGTAATCCTAGCTTCTCAGGAGGCTGAGATCTGAGGATCGCTGTTCAAAACCAACCCCGGCAGAAAAGTCCATGCGACTCTTATCTCCAATAAACCACTGGAAAACCAAAAGGGGCGCTGTGGCTCAAGCGGTAGAGACTCGCCTTGAGCTAAAGAGCACAAGGACAGGGCCCAAGTTCAAGCCCTACAACTGACCGAAAAAAAATTGCTTTAGTAGGCTCTTCCTGAAGATGAGCAAATATTCTTGAGAGTATGCTTCTGCCATAAAACCATTGCTACACTGGACACAGAAGTCAGAATATAAACCTGACTCTAGAATAGAGATGCTGTTTGACTGACAATGGGACTAAATCCCAGTAAGCCCATAGATAAAGGAAAATATCATTGGATGACAAGACATCTAACATACTTAGCGTATAGGACAGCATAGCTTAGCAACACAGTACACTCTGGAGCTGAGCTTTCCCACATGACACAGCTGAGAAGGAGCTGCAGCTTTACCTCCTCTAGAAAACATGACCAGCCAGGATCATTTTGTGTATTGCAAGCCCAGGACAAAACCAAAATTTGAAGTACAGTTTCTACTAAATATGTCACATTCCTTCTTATCATAAAGCCAAAAGTCATGTGTAACCACTTCTATGTTTCTCTGTTACCAAGACACATGGACTCATTGAATATATAAAAAATCATACTCACTAAATGGTGCTGGTTTTACTAAAACCCACCTAAGTATCCACACAAGACTCACACATTCAAATTCATTTGAACCACATGCAACAGCATAATAAAACAATATACTGCAATGTGTATTTACATACGCTTTGGACCAGCTAACTTGCCACTCAGCCTACTTCTTTATCTGTCCCATGAAAAGTCATTTGTACCATCAGCTTCCCCATTGCTAATGCTTTTGACAGAACTTAATACATTCTTGCATGTAATATTACATGTGAGAGTAACTAATATACAGGTTATCTTTAAATGGGTATCCCTCTCAATTTCTATCAACATCTATAAACTGGCTATGATTAGCTTCAGTATTTTTTTTAGTTTCTTGGTATTTTCCTCCCTTATAAAAGAAAATAACACTAAAGAAAGCAAAACAATTTTTATTTCTGAAAAAAAAAATCAAACATCCCTGAGTGAGACATTTGGTATTGCATTTAACCAAGAAAAATCTGTTACAATGAGTATGTGAAAAGGCAAATAAAAAAAACTTCCAGTGCTCTCAGTGTAGGATCTGAAACCACTGGATTTATAGGTTCTTAAATAGTTCTTCAGGATTGAATAAGAACAAAAATACATAACTGAAAATACATAAGAAATCCAATAAGATTTTTTGTTCTTTCTTTTTTATAATTAAACATAAAAATTAAAAGAATGGTTACAAATGTCAAAATGATTTATATACAGCCTTTTTATGTTAAAATAATTATTTGTGCCCCAAATATTTTGTGTAATTACCTTTGATTGTGGCCACTGGGTCTGGATATAAAATAATAATAAAAGAAGAATTTAGCACCTAAACAAGTGACAAGGAGAAAAAGCATTAGTTAATTAAATTCAAATAACCTGTCCACACATTGCAGAGTCAAATAATCATGATAAATTGCTCATTAAATAGATCTGAATTTATGATCATAGGGGATTCAGATGGCCACAAGGTGTTTTTCCCTCTGTTTACTGCAAAAAAAAAAAAGCACAAATAATAAATGAAGTCCTGGGATTTGAATCCTGAGTCTTCTAAATCCAACATCTCTGCTGCTCCACCGACCTCATTCTCCTCAGAATGTGGACTACTACAGAGGAGAGCTGAGGATATCAGTTTTCCAGATGGAAAAGATCATTGTATCAGGAAAGCCGACTAGAACAAATCACTGGGACTCACTGATTCTTTCCTGTTTAGTCAGTAGATGCAGGAGCCACTAAAACTGTTTCTGAGGGCAAAAACATGTGAAAAGAAGAAAAGAGGTAAAACGTGCTTCCTCTTACCCGGACAGAGGTTGATCTCTTTTATTAACAGGTTCAAATCTAATTTTCAACACAAGGTTTTGTCAACAAGTCACATTTTCCAACTTTCTGATCTTGAAGACCTAGAATATTCATGATGATGGTCAACATTGAGACACTACCATCCTCCAAAATCACCTTTCTTGGTTTTGAAATCCAAGATCAGCTTTTTAATACAATACACGAAATTATGTATACAAAGAAGTGAGGGGCTAGGAAGGTGGCTCAGAGGTAGAGTGCTTGCCTTGCATGCATGAGGCCCTGGGTTCGATTCTTCAGCACCACATAAGCAGAAAAAACAGGAAGTGGTGCTGTAGCTCAAGTGGTAGAGCGCTAGCCTTGAGCTGAAGAACTGAGGGACAGCGCCCAGGCCCAGAGTTCAGGCCCCATAACCGGTAAAAAAAAAAAAAAAAAAAAAAAAAGTGAAATATTATCTTAACAGCACTTATGGGGGGGTAGTTGAGGAGGTGAGAGGGAAGGGATGGTAGGGGAAAAAACAAAAAGGAGGAGTAAACAATGCTTGATAAGAAATGTACTCATTACCTTGCTCATGTAACTGTAACCCCTCTATACAGTATTTTCACAATAAAAAACTTATTTCAAAAAAAGGAAAGGTATGGTACTCCTTATCCTCTTAGACTCAGTCAACACAAAACATTAATTTGAGATCTTTACTTTTGGAGAGATGAAAGACTATCAGGTGTGAGACAAAAGTGATGGTTAAAGATAAGACAAACAAACAAACAAAAAGCAAAGGTGAAAAAGCACTTGTATGGATAGATGAAGAGTTGAAACAATCCTCACTAATTGTGCACCCTGGGTATGATCCAGTGAAGTACTAGTGCTATCCCTTGAAAGCTAAAAGATATCATAACTATAGTTGATGCTAATTAGGAATGTAAAAGGACAACCTAGAACATTACTATCAGGAAATACTACATCTGGATCTTACATAGTCAAAAGAAGAAAAAGTTCCTATGTGATGATAAGTATATATATATATATATATATATATATATATATATATATATGTATATATATATATATATATACATATATATTTAAAATTATTGACTACAGAAACAGAATTTATTTTGAGAAGTTATATGAGGTTGTAAACAGCTCTTCAGTTGGTTCCATAGCAATGTAAAAGCTCATGCCTTGAATTGTTCTATGAATATTTCATCATGAACCAATGACAATCCCACAATATGTTTATTTTTAAAAACAAGAACAAGGATATTCTGGATCATTATTCATCTTTCTTTGACCCAAGTCTCAGAAGTCTTTTTCACGAAAGTCTTTTTCAAGGTACATTACTACCTTCCAACTATACATATTTTTGACCTTCATAAGCATCTAGATGTATAGTTCTCTCTATATTTCTCATGAAAAGAATCCATAGACTATCAACAGAAGCTTATCTTTAAGAGAGGCAGCCGAACACTTTCATAAGAGACAGATGTTTAAAAGACAATTGAAGTTCTCCTGTCCTCAGAGAATACCTAAAACCATTCTGACTTGATAATTCCATTTCTAAACTTCCCAAAGAAGTAATTGTAAAGCACTGCTAATCTTGATCTCAGCCTAATGAATTTTTGTTGTGTTATACATGATCTCCTTGCCTAGAATCCAACAATAGTTCTTCTTTCCCTCACTTTCTTCAGTCACTTTGGTGAAGAATCTGACTTGCTCACACTGGTCCACTGAATGGGAGATATCAGTCAGTCAGGGGGTGGTTTGGGTGGAAGCATGTTAGTGGAAATGATCTATTTTGGATAAAACATAATGCCCTTTAGGAAATACAAGATTAAAACACTAAATCCCCAATGCTGACAGAAGTCTTCATAAATCCTAGATTTTATTTCATAAATGAGGATGTGAAACCCATAGATATCAAGTTCTATCATATGATACCACATTCATCATTGTACCTAGTATCAAAGCCAAAACATTTCCAATCTTAACTTCTAACTAAGTTTTTCATATCACTCGAATTATTAAATTTTTTTGAGACAGGGTCTCTCACTATGACACTCAAGCTGGCCTCAAATGTTCAGTTCTGCCTTAACCTACCATGTTTTGGGATTACAGATGTATGGTACTACTCCCCACTCTGGGATTATTTTTGTTGTTGTTGTTAGTAATGGGGCTTGAACTCTGGGTCCGGGCATTGTCCCTCAGCTCTTCAGCTCAAGGTGAATGCTCTACCACTTGAGCCACAGTGCCACTTCCAGTTTTCTGGTGGTTAAGTGGAAATAAGAGTCTCACAGACTTTCCTGCCTGGGCTGGTTTTGAACTGCAGTCCTCAGATCTCAGCCTCCTGAGCAGCTAGGATTACAGGCATGAGCCACCAGCGCCTGACTTCTGGGATTCATTTTATACTATACCTACCATTTTTACTCAGACCATTAGTTGACTCATCCCTTTCTCTTGGTTAGATGTTTAATAGCTTTTTTCCTCCCAAGAATTCACAAAGAAAACTGATATGGTATAGCTTGTGCTTAAGATAACGCCAGGGCGAAGGCCTGGGAGAAATAGGGATTTGGCTATTATACTGAGCTAGTTGCCTGGACATCTCTGTGTGTGTGTGTGTGTGTGTGTGTGTGTGTGTGTGTCCATGCCTGCATGTGTGTCATCCCTAACACATACACTGTCTAAAAGAAAATAGCCATCAAACATTGGTATGAGCACAGTATGATGTCCAACTTACTCTTCAGTGGAGAAGAATGTATGCATAATATAAAATAAAACTTAGGTAACCTCTAGTAAAAAAACAATTACTCCTGCTATATGTACATAAGGCCAAGGGTAAGGGAAAACAGGGATTACTTTTACCTAAATTACAGATTAGAGCTGAGTAGAGCAGAGGGGTATAGAGCAGAGCTCTTTCCAATCCCTGACCTCCGCAGGTTAACACAAATTGCCAACTACTCCATTCTCCCTCCACATTTCCACATTTGGTTTCCCAGAGTGGCGCTGTGAAAACGGCCAATATTAGGAAGAAAGAAATTTCCAGCACCACAATTTTTTTTTGGGGGGGGGTCCAGTCATGGGGCGTGAACTCTGGGCCTGGGCGCTGTCCCTCAGCTCTTCAGCTCAAGGCTAGCGCTCTACCACTTGAGCCACAGCGCCACTTCTGTCTTTTTTTCTTTTTGCTTATGTGGTACTGAGGAATCGAACCCAGGGCCTCATGCATGCAAGGCAAGCGCTCTACCACTGAGCCACCTTCCCAGCCCCAGCACCCACAATTTATAAAGACTTAAAATAATCATGTAGACTTCTCAGAAAGGATTTTTTTAAAAAAGAAAGAAAGAAACTTAATTTGTTTAGTTTTCCAGGTCAAAGTTAGGTTAATATCCCCCAAATGACTACCATGAATGAAGAAAGTTGAGCAACACGGATTTTGCTTTGACTGATCTTTTTCTTTCCTTACCAATAGCAATTTTTGGGATTTGGGATAATTATAGTTGACGGAGGTCAGACAACAAAGATTGTTGGTTTATAGCCAGCTCTTGATAATTCAGGAGTGAATGATGCCAAACATTTACTAAGACCACCAGTTAGATTTACTTCCTCCTCCAGTCTATCAGGTGACACACAGAGGTGAGGTCATATAGGGAGCATACCCAAGAGCTAATCCACAGACACATGAATCATATCTAATATAAGGACCACAAGGACCAAGCATTGTTTCACCATCTGAAAAATGATGAAAGGAGAATCCAATTACTTATGAACATTTCCCAGTGTTCACTATGCAACTGGAAAAGGTTGGACTTGAATGCAAAGATCCTGATGCCAAAGGCCTCAAGGTGTATACACTCACTTAAGGAAACATTGTATCCCTCATGTCTCTGACTCATTTGAATTTAAAGAGCTGATCAGAAGAGATTTTTGAATGTTGTTATTAGGAGACTTTATAATTTTAGTACTCCATATCTCCAAACTGTTATTGATAATATGGAGTTGGCTTTGTTATATTTGGCTCCCTTGAGAATGAAATCAATTGACGTAGATATGAAACAAATCTAGTCATAGCATATTTGGGGGAGGGCAGAGAAGATATGCCAATACTCTTGGCCTATCTTTGTTGTAGAATGAAGAGAGTCAATGCTGCAGTGAAACAAGTCAATCTTACCTTCTAGTAAAATAAATGAAGACTTCCACGTGAATCCCTTCATGAAAAGAGAAAGTGCATAATGATCATTGTATTGATGTTAGAAAAGGGCAGTCCTGTCCACTGGAAGTTAGTGCTTTAGGTTTCATAGATGTTTGAGATGAACATAAATACACATCACTTTTAAATAAGATTTAAAAATCCAAAATCTTAGAATCCCTTTTCTTCCCAAGAAAAATTTACAGTCAGTTGGGAGATAAGAAGCAAAGTAGAGATAGCTAAACCTTGTGTTATTAGGAGCATGCAGTAATTAGCCTCACACTGTTAAAGTTATGAAGAAATGCCTTTGCTATGTGATTCAGAAGTCATTCCTCTCCATTTTCAAATTAAAATCGAGACCAAGAGACTAAACTTCAACCACGTCTGAATGTTTGTGGGCTACTCTCTCCACAACCAACAACCTTACTTCAACTTCCAACTTTCAAATTGCTAAGGCCACGGAAACATTAATAATGACCTCCCTCACTAACCCTCAATTTCCCCTCCCACTTGTACTTTTGATCATTTCACTCACTTCAAAGCCAGTAGCATACAGTTACTTAGGAGGGAGGACCCAACACCTCTGACCAAAAGAACATCAAAACCCACAAAAAAAGTCATGATATCCTGCTCCTCTCATCCATTGACAGCAATTATTGAACTCAAATTTTTTTTATTTTCTTCAGGTGCCAAGGGAAAGATTGTTCATTTGTATGTGGTTATTACTGTTATTCTAAAATACACATGCATTCACATACACACAAACACATACAGTTTCATAATCTGCAATGCTACAGAGAAAACATATACACAAAAAGTTTGCAAAAATGGCTAAGCAAGTATTAAGAAAAAAATCAATGTATTATTTTGCTACTGGCAGAAATAAACAAGACAGTTATTTATTTACAATAAAACAGCATTTTTCAGCTGAGGTAATAATAATTGCAATTAATAGTGCCTCTGAAATTAATCCTCATCAGACACTATTAAGTACCTTAAATAGATCATCTTATATAATCTTCATGAATATAAATTTGTAATTCTTATTTTACAGAAAGTGAGCCAGGCAACTTAGTCAGTACATGAGTAACTTAGTAAGTGCATGAGTAACCCACACAGGGCTAATCCGTACTACAGACAAGATTTAAAGCAGAGCCACATTTTCCTGGTTTGGAGATCACTCACTGCCTGACTGACCACAAACCTGTGGTATAAGCTTAGCTAGTAACTAGTCTAGTTGTTAATTCATTGAAATAACCCAAATTATCACTCAATGTATCTAGCAAAACTAAGCAAAAAAAATCATTTCTGGCACCAAAATGCTTATGTTTAGCAATTCTATCAGTAACAAGGATCTTCAATATCTCAAGCATTAAATATCTATGTATGCATAAATGGTCAAATTAATATAGCTTTTACCATTTTTCTGAGTTCATTTTTTTTCTGCTGTGGGGGACAGGAGAAGTACTAGGGATTGAACTCAGGGGTCTTGGAATGCCAGGCAGGCACTCTACCTCTTGAACCACATCTTCAGCTCTTCTAAATTAATGTCAACTTCCTAATTTTATTTTCTTAATTAATAGAATCTTTTCAATAAAAATAAGATAGTGTTCACCATGAGGTGAACTTTGAGTTTCAATTTTGTTTTTTATTATGTATGGTAATGTGTTTTCATCTATTTGAGAAAAGAAATATTTTCACAAAGCCTCCTCTTTAGGTAATAATTGAGTTGAGACTCTTATGATTTTACATCCCTGTGATCCGATGCCTCTTAAAAATCAGAAAATATTTAGGAATTCCACAGTTATCAATGCCAATAGTATAAATTTAATTCTAACTAAAAATGAAGAGCTTGTGTCAGATCAGAGCCTTCAGGTCATCCAGCAATATCCATCAAGTGATCACTTAACATACCAACACACAGTAGTAGAGACTCCAGAAGGCCTGGACTTAGCTGCTCCTCACATACAATCCCCCTGTCTCCTATGACTCCACCTTCTGATGGCAGAACCCAGATGGAGTGAGATGCTGAGGCTTCCCCTCCTTGATCAGCCCACCATACCCTAAAATCACAACACTGCTTGCAAGACTGTGGGTTAAGATTCTGGCTCCAGCCCCTTGGCCTCATCTGACCTTGTCTTCCTGTATATCACTCATCTCCTGGAAAGGAACCAATTTCCAAGTCTCTTCTATGTCAGCAGTAGACAAGGAATTTGTAGGCTCTAAGTGTTAAGTGACCTGAATTGGAGTGTGATGAGACCGAGTGGGTGAGGAAGTACAATGAGATAATTTCACTTCGCCAAATTCCCATCCTTCTTTTGGCTGTAGGAAATGCCAGAGGAGAAAGCCAAAAGGAGGTGGGAGGATAAGTGGAAACAGCACCACCTCTTCCCTTGTGCTTCCTGGCTGGCTATCTGTAAACATCACCCTACCCACACAGGGTGCCTAGGGAGATGCACAGACTTGCCTAATTCTGAGAGCCCTGGCAACAATGTGAGGTTCTTCTACAACTCCCTGCAAAGATGGGCCTCTAACATGACAAGCATGTGCACAGGATAGAATGAGGGAAGGCCATTCAATGACCTTTCCAATATCCCCTAGAACAATACTTGGGGCTGCTTCTTACAGATAAGTGGAGAGAAATCTGGACAAAGAGAAAAATAAAAATGTTGTCTTCCTTATTCTGAACACCAACACCAACCTTCTTGTTTGTGCTGCCAAAGAAAGGAGCAATGTGGTGCGACTGATGGAAAAGTAATCTCCAGGGAAAAGAGGTGAGCAGCTCTGCCTATGGGAAGCACAGACACAGGCCATAATGAAAAGCAGACAGGTTGGGATACTGAAATCCCAGCACAAAGACCTGTGGCCAGATTAGAGCCTGTAAGTAAATGTGAACTTGTCAGTAGCACTCTTAATGCATGAAGCCAAAAGTCAATGTTTGATAGACTGGGATCCATGCCAAACTCCAACTCAGTGGCCTCCCCACAGGGGACTACTTCAAAGGAATGGCATTTAGTGAAACAATTTGTGTCTATTGCCAGAGCCCCCAGCTCACAGGTCAGACTTTGGAGCCCATCCTTGGGCTTCTGTAATACTCTGTGCACAGCTACTCCCCAGGTACTCACTGTCACTTTTACTGTTTTATTGAGCAGCCTTGTCCACTAGGAGAAGTTGAGGGTTGACCTTTTCAGGTCTTATGTCCTGCCACCACACAGGATGGGTTTGTCTTGTCTAATATGGCATCTATTAGACCCATGTGGCTCTTGAGCACTAGCATGTGATCAGTCCAGTTTGAGATATACCACAATTTTAAGTTGCATAGATTTCTAAAACTTAGTATGGAGAGAGAGTGAGAGAAAAAATATAAAGCTGGCATTGGTAGCTCATACCTGCCATTCTAGTCATGTGGAGCACTGAGATTGTAGGGATTGCTAATCAAGGCCAAACATAACAGGAGAAGACTCCCTACTCATCATCTCTCTTCTCAAAACCTAACCAGTGGATCATGCCCAGGCACACTTGGGAAAGCACAAGGACCAGAGACCAAATCTCAGTGCCATCCCCCAAATGCAAAATAATTCATTATAATTTATGTTCATTAAATAATGAAATAATATTTTAGTTTATTAAATATTGAAATAATATTTTAGATACATTAAGTCTATATTGTTAATAGACTCATCTGTCTTCTTCTATAACTCACATATGTATTTTGTATTACATTTATATTAGAATGCATGGTTCTGAGTATCCTATAAATACTACAAAATGAGAGAATAAATGAAAAGCAATTTTAAAGCTAAAGTCAACATTTATATATTTAAATAAGCACATAACTAGTCAATAGAAATTGTTGAAAACTAAATGAAACATAGCTGTTTTCTAAGGTAACTTTTGTGTCTGAAACTGAATTTCATTCTGAAACATCTACTGTGAGAAATGCTTACTAAACACCCAGGTTTCCTAAAGGATGAGAGAGAGTGACAGACTGTTGGCCAGGCCACATCATCAAAGCCAAGATCAGCCTTCAGCACTGTGGTAAGAACTTGGGAGAGCAAAACAAGCTCACTCACTGCAAGGAACTGTCAGACAGAGATCAAACAATCTGGGAACCCCACATTTTCTAAGCTTCTCTTCATTCTACACAGAGAAGCTCCTTCAGTCCCACGAATAGCTTTTTTCATGAAAATTATTTGCAAACACATAAACTGCTACCAAACATTTGAAGAGTATTAGCAAATATTCTTCAGCAAATTTTCCAAAATAGTGAAGAGAATGGAATACTTTCCTCACTCATTCTTTGGGGATAGTATTACTCTGATAAAGCCAGGCACAGGTGCTACTGTAATAGAAGACTTTGGGTAAATATTCTTTATAAACATTGATGCAAAAATCCCTAACAAACAAGTAGCAAACTGAGCTTGTAAGCATATTAAAAGAATTATGTACCATAAGCAAGTTAGACTTTTATTTCTGGAAAGCAAGGATAGTTTGATCTACCAAAATCAATCAAGGTACCTAACATTAAAAAATGGTGAAAAAAATACACTATACATCTGACAATAAGATTAACATTCAGAATATATTTTAAAATCCTAAATCTCAATAATTATTTTTTTAAAACACCCTGAATAAAAATAGACAAGGAATTTGAAATTTCTCCAAAGGCACACATAGGAATTCAAATGTTTTTGGCATCATTATTCGGAAAACACAATCAAAACTACAATGAGATGCCACCTCACACCCAAACAGACAATAAATGTTGATAAGATTATGGAAAAAAATGAGAAGCTGAAATGATATAGCCACTGTGGGAAACAACATAGGAAGTCCTCCAAAAAATTAAAAATAGAACTAAAAAATATAAAAATAGAATATGACTCAGCAGCTCATCTCCCCAAAAGAATTGTAAGTATCTCAAAGAGACACATGTGCCCATATTTAAGGTAGCATTATGCAGAAATGTAGAACTTCTCATCTGAAGTTAATTCATAAGTAAAATGTGGTAAATACATATATCTCTCTAGATATACATGTATGTATATATATATTTATATATACATACATGCAGTTTAATATTAATTGTTTTTATAAAAGACAAATCCTGAGGCATTGACATGTATGAACCTTGAAACCACCCTGTGAATGAAGCTGGTTACAAACAACATGATTTCACTTCCAATTTAATACCAAGGCAAGTCAATGTCCTAGAGAATGCAGAAGGGTGATTTTACAGGGACTGGAAAGGAGGTGGGAATGGGGTTTGAGTGCTTAATGGTACTAAGTTTGTGAAGATGAAAACATTCTGGAGATGAATAGCAGTGATGTATGTATAGCAGTGTTAAGGTTAATGCTACTAACATGTACATGTAGATACAGTCAAGAAGATGGATTTATGGTATGTATAGGTAGAGGAGGAAAATGGACAAGGGAAGAAAAGAGAAAAAATAGGAACAGCTGAGAGGAAGAAGAAAAAGGTAAGAAGCTAAAGCAGATTTGAACTGGAATTCATACACATACCTCTATGACTTCTTGCATGCATGGAAAAAGTATCATTTGTTCTCTAAACCAGTCTCCAAAATGACATTGTTTCTTCCAACATGTGTACAATCTTTCCATTTTGCCCATGAACCTGAAGTGAGAATCACAAAATAGACCAGTTAGATAAAGTGAACATATAAAACTGAAAGGAAGGATAGTGTGTGTACTTTTTCTTTTTAATGAGTTGCATGCTCTATCAACCCTTCCTCCATATTATAAGCCACTCACCTACCCACACCCATGCCAAAATCAGGAATGAGAATTATTTATATTGACTGCAAGAACATGCATTCAGATAATATAAATGTTAACATTTTTTTCAAGTCCAGGGGTTTGAACTCAGGGCCTGGGCACTGTCCCTGAGCTTCTTTTGCTCAAAGATAGCACTCTACCACTTGAGCCATAGCTCTAGTTCTGGCTTTTTCTGTTTATGTGGTACTGAGGAATCAAACCCAGGGTTTCATGCATGCTAGGCAAGCACTCTGCTACTAAGGCACATTCCCAGCCCTAGAAATGTTATTTCTAAACTGATCTACTAGGACAAAAACAATAGTAGATATTATGTAGAGGGCACTATATAAAGCGCATTAAAAATGATAAGATTTTTAATTTGGGAGTCAGTGGCTCATGCCTATAATCTTAGCCCCTCGAATCTGAGAGATCTGAGGCTCTTCATCCAAAGTTAGCCTAGGCAGATAAATCCAAGAGCTGCTTATCTCCAACTAACAACAACAAAAGCTGGAAGTGCTGCTTTCGCTCAAGTGGTAGACTGTCAGCCTTGACTGACTGACAAAGCCAAGCAAAAATGTGTAGCCCTGAGTTCCAGTCACTGTACCAGGACAAAGAAAATGAGAAGTTTTTTTTTTAACAGCAACCTTTAGAACTTGAAAATTCCACAGATGAGAAAGCAGGGTAATAAGCCAATTTGTCAAAGGGCACAAAAGAGAAGATAATTTATACTGAGTTGTAGATGAGTGCTGATGGTGAGGAAATGGAGGCAGAATCAATAGAAAAAGGGTTAAGTAGCAAGAAATAACAGAAACAGTGAAGTGAGTACTCACTCACTCAAATTCTGCTAAGACATGTGGGATGCCTTCACTGTATCCCACACAGACTCTGACCCCCAGCGTGCTGCAATGTTACAATGAATACCAGGACACACGTGCCTATGTGGAAGTCAGTCTCTTTCTCAAAATCCCTGCATCTTGGTTTTATAAACAAGAATAAAAAGAGAATTACTTGACATACTGAGAAGAAACTATTTGGCAAAGAAGGTTAATAATCTGCCATCCTTCAGTGCTCTTTTTGTCTCTAAGTCCAGGAAAGAAGAAGAAAAAAGAAATCAGAACCAAAAATGGCAGCATTCATCAGCAAACAGAGTGACCATTAATGAAAGATAATTTCTTCAGAAGGAAGTCTGCTTTCTAAAATATTACACTTCCTAAAGGTAAAGCTGAGCTGTAAGAGGCAGCCATCAAATCATTTGATTCTTAATAGACAGCTGTGACAGATGCTTGCCTCAGCCTGTGCCGCCATCTCGAATTAACACCCTGGAATCCAGATTATGCAGCAATTCAGTGAAATGGGACAGAAAACTCTCTAAGGATCCAGAAGATTCTAAACTCGGTATACTCATTTCCAGTCTCACCCGGAAACCCAGAAAAATCACTTTCAGTCATATCACAGGATCAACACCTTGCCTTAAAGGAGAAGCACAAAACTACACAAGACATTTTTTTTCCCCTGATGCTTCTGCTCTTCCTTTCACAGTTATTAAATCTTCCCTCAGAAACTCACAAATTTCCCTGCCTAACAACAAAGCTTTCTTACAGTGCTGCCCATGGCTCACCTCTCTGTATCCAGTTTAAGTGCCTGGAAAACACAAGAAGGGGAAACAAAGGGCAAATGCCAGTCTGTGACCTCTGTCTGGACTTAGTCAAGCATGATGTGTGAATCAGGTGTGTGGAATGGAGGTTTCCATGACAACCAGACAGCAAGGCAAGCAGGGCCCTCACATATTCTTTCTACCAAGGTAACCGAAACAATGAGGCTGCTTGAGAGACCCTAGCAAAAGGGGGAGGCGGCGAAGTTCAAGGTTCTTTGGTGACTACCAGGACCTGGATCTGTACTGGCTTCTCCCCATACCCTTACCTGTTAATTCTTTCCTAACAGCTCCTTGGGATAATCAATCATTACTCTTTGGGGGAGGAAAGGGTGCTCTCTAAAAGGATTTTGCTAATAAGAGAAATGTAGAAATGGCTTGTTAGATAAAAATAGAAAAAAAGGTAGATACAAGTAGCTTTATTAGTCAAGATGTTCAACTACATGTGCCCAATTTGACACCTGCCACTTACCTGATGTGGCAGCTTCCGTGTTCTCCAAGCTTCTTTGCTTTAACCTCTTACAAGTGCTCTTAATTGGTGAGCCCAACTGTCCATAAGAAAAATATTCTGAGCTAATTTAACATTTGATGGATTTTAGAATTTATAATTGTTATAGAGAGCTTAGAATTGTTCTAAACTTTTACAACACACTGCATAGTTGTATGATGTGGAAGAAGAAAAAAAATATATATATACAATTTTAATGAAATAAGGCTACTCTTGGATATCCAGCTGATATAAGGTAGAATGAATGCTAGGTCTCTTTTGACATTACAACTTTTAAGGCTATTTCTGTGATTTGAGCTCCGCTGATGCTAAGAAAAATAAGAAGGTTTCATTTGGAACTGAATCATGGAATAGAGAAAATTCAACTTCATTCTCTTCACCAATTCTGGCTTTACTTTAAAGAAAAGGCCTTTTGATTCCTATATACCATTCCTCCAGAGGCTTAAGAAAATGCCCATGCTATTGTCTGCTTATGGTCCCATTTTAGCTGACTTCAACAAACACCCCAATAACGGTCCACTCTTCCTACCTAGCCCAGAGAAATCTGTCTGCACATCACCTTCAGACCCTTGCCTGGCATTTCATTGTTCTCTGAGAAGTGTTATTCTCTCACCCACTGAGGTTTCCCAAATGACCAATGATTTGGCTTTGTCTTTACAACTTCATCTTGTGAAAGTCTTCAATGGCACTTAACCTTCCACACAACTTCAACTGTGTGTACTTGCCCTCATACAGTAATCCCCCCTCATCAGTGATGAATAAATACCAAGTTCTCCAGAGAATATGGAAACCACAGATTACATGTATACCATTGTATATATATATATATATATATATATATATATATATATATATATACATAATTAGTATGATCTTTTCACCCCATACATACATACTTATGATGATGCTTCATTTGTATGCAAGGCACAGAAAGAGATTGACAACAGTAACATGCTAGAATAAGTATAACAATGGACTATATTTTGCTACAGTGTATTCTTCTGTGAATGTCACATTCCTCTCCCTCTTCCTCTTTCTCTATAACAATATTTTCAGGCCTTGACTACAGAGCTTTAAACCTCAAGTAAGGAAGGACTACTGTAAGCATTCTCACCAATGGCCTTTAATGTTATTAATTCCTGTAAAGAAACATCTAATCCTCTCCTAGTCTCTCAGCTCCAAGATGACTTCCTCTGGGAAGCCTTAGCTCCAGGCACAATGTCAACCTTCAAGTCCTTCTTGGGTGCAACCCACAGCATGCCATGCTTCCTTGTCACCACAATTATAACTGAGGGGTAACTGAGTCCAATCTACAGCCCCTATCCAACTGGAAGGAAGAATAAGAAAGGTACCTTTTCTGCCTTTGTTTCACCTTGAAGACCAGCATATAGTAGATGGTCAATAAAGATTTGCCAAATACTGTTGAAGGAGTGAATACAGATAGGAACAAATGATGGGTAAATGAGGTGGTTGATGAGGTGTGGCGGACCACAAAGTGCACTGACCATAAGTTGACCTGAGCCTCACAATCCACTTATATTGCATACTAGTCCCATGGCCCCAAGGGAAATGCTTAAACCTCTGAGAACCTTATATCCTACTTTGAAATTAGTGCAATGCCCACCCAACATTACATTGAATGAGATCATGGTTGAGAAGTACTTTGTTAAAATTTTAATAAGTCTTAATATGTGGCACTTTTCAGTACAAGGCTAAATAGATGAGAGGAGCCTGCATGCTGTATCTGTCACAGAAAACCAAGTAAGAGGGACCCACAGAAAACTCTAGAAATTCAAGGCAGTCTTCCACAGATAGCAGAGTCTGCCTTCATTGTAGGAAATAATTATGCTCTTCTCTTGCCTGTTTTTGATGTAGATACCCATACTGTCTAAATGTCCTCACTTAGAAATGATATCCTTTCTAACAAGTACTACCACAGAGCAAGTATCACAATTCTACAGTGCTTGAGACTGAAAGAATTCCAGAATTCTTTTTTTTAATTGTGAAAATACTGTACAGAGGGGTTACAATTACATTTCTTATCAAGTATTGTAGCCTCCTCCTTTGTTTCCCCTTCCCATCCCTTCCCATCTCCCCTCTACCTTCCGCTGCCTCCCTTGCCGGTGCCAAAGTTGTAAAGTTCATTTTCTGACATAATGTCTTGTATATCTCATTGTTGCAATGAGTTCACCTGTATCCCTATGTAAACAATTTGTTGTATACTTGGGATGTATGCAGGGCAGCACCCCTAATTTTGACATGTGAAATCTGAAATCCAGAATCCAGGGGCATCATGTCAATATGCTCAATCTATAATACTAATACAGGATCTTGAGACTTGGTTTTATTTTTATTCCAATCCTAAATGGCATCTGTTTCCCTGTACCTCATCTAAATTCTATCTCTCCTCGATACATAGGTTTATGCATGTCTCACTCGGATCTATAAAGCTGTTAAAAATTAGCTGATGTCCATATCCCTTTTCTTGATCTAGTATATCAGGGCCTATAGTTCCCTGTGGTCACATTCCTATGCTTTACACATGTATGTCAGGTTGCCCCTTTTCTAAAGGTGGAAGGACTGCCCACAATCAATAGAACCAAATTTGAAGAGCTACATCTGCGTTAAAAATGTGGGCATTTGGGGCTGGGAAGGTGGCTCAGTGGTAGAGCGCTTGCCTTGCATGCATGAGGCCCTGGTTCTATTCCTCAGCACCACAAAAGCAAAAAGAAAAAAGCTGGAAGTGGAGCTGTGGCTCAAGTGGTAGAGTGCTAGCCTTGAGCTGAAGAGCTGAGGGACAGCGCCCAGGCCCAGAGTTCAGGCCCCACGCCCACGACCGTACCCCTTCCCCCCGCCCCAAAAAAGAGCCTAGCTAAAATGTGGGCATTTGGCAGAGAAGGTGAAAGCCAAGAAGTATATTAGGAATTAGAAAATAACATCTAGAAGGCTGCCAAGAAAACAAAAACATCTGATAGATGAAAAAATTGGCTGCCTGCTCAGTTTATGATGGTGCTATGGTTTCGATTTTAAGTGTCCCCCTAAGGCTCATCCTCTCAGATGATGGTAGCAAAAACATCAGGAGATGGGCCCTCATGGAAGGAAGTGACATCCCTTGAGCATGATCTTGCAAAGGATCCTGGCTTCTTCCATTTTCCTTCTCTGTGCTTCCTGGCTGTCATTAGTGATAGAAACTGAACTGAAACCTTAGAAAGTGTGAGCCAAAATAAATCTTCCCTTCTTTCAAATTGGTGTATCTTGGGAAACTTATCCCTCTGACAGAAAGATAACACAAATGGTCCTTAAGACTCTGTGGTTGATAAATACAATACATTATGAAGGGACCCAAGGTTTTAGAAACAGATGAGAAAATATGGATAGTGGCTTCTAGTGGGTGTGTACCAAGTTAATTCTTCATCCTCAACTTGAGGACCAACATCAGGCAGAAGTAATGGAGAATTTTATGGAGCAACAAGATGGAAAAGTATCAACAGAGGCATCAATCAATGTCATACTGAGAATGTCATGCCCAGCTTAGGCCGACCCTCCCTACCCTGCCTGGAACTCTGTGGTAGGTATAGGTTTTGGAGTAAAAGATAGCAAATGCCATCTTTCTGATGAAAGTCTACCACAGGGTGACAAAGCACACACAGGAGACTTATTAATGATTCCCAAAAATTGTGTGCTGAAGAGAAACTGGGGCAGATCACTAGCAGCTAGAGTAGTAAGGGGGATTATGAAAGAAGCAACATGGTGGCTACCCTAAAAAATAAGGGGAAAGGGGGGTGAGGCCCAGGATAGCAGTCAGATGAGGGAAATGTATGCACAGAACTAGAAATAGAAATTTCAAGGTCCATGGCAACAACAGAAAAGTCTAGAAAAAGCGAGACTGCATCACAGGAGGGAAGGCCATCAATTTGGAAAAGTAAGCCAAGAAAAGATCGCAGAGATGTAGAAAGAGAAGAATACATAAAGAAGAAAACTTTGATGGGCACATCATGTCAGTAAAGAGAAAAGAAAGGGAAGATGAAAAACTTAAAGAAAAATGGTGTGATAATAAAATTTAAATATCTACATGCATACAAGGAAATAAACTAAATAAAACAGAGTTAAAGTCGTGAATAGACAAATCAATAAAGGCATCATTAAAATTGTAGTAGATAAAACTGAAAAGGGGGTTGTAGAGAATTTATAATATCCTATAATAAAACAGCCAAAAATGACATTAAAACATCAATTCCAACCAAAGAAATGTTTAATAAAAAAATAAAACCTAAAGTAACAAATAGGGTATTACTGTCCTGTTAAATTAGGAAGTCTATTTTTATGACAAAACTAGGGTTTGAATCAGGGATTCAATTTGAACCGCATCTCCAGGAAAAGAAGTCTTTTTCTAAATGGGGGTAAGTAGCTAAGTACAGCAAGACAGGTAATCTGAAATATTAGTGATAAATGCATACAATTCTCCTGGGAAGCAGCTCATCAATATGTACAAAAACCCTGAAAACATAGCAATACTCAAACAGAAACTTGACAAAATAATCAGGAATTCAGAAAACAAAACTATCCAAAGATGTTCTTAATAGAATTACTTAACCTAACACCAAACAACTACTAACACCACAAGTAGCGGAATTAGAAAACCCATAGAGAAATGGTAATGTGTGATACAGTCACATCAAAAATTGCTACTACAACCATTAACTGTGTTTCTTTCATTTTTGTATATATTTTATTGTAAAAATACTGTACAGAGGGGTTACAGTTACATGAGTAAGGTAATGAGTACATTTCCTATCAAGTATTGTTACCTCCTCCTTTGTTTTTCCCCTGCCATCCCTCCCCTCCCCACCTCCCCAACTCCCCCCCCCACAAAGTTGTAAAGTTCATTTTCAACATAGTGTCTTGTACATCTTATTGTTACAATGGGTCAACCTATATGGTTATTTCAGCATTTTGTTATTTCCCTTCCCTCCCCAAATTAGAAAAATGTATATATAAGATGCAGGGCACTGAAATCAAATACAGTGAAAACAGAGGTTATACCATAGGGAAGAACATACAAAAGAAACAAAAACTCACATGGTATATTATAAGTACATTAAAAACAACAGCAAGAAAGATAAAACCACTATGTCTCTATCTTGGGGTTCATTTCATTTAGCATCGTCTTATATGGTCATATGTACAGAGCTTTTGAACTTTTCTGTTTATCCTAGACAACTACTAGCTATTGCAGATAAGGGCAATTATGGGACCTATGTTTCTTTGGGCCTGGCTTACTTCACTTAATATAACTTCTCTAGCCATAAAAGAAATGCATATCATGTTTCTTTCTATCTTTTGTTGAAGATCAAATCTAAGGCCTCATGTACTGCAGGCTAGTGTAATTCCCCACTGAACTATGCTTCTAACTCTAAGTATTACACTTTATTATTGCTATAGGAAGAAAGTCAGAAATCGACATGTGTACACAGTATGATGATAGATAAAAATACATATAGAAGTAAGCACTTAAGGGATAAACACTAAAAATGAAATACATCCAAATTCTTTCTAGATTATATGATTATAGGTGATTTTTATTTTCTTTCATGATTCGTGTTTTCCAAACTGTCTATAATCAGCATAGATTACCATACAGTTTTGAATTACATTTGAAAGCAACATGTGTAGTGGGACTTGTTTTATAGTCCCCTCTAAACTGTGTAACTAGGTGTGACTCTAGAAATGATGTCTAAAATGTTCCCACATTGCATTGTCTACAACAAATAACTTTTAGAAATCCTTTCATCATCGTGTTCACCATAAGAAAGCAATTATAAGGAGAGTAAATTTGGACTGTACTTTGAGTCTTGATCTTTCCAGGAGGCCTAGATGCCATAGCCCACTACACCCCACCCTCTCTCCTTCCTTCCTCCCTCCCTCCCTGTCTGTCTGTGCCCCTCCTTCCCACTCCACCCCACTGTCTGTGTGTGTGTCTGCCTCCAGCTGTATCTACCTCTCTAACACACAGGCTTGCCTCTTAAATACTGCCTTCAGGAAGCCATGCCAAGATGGCTACATCTGCTTTTATGGTTTCTGTGTTCTTCAAAATGTTCAGAACGTCACCCTCTGTTCAAAGACAACTTAAAAGTTTCAGAAACACAACTCAGGGTTAGCTGTACTTTCAGAGTATTTACAAGCACTGCAGGAAAGAACTGCATGTGTGGCATCATGAAAAGCAGTAAGCCAGTGTGTCAGAGGTCAATGTGACATTCATTTCAGGGGACAAGTGATGCTCTTCTTGCTCACAGTTAGCAGTCCACACTGGGACAGGGACAGGAAGTTAAAGCTGGCAACAGTCCCCCACTGTAAAGGGGGAAGTAAGTGGTAACCATAAATAAAAGAGTGAAGCTTGAAATGTTTCTGCTACTAAACCAGGCAATTAAAACATTCAATGTGAAATCGGAGGCACTATAAATTCCCTAATATGGTATGCGCTGAGTTTCCAAAATGATGTTTTCTCATCTTTCAATATATCAAGGAGCATGCCAAAAGCCCGACGAAACATTTCCATTTTGCAAACAAAAATAAACCACACACATCCACATTCTATTAATAGCATTGTCTTGCCCTGAAGACCCTGCATCCTCAGTCAGAACCCTACTGAAGTTCACATAAATCTTCACATTTTTGAGAATGACCACCCAAAATAAATGGGACATGTGGAGGGAAGTTAGGTGGGACAGAGGCAAAAGTCACCAAATTCCTTCTACATTTTCCTTATTGGAGATCCAAATGCTGTGTTCCTCACACCTACAGAACTCTGTAAATAGATTTATTCTACAGATTTAGCAGCATTTCTGTAGAGAGGGAAGTTGGCCTAAGTTATGCCAGCTCAAGTCAACTCTGCAACATTTAGAAGGTCAAGAGGAGAGAAGACCACAGGCTTACAACTGAAATTCAGAGCAGAAACATCCTGATATGTAAAGGAGGGGATCAAATCTCCCCAAGCCTAGGCTATACACTCCACCCTGCCACCCTAGAGGGGAAGGTGGGGAAAAAATCAGTGTCCCACAGACAGGAAAAGAAAATCCAAAGTGGTGCTCTCCTTCCTCAAATCACATACCTCTGAGCTACACCCAGAGGGCTGGCAATACATCCACTGCCTTGGGTGGGCACTGTTGGCAATCTGTGACATCAGTCCCACTTCCCACAAGCGTTTATGTTTAAGAGAGGAAAAGAAGCAAATGCTCAACTAATCATAGGAAAAACCATCATTTATTTCATTCTACAAGATTCCCTACGCAACTAAAAAGGTCCAGTCCCATAGACTACACAGACAGATTTTAATCTCTTTTAAGCTTTAAATCTTGATTCGAAGCTGTCTGTAGTAGACAAGGAAGCAGGAAACCCAGAATGATCCAGAGACCACCAAACCCACTCCTGATCAGGTAAGGAAGAAGAAATAGAAAGAAGAGCCAAAATGCCCACTAGATACAACTAGAAAGAAAAGAAAGGAAATACAAGGAAGTGAATGAATAGGTCAGCCCTGTTTAGCCAAGGGATCTGAATTCAAATTCTGTCCCAGCTACTTGCTGGTAGAACTGAGAGTTCTGTTTCTATTTATTTATTTATTGTCTTTTATTTAGCAAACATTACAGGGCACTCTGCTAAATTCTACACAACCATTAATTTGTTTAAGCAATTGCCATTGGGTTCTGCTAATAAGCAGCCTTTAATACCCAGCAGGGGATACTGAGGAACCAGGAAAGTCATTTATCTTAAAAGTGGCTAAGTGATGGCTTGAATCTGGCTAGTTCTGTTCCAAAGTCTGATCTCTAATGCTCTAGGCTGCCTCATTTCCAAAGAACTCACTTGTCAATGAAGTGTACACCCAGCACCCAGCTTAGTGCCTGACATTTAGCAGAAGCTGAATAATTTATCTCTGTTCTCCCACTTCTTCACCCTTTCTCTCTACCCTGTGGGAGGCTGGAGGCAAGAATCGGCACACACAGAAAGGCAGCTACGTCAGAGTACAAGGGCTCAGGCACTGCAGGGCAAGCGAGACAACAACTCTCTGTGTCCCCTGAGGCCTGGAACAAGAGTTCTAACTTGGGCAGGCATGGCCAGCATTTGCACACAGAGACAGCCTCTATTTGTCAGAATCTGCATTCAAGGCACAGGCACTGGGGATAAGTCCCAGGGAAACAAAGGGTTGTGAGTTCTGTACTTGGAGCTACACATGAACATGTGAAATGGACACCACACACACACACACACACACACACACACACACACACACACACACACACACACACACACACACACACACACACACACACACACACACATACACACACACCACTTCTAAAACTTAAATCATTTCTCCTGCAGGGGAAAATAATCTACTTTCCAGAACCTTCCCCTGCCTAGAAATTGGCAGAGTTTTTATATCAGGCTGCAGCTTGCTTTAAGACAGTCCAGACATCCCTGAGAGCTAAAAGACAGTGTCTCTTTTGAAAATTATTAAGAACAAATTAGGCCCAGGGGGGGCCCAGGGAGCTGTGTTGTAAAACATGAGAAATTTTTGTTTTCCAAGTTCTTTGGCAGACTTGTCATGAACTAATGACATCCAAAAGAAACGACAAGGACCATTCTTTTTTTTGTATCTTGATACTAGTTTAGAACACCGTGGAGAAAGGTGCAAATGTTATCAGTTCAGTGATTTGTTTAGTAGGGTAAGAAGTGTCTTGTACAAAGTAAGGGAAATATTATCATTGGGCTCTTCCGAGCACACAGTGAGTCCAGATTGCTAATTCTAGAATATTTCCACATGGTCCCAAGTAGAAATGCTGTCTGATACTCTCTTCCTGGACTAATAAAAAACCCTATTATATGCTGACAAAACCTGAGAATACTATGTTATTACATGACAAACTACCAGTACAGTTGAGAATTAAAACTGTTGCTCTGGCCCTAAGGATATGCTAAGGTCGTTTTAAAGTCATTAAGAAGGGAAGTTGACTCCACTTTTTTTCAGGCTAAGGGGATCATTGACACCTGCCAAATCTTACAAAACTACAATACTCCTATCCACATGGTTCTTTTCAAACTACAAGCTTCTATTGTAAATAACCTGGATTGTTTTTTCTTTACATCTATCAACTGCCAGCCTGCTCATATGGCATATTGCTGAGAGGGAAAGAGAGAGAGAGAGAGAAAGAGAGAGAAAGAGGCTCAACAAAGAGTCCAGGTGCACACACCATGATTCCAGGTCCTTCATACGTTTTAATTACAGTTTAGCACAGTGAGGGAATTAAAGGAGGACGGCTTCTTCATTAATATGTTCATTATAAATGGTAAATTTCCATCCAAGGAACCAAGAAGGAAAAAAAATGGCATCCTTCAACTTGTTAATCTGAAAAATGTCCACCAATGTGAATTATGTCTCTTGCCATCTCATGCCAGACACATTTAGGGTTTGTGGCTCAGCCAACAGTTGAAGAGAGGAGACAGGATGAGAAAGGAAATGGAATTGAAGGGGGAAGATGAAATTTCTCAGACATGGTAGACCTGTAGAAAACCCATCTTTCCACTTACTATTTCAGCCATTGTGCCTTGCATGGTGTGTGTGTGTGTGTGTGTGTGTGTGTGTGTGTGTGTGTGTGTGTGTGTGTGTGTGTGTGTGTGTGTGTGTGTGTGTGTGTGTGTGTGTGTGTGTGTGTGTGTGTGTGTGTGTGTGTGTGTGTGTGTGTGGTGGAAGTGGGGGGGGGCGGAGAGTGAGGTCTGTTATCTCCTTAGCTATTTCAAAAGCCATTCTGCTGGAAAGCTCGGAGCCAGGGCGGCAGTTTTCTTTCTCTCTGTGTGTCTATGTGTGTGAGTCAGCAGAAGCCGGAAGCCTTACAAAAATGACTTCAAACAACAAGCTGGGAAGCAGCACAATAGCTCCCACCTCCAGACAGTGAGAAATTGTATGATCCTAAGGGATGATGGCCACCCATGTTCAGAGGGGGGGGTTAAGTAAGAACATTCTTCTTCGGCCAATAGGAGACCTGCAGCCACAGCTGCTCCCAGAAGCTCTGGGTGGCCTCCCTTGCAGCAGCTCCAAATGGTTTCAAGGCAAAAAAAAAAAAAAATCCACTGGTTGGGTGGTGTTCCCAAGTGCAGGGGGGACAGAAGGGAGGGAAGGAGCTGGCAAAGTGGAAGGGGGAGGGCTGCAGGCCTCTGCCAGGTGTTCTCAACCTCCTCTGAGAGCTTAGGGAAATCAGAGAGGGATCTCAGGCAGATTCCACGAAAACAGCTGGTTGTCGGAGCCTGTCTTCTCCCTACCCCACAGTAATAAATAGAGACTTGAGCCTACAAGACTCCAGGAACTGGAGACATTTCAATGTTTGCAGTGATCTAGGAGCTGGAGGATAATTAATGCCACTTGGTGAAAGAGAGCAGCATTCTAAATTCAGTCAGACAGACAGAAAGCCTTGCCCACAGGACTCATGGCAACCGAATCCCTCTAAACATTCCCTTTAAAGGACTCCAGAAAAATCTGGATTCACAACTTAACATTTGCAATAATATTTTCAATCCTTTTCTTTTAGTGTATTAACTGAACTCCTGCCTGTAATTCCTGCTACTCAGGAAGTGGAGATCAGGAGAGTTGTGGGTCAAAGCCAGCTCTGATTTAAAAAAAAAAAAAGTTAGTGAAACCCCCATCTTGATTAATAAGCCAGGTGTTGTAGCATACAACATGTAAGGAGGAGAGTCAAAGTCCAGAGCAGCTCAGGCCAAAATCTGGACCTCCACCTGAAAAAATAACGAAAGCAAAACAAACTACAGGCATGGTGTAAGTGATAAGAATACCTGCCTAGTATGCATAAGGTCCCCCGTTCAAACCTCAGTACTACTAATAAGAAATGTTTATCCTCTACATGAAAAAGAAAGAATCTTAACCTTGGAGGAAGAGTATATGTAAGCTTTGGCATGAACTAATGTTGTAGATACCCTAATTTGCATAGAATTATCAAAATATTTATGGTACTTATTTAGTGTCACTAGTGTCCATTTTATAGTATTCATTTTTGCTTGTCTGGTTGTTTTGGATTTTTTTTTGAGACAGATTCTGTGTAACTTAGGCTGGCCTTGACTTTGTAATCCTCCTAGCATGGTCTCCAGAGTGATGGAATTATGGATATATAACACAATGACAATTAGGCAGTTTTATAATATTCATTACTGTTTTACCTTCCCCATTATCTAAGGTTATGTTTGTTCAAGTTTTTTTCTTATCTATAATGAATACAGACTGATATAAAATAGACTGATATAAAAGCAGTCAAAAGTAAGAGCTATGGCAATTCTGTTGGGACCTGGTTCATTTGCCTGTAGCTCCCAGGCTGAGGAAGCTGTCTCTAACCCAGTGCTACAGACAAATTATTAGGTTATTTTGAAAGAACATCTTGTATATATATATATATATATATATATATATATATATATATACATATATATATGTGTATGTTATGTACACACATACACAAAACCTGACTCAATTATGATTGTGTGTAACAAATGAGAAGAAATTATAGAAGATAGTGTAGGTAGAAATGTTAATAAAATAAGAGCACTGGCTACCAAATGAGTGCTGGAAATATTTCACACACACACCAATTAAAACATTAGGAAGGAAAATGTGGGAAGGTGAACAGTGTCGAAATATAGTTTACATCTGTGAGTGAAGATGGCAAAACAAAGCAGGGTGGTGGGGATGGAGAAAGGGAGACCAAAGAAGGGGGTACTACAGCATGATAGGTCCATGTGCAAAACACCATCGTGGAACCCCTTTCAACAATTATCATGTACTGAAATGAAATGAAGGACAGGAATGTGAAGCAGGTGCTGTGCAGGTGTGCACAGGAGTGGGCGGGTGAGTGGAAAGGGCAAGAATGGAACAATGAAGTTTGCTGAGACTGGTTGGAAAAGGGGGAGAGTAGAAGAGGGGGAGTGATGGAAGAGGTAAGCTGGATCAAGGTACACTGAATCCATGTATGCATGTATCCAAATGAGCTTCGTGGCTCCAATGAAAATGTAGGGGAAATTAAAAATAAAATTTAACTCCTCTGACATCAAGACCACGGGGATGGAGGTTAAAAGGCTTCTCTGGGCCTTGATTTGCTGCAGGTCTGCATCAAGTTGGGCTCTGCCTCAGCTATGGCACCTGCAAATGGAGATAACCCTTTCTGCCACCTACCTCAAGACAGCTCTCAGATGATTAGATACCAAAAAAGAAAATCCTCAAAGCCCTTTGAGTTTCTCATGAATACAAGGCATGCAATGTAATAAAATACCAGTCCCCTTTGCAAACATTTGAGAGAGACTCCTAGCTACAGAAATAGGAACCAGATGGCAGCCATTCATGGCAGGGGGTCTGCAGACCCCCTCCCAGAGCAGAGCGTTTGTCCTAAGAATCGTGGGGTGCAATTTTGTCCCCAGCTTCCATTAACTTGATGGGAAAGAAAACTCTGAAATTCCTATCTACTCAGACAAAACAGAAGGTTTTTTAAAGGAAAGAAAGAAAGTCATGTTTCAATAAACCACCAAGTCAAAGGAAGCAGTCCCCAGAGATAAAATTCCAAATTGTTGCTTAAAAGTATTGATCTACAGGAAGACAATCAAATGAAACTACATTCAGGCCCAGAAAAGTCTATTATGAAAGTATGTTAGGGATGGATATGGGAGTGCATGCCTGTAATTCTAGCTACTAGAGAAATTGAGATTGGGAAGAGAAAGGGTTGAAGCCTGCCCCAGGAAAGAGAAAGACCCTATATTAACAGCCAAGCTGTGCATGCTGGTCTATGCCTGTGCAACATCTTAGCATTGGGAAGAAGATTGTAGCCCAATGCCAGCCCTCAGGGAAGGAGGAATGGGGAGGGGGAAGACAGGAAAGAAAAAGAGACAGAGACAGAAAGACAGAAAGAGACAGAGACAGAGAGGCTGTATCTGAAAAATAATCAAAGCACAGTTATCAACACAGTCAGATAGGCCCCAGGCAGCTAACAAAAACATTAGATCTATCCCATCATATATCACATGACTTTATAGGCCTTATATTCCTCAATGTCAGTAAGTAGTCAAAACATAAGAATAGGAACTGAGATTTTTAAAAAGCCTGAACTAGATTAATAGGAGATGGGTGGAAGAAGTCTAAATCATGGTCATCAACTAATACCCAGGGGAAAAGGAGGAGATTCTGAGTAATATGGTGGAAAACAGAAGAGACACAGAAACTTGGAGGCCATCACTGGGCCACTAAATTCCTGGTCAAAGATAGTGACTCGCTTGTGGGAGAGATAATATGGAAATGAGAAATATTTACTGTTAAAGCTGACTCAGGAAGACATCAGTGGATTACAGGGGTGCAAATGTAGGAATGAGCCAGGTGGAGCATGAATATGAACAAGTCCGAAATACACTCTGTAGTCAATAAACAAACAAACAAACAACAACAACAACAAAAAAGCAGGATGAAACTCACTTTGGAAGGTAGAAACAGCAAAATGAGTCTAAGAATGGAAGCATAGGGGATAGAGATTAAGGAAATGTTTAAAGGACATGGCAAATTGTAAGTGATTGACAGGGGACAGGACAACAGGTTAAGTGCCATCAATGGCCATTGCAAAAGCCAGACCCAAAGGAAAAGGCCATATTCAAAATTACAGAGTGAGGCTGGGTACCAGTGGTTCATGCCTGTAATCCTAGATACTCAGGAGGCTAGATCTGAGGATCACAGTTCAAAGCCAGCTGGGGCAGGAAAGTCCATGAGACTCTTATCTCCAAGAAACCACTAGAAAACCAGAAGTGGAGCTGTGGCTCAAGCAGTAGAGTGCTCGCCTTGAGCTGAAGAGCACAGGGACAGTGCCCAGGCCCAATGTTCAAGCCCCACAAATGACAAAGAAACAAAAAAGAAATTACAGAGTGAGCTTGTCTCTTGCCATATGGATTTTGAAAGGCCGGCAGATCCTGCCAGGATGACAGCAAGTGGCATAAATAAAAAGTTACCTGAATCTTTTTCCATCAGAGACATTAATGAGACTCCAAAAGAGTTCCTAAAATTTTAATATCCTAAAACAAAATGTGGTTCAAATTCTACTTAAACCGTGCACTCATGAGAAACACTTTGCATCCCTACCACTTTAAAATAGATGCATTGGAAGTTTTTTGAGAAGAGAAAAAAGATGTCTTACCATTAACCATTTCCATTAGTTCGTTTGGAGAACATCTGGGAGAGCAGACAGGGTGAACAGCCATGAATGAACAGGATATGCAACTGAGAAGGTGTTTCTCAGTGACTCCAGGCTTGGATGACATGGGGACACATTTCAAATTCACAGAGATCCTCAAGCTAAGTAGGTTTGGGTCAGTAAATGTGAATCCTACAAAGAGAAAGCAAAGCAATGTGTTCACTAATATGAACCACTTGGGTAAGGGATCAAGAAGAAACTAAAGCAAGGAACTGGTAGCTGACACCTGAAAAAAGAAAAACTAGCTACTCAAGAGGCTGAGTTCTGAGGATTGCATTCCAAAATCAGCCAGAATGAGAAAGTCTGTGAAACTCTGATCTCCTATTAATCATCAAAAAGCTGGAGCTATGGTTAGAGGCACCAGCCTTGAGTGAAAAAGCCCAGGCCCTGAGTTCACGCCTGGTATCATCATCATCATCATCATCATCATCATCATCATCATCATCATCATCAAAAAGAAGTAGAAGAAGGAGGAAGATGAGAAAGCAGGAGGAGGAAGAAAATGATTAGGGCAGACTTATCTGGGAAAACAAATATATGCCAATCGGGAAGTTTCCCAAAGAAAACGGGATTAAATAACTGTATTTGGAGACTAGTTAGAAGGTTGTAATACTAAAGTAGGCATGAGGCCAGGCAGGGGCTGTTGATCAGGGAAAATGTTATAAACAAGCTGAAAGAAGGACGGTTGGGAAAGAGTAACTGATGAAGACTTAAAGATTTGGATGACTGCATGGACAAAGAAGACTAAGAACAGGGAAAAGAGGAATATGCTCCATATTTTGCTTTAATAAGCAGAAGAATAAGAGTACCACCAATAAGCCATTTGGGAAAGAAGGGAGAAGTGCTAGTGTGAGCAATGATTCTATTTTAAAGAATCTTCAATTTGAGGTGCAGATGCAAAATCCAGACAGAACATCTTCTGAAAATTCAGGTTGCAGGAAACGTGAGCAGTCTGGACTGAAAATGGTTACAAGTTATTAGTCTGAAAGGAAATTGAGCTAATGATGCAGGATGAGGGGGGGAGGAGGAAAGGGGAAAAGAGAGGAAGAATTTAAATTAAAAATTTGAGGGCTCAGAACTAAGAGAGTTTTAAATTTCTCAAACACACATCATAGCTTTAGGTTTTTGTGGTAAACTATCAGGAAAACTTCTAAATTAAAAAACTTGGAAATACTTTAGGGATGAGATTGGATTTACAGAGAGATGTAAGTTCTTAAAATATTCCAAAGGCAAACATCTAACAAGCAAATACCATCCTAAAATATCAAACTGTCCATTTCACGGTCACTAAGGACATTCAAAAGTTCTCTGGAATTTGACTATGTAAACAAATCGATTCTAATCACTTCAGTCCATGACAAAAAGACAACCGGTGTCTCTAACAGGTATGTAGGGTTTGGCATTTGGGGCAATCTTACTGACAACTGTAGTAAGACCATTCAGTCCACTGACATTAACGTTTATGGTTTGCTTGGATGCTATACACTGTAAAATTTTATGTCAAGCAGCCACACAGAATTTTTAGAACTAGGAAAATAAGCCAAATATTCTCTTTAGTAAATTTCAAACTTCTAGTAGAGAATACAATGCCAGAAATCAAGGCTTCACATACAGTAGATTCTGGAGCTTGGAGATATTGACAAGGCATCTCCACATAGATGAAAACACATGACCATCAAGCCCCATAGGCCCATTAAAAATACACCAATGACAGTATTAAAAATAAGACATCACAAGCGGAAAAAGTCAGATAATGTGATGTTAGGAAAATGAATCCTTAGATAGGTATTTTAATGTTTTTTTTCTTTCATGCATGTGTTTCTAATGCATTTATAAGTTTATTTCTTTGTTGCTTTGTATGTCCCTCCCCCACAGTATAACCCCTGCTTTCACTATATTTGATGTCAGTATAACTTATGGAGGAGATGGGGAAAAACAAGTCATTTAAGGATTCAGGTGGACCTGTTGCAACAATGAGAAGTACAAATTGTCATGTCAAAAAGGAGCTTTACAATGTCGGTGGGGGGGGATGGAGGGGGAAGGATTGAGTGGGGGGGGAGGGGGGAGGCTGGGAAGGGAGGTGAAGGGTAAACAAAGGAGGAGGCTGCAATGCTTGGTAAGAAATGTATACATTATCTTGCCCATGTAATTGTAACTCCGCTGTACAGTATGTTCACAAATAAAATAAAATTAAAAAAAATAAGACATCATATTTTATTTCCCTCTTGCTTCATTTCCTCCTCTGCTCTCCCAGTAACCCACTAAAATAAGAAACTACTTTAAAAAGACATCGAGACTAAAATTAGTGGTATTTCTTTCCCATTAATTAATAACAAGTAACATGTATTTAATACTTATTGTATACCTGCCAGTCTTTTAAGCTGTTAAATAGTCCCCAGAATGTGTGCAGTAAAGCATTCTGATTATCAACTTCATTTCCCATAAGGAGAAAAGAAAGCATGCAAAGACTAAAAAAGTCACCCAAGGTCACATCCTTTGTGATAGAGGGAGCCAGGATCAGAATGCAAGCTGTGTGACCACAGCATCTCACACTCAGTCCCCCACTATTCATATTGGTTCTCAAATACATGCTTCAACACATCGCCTGTTAAAAGTCAATGACTGTTTAAAGACAGTAAACACTGTCTCTGACATAAGTGTTTTTTGATTATTTCTAACATCTCCAAGAGCACCAGACACAAACAAATCAAGAAAGAATAGCAACACACACACACACACACACACACACACACACACACACACACACACACACACACACACACACACACACAGAGGCACGGGCACACAACATTTTGAAGTTTCCATCTGAATATTGAAAAACTTTTGACCACTTAAAGTAACACAAAAGAAAAAAAGAAAGAAATACACTAATAGAAAAGTTGGAAATAGTTATTCTGAACAGCTTAAAAAAATTTATTTCTTTGAAACTCACATACACTTTAACATTTAGGTTAAATACAGCATTATTTTTATGATAACCCCAGGGTTGACTTTGTAGTTTACTCTCCTAAAAGTTTTGCATTCTCCATAATTTTAATGTCATATCCTAAATTTAAAAAAATATATAGTGACTTGAAACAAGGATCTTGGCAGTCACTATTTTCCTTACAAATTGATATTTCAACCTGCTTTGTGAAAATAATATTAACTGAAGGCCTTCCCCATTAATGATCATCTAATTGTGTTGTTTATTCTTCTTGTCTATACTCACTCTTCTTATTTGCCTCATTTAACACAAGACATATTTGTTACCTTATTTATTTTATTTTATTTTTTTGTTGGTTGTGGGGCCTGACCTCTGGGCCTGGGCGCTGTCCCTCAGCTCTTCAGCTCAAGGCTAGCACTCTATCACTAGAGCTACAGTACCACTTCCAGTTTTTTCTGCTTATGTGGTGCTGAGGAATCTAACCCGGGGCCTTATGCATGCAAGGCAAGCACTCTACCACTGAGCTACCTTCCCAGCCCACCTTATTTCAAATTCTATAGAAGGAATCACTCCTAAATTTACATATCAAAAAGGAGAGCAAGAACACAACCTAGTAGCTATTGAAGAAATCCCATTTTCTACCTAATTTCTTTCAAATATATGGATAGAGGAAGCAATAATTTTTAGATGTTTAACTTCCATGATACAAAGTATGAAACAGCATCATTAAAAGCTTTATTGACAGAAAGTACAGTGACTGGAACTTCCTTCACCCTACCATGTCCTTCTGGGTTATTGGGGTACCAATGTATCCTGTTAACAGCACCATGAAGGTGTGGAGAGTGCTATAGGAACTATAAGTGGCCTTTTCCCCTAGTCTGAGACCTTCAACAGCACTACTGCTTAAAAATATTACCACCAGCCTGGCACCAGTGGCTCATCCTTATAATCCTAGATACTCAGGAGGTTGAGATCTGAGGATTGTGGTTCAAAGCCAACCCAGGCATAAAAGTCCCTAAGAGACTCTTACCTCCAATTAACCACTCAGAGAGAGGCCCTAAGTTCAAGCCCCAGGATTGGCATGTGTGTGTGTGTGTGTGTGTGTGTATCTCCACCAAGATGGAGAATGTGCTAATATAATTTAATAAATATGATCAACAAAGACAAAGACTTTCAACATCAATGAAATAAAATAAAATAAATAAATAAAATAATAAGCAACATCTCAGCATTAGATTAGTTCCTATCAATGACTTTGGAGACTTGCATGTTGACAGTCTTAGCTGCATAATTCTATGCAACTGGCTGTGAATCTAAACTGCAGAACTTGCCTTAAACTGTAATTTCTTCTTTCTGCCTTATTCCAAAATGTTCAATGCCTCCTCCTACTCAGAACAGTGTGATCCAGTGTTTTCTAAACACCACCACACAGAGAACTGGCATCCAGAGTGGCTGTTCATGAGTATTCTGGGAAGCAAAGACTGTGTGCTTGAAGTGTGAAGGCATGGCGGGCTATGATTCTTCCTCCTTGGGAATGCATGGCACAAGTTAGCATAATGAAGACTGAGAAACCTACAGACACGTGGTGAACTATGACACTGCTATGCTTATTTGACTGTGGAATGCATTTTCACAAATTACCAAATGGGGATATGCGGCATAGGAAATATGGCTCGACACTCCTGAACTGAGTGCTCAAGGTTTAACAATGTGACTTCAAATTTACCCTTAGAAACATTCCGCAACATACATTGAGAATTCTGACATGCATTTTACATGCACCTTACAGATCTCCTATTCAGCAAACCTCTCCTCCAGTCAAGGTCATCTCTTGTGTATTATTTATTTTTCTCCACATTTTATTAGCATCAATTAGTTGTACAAAGGTGTTTATTTCAATACATCTACCTAGACATACAATGTGCCTTAATCCTATGCAGCCTTTCTGCCACACTTCCTCATCCCTCTACTGGCTTCCCAAACCAATGCCAACAAGCCTCATTGTTCCATTTACACACATGGACATAGAGTATTCTGACCATATTCACCTCCTCTGTTGGCCCTACCCCTCCTACTAGCACTCACAGGGAAGAGCAGGACCAGTTTATGTTCTTGAAATTTATTTTAAATGTATGTTAACTGTTCAAAGGGTTTTCTCCATGGTATTTCAGACAGGCCCCCTTGCTTACTCTCTTTCCTCCCTATATTTCAGTCAGACATTGCTTCCAATTTTCTTCATCACTCCCATTTTTGAATTTCTACCTTCTTTTCTACATTGCTTTATCCCTTCCTGCTTCCAATTAAGTTCCACCTCTTACAAGTCTTCCATACTGCATCTTTTCTTATGCTCAGATATATACCCCAAGTAAAATGGTACTTCCAAGTGGCTCCCTTATTGCCTGTTTTTTAAATCCATGTTGGCTGTATATAACCTGGTTCCCTGACTACTGAAGAAATGGTTGAAAAACTGCTCTTCTCTCTTAATTTCACTGTAACATCTGTATTTTGCTCCAGCTTAACAGATACTTGATTACCTAAATGTTAGTAGATTATGAAGCCCATGCCAGGAACTACCCAAATGGTATTTCAATGCCACACCTGTTTTTCAGGATCAAATAACCAATTGTCTATTAGAATTGCTTAAAAACACTTGAGAGGAAGGGATGGTAGGAGGAAACAAAGAAGGAGGCAACAATGCTTGATAAGAAATGTACTTACCATGCTCATCTAAGTGTAACCCCTCTGTATGGTATTTTCACCTTTAAAAAAAAACACTTGAGAGTTGGGACTTCTAGTGTCTTGAACATTTTCGGGCCTAATTGAGAAAGTAGCTAAAGAATAAGATCAATGCAGGTGTCCAAGTCCCAATCTCAAGGGAATCGCTTTAAACTAATGTGCATAGATTAAGGAAGCAGCACATTTAGCCCTTTAAAATATGGAATGCCCATATCTTTTGTAATCAAGGACTCATTTCCTCTGCATGTCAAAACTCATAACAAGACGTACAGCTGGGTAATGCATATACCAGTCTTACTTTATTCCCCTCCAGGATATTTATTCATGTGGGTCTCTCATTTATTAGGAGCTTCAGATGAATTTGGTTATGTGAACATGGTAACAACCCTATGGCATATCCATCCCAGTGGAGGAAACAGGTTAAGACCTAGCAGTATCCAATACTGGTCATAACAACCAATACAATTTATATATTTCTGAAGGTGTAGCGTATTCACACAGAATTCTAGACTTCAAAAAAAGTTGATCACATGGCCAAATAGAATACAATTCAAATTAACCAGAGACAAAATGCTCAGTTAATGAAAATGGCTGACATACTGATCAAGATTAGATTTTTCCAGATAAAAAGGATAACTAATAGATCATTTGTATATAGTAGCTGATACACTATAGAAGAGTTCACTATATCATATCAAAACTAGATTTCCTGTTCTGTGGCATAAAGTCAGGAGCAACCATACACATCCATGTCTATGTGAAACAGGAAAGAAGATTCAAAGTCTCAGATGAGCTGTCCAGGTTCAAATGCAGGCTCTATTTCAGGACAGAGGCCAATTTCTTCTCTAAGCTTCACTCAGATTCTTCATTTAAGAATGAGGATAAAATACTCCCCGTTCCATTGTGTAAAGTTAGGAAATAACACCCAAGAAGCTCTCTCCACACGGCTTAGCACAAAGAAAGTCATGAATACTGCTTGATGATATTATTTTCATACAAGCTATATAAAAGATTTTTCCTGGATGGAATGGCCACAGTAAACAATATTAACACAACCTCCATCACTGTCTTTTTAATACTGTTTTTTTTAATTGTTTGTTTTTTGCTGTGGTATAGATTTATCATTATAAAGAGGACAAGAAAAATTAACAAAAAAAATAAACCTTTTTGCTGGAGTTCATCAGTAATAACTACACTAAATCTCTCTTAAAAGGTAAGTTTGGACAAACAATAATCATCACTGGGAAGCCCAGGGAACTATCTAATTTAAAATTCTGCCCTTAATGTATCTGTGGAAGTTATATTTGTGTCTTACATTGTCACTCACCGCCACTTATTCACCACACTTTTATCAGTAGGTGGTGTTAACCCTAGACATAGATAAGCAGGCCCTTCCATGCAGACTCAGTTTGAATGTGAAAAACACCCAATGTTTTTCTCACTTTACTGCATCAAAGAAAGAAATTCCCAAAGAAAAATCTAAGTTTTAATAATTCTTTCATTTAACACATTATCGAATGCTTTATGGAGGAAAAAAAAGAACACACATTTTTATCTTACTACAGCTAAGATAAACCTCTTAAAAAATAGCACATCCAGAAGTTCTTTCATTATCGACTAAATGTAAATTAGTTCAACAAAGACTAAAAAGAGTCATTTAAAGAACAATCTGGAACTCAGACCTACTTGTTAATATTTCCAGTTATTTGTTCTTTTTTCTTTTTTTGAGACTTGTACCTGACATTCAAATGTCTCTTTCCTTTCTTACTTTGGATCTAATGTTCCTATTATGCCTTTTAAAATAAAATTTTCATTAGACCAATTTAAAATTATTGGTAGCTAATCTAACATAATTTTAATGAGTATGGCTTAATTGCTGGTAGTTAAATGAACATGTTATTTTTCCACGTTGTTATTTATGTTCTAAAAGTCGTCTCATTTTTCCTCTTCCCTACCACTATTGTGTCATTCATTGTCCTTTGAGAAGGATTGAGTTTGGGTGTTTGAGGATGATATAATGTGGAAGTTAGTAGAGTACAAACTCTAAACAAACCCCACTTCAGATCAGCTGACTGACTCACACTCTCTGTGAGAATCTTGTCTCCTCTCTTGATGAGAATGTGAGGATTCTATGCCTATTGCTGTCTTCTTCCTGCATTGGGTATAGGAATATAATGGATGAAATAGCAAATACACTACTTGAAAAGAGTTTTGTATCACAGCATGTACTGAAAGTTTTCTTACAAAATAGGTAACATCTAAAACCTAAGCAGATAAAATACATAAAGGTATATATGCAATGATATGTCATGATACATATTTTTCTACATATACATGGAAACAAGCAACTTTAAAATAAATGAAATTCAGTGATGATTCTATTCTTTGTGAAATCTTTGTGAAATGGGATTCTAGCTTGGTGTCAGTTTACTCACACATGTAATCCTAAGTACTCTGAGATCAGAGAACAGCAGTTTAAGGACAGTCGAGGCAGAGTCTGTAAGACTCCAGCAAAAATTGGACTGGAGGTATGTCTCAGCTGAGAAAGCAAGCAAGCCAACTATAAGCATGTGGCGTGAGTACAAGTGGTGGTACTAGCACCAAAAAAAGGAGAGGTGGCATGTGGAGAGGAGAGAAGAGGGGAGGGAAGAAAGGAGAGGGGATGGGAAAGGAGAAGAGAAAAGAGAGGGAAAAGGAAAAGGAGATGAAAGGAAAGGGAAGGGAGAAAGAGGAAAAGAAATGAGATTCAGAAATATTATTTTGGCTTAAAACATCATTATTATCATAAGAATGCCTGAATTTTTCCAAAAAAGAAGTGCTTGCCTAGTGTACTAACATAACCAAAGGCTCAGGAATCACAACCCCTGTGCTTTATTCCATGCTGTCATTATTTCTACGTAGTGTTATTTCTCAGACATGATCACCAATATGTTAACTTCTCAACCTATGTTTACTTTTAAAGGATCTTGGCATGTTTTATCTTCCATTAAATTAAAAGAGATCTTAAGAGCATTTAGCAAAGTTCCAGCCCTATATCTCTGTGTCAGTCACAGGAGCAGCTTGGGTACAAAACTCCCTTCCTCTGACTTTGATAGAAAGATGGTCCATTGGTGGATACAAAACTCAAGTAGTTCTTTCTCAGCAGTAAACACTTAGTCCAGCAAAAGCATAAGGTCCCTTCATGCTATTTCCTGGGGACTGAGGGTCACCTCTCTGATGATCTGGCAGGCCTCTCCTCTTCCTTAAATAACTACTGCTCACTCCATTTGCTGCTATGGCCCCCACAGCTGGCCTGTACACTCTCCACTGGCTAAATGCAAAGGGTTCTATACCACTACTTCACTTTGCTTTGTTGGGGTCATTGACCCTAATTTTCATAATGAATCATTTTTTTAAATAGACTTGGTTTTGAAAGGAAGCCAGAATACAGACATCAGATATTCATAAGATAGTTTTCCTATTACTTAATAACCCACTCAAGAGAGGCAGCTATAGGCCAAATTGTGAGGCTAACCTAATTCCTACTTCCCCTTTACTCAGCTCAGACACCTCATCCCAAAGCATCCAACACCTCAGCCTCCCATGTCCATCCCTTGGCCACTTCTGGAATCCAGCATTCAGTCTCACAGTTTCTGCCATAATCAGACCATTGTTTCTTTTCTTCTGAATTTCTAAAACTGTGAGCTAAAGAAACCTACTTTCCTTATAAAGTACTCTGCATCAAGTATTCCATTATAGCAACATAGAACGGTCCAATGCAGTCATCTTCTCAGCATGCCATATTTGTTTCAAGAACCCTGCAGATGCCCAAATCCATAGCTACTTGAATTTCTTATAGAAAATAACACTATTATTTGTATATACCTTACATATGTCCTCCTGTATTTGCCAGCTAGATTGGTTATATGTCAATACTAGAATAGTTGTTATACTATATTAGTTAAGGAATAAAACAATGAAAAATATCTGTATATCTTCAGCATAGACATAAAACTTTTCCTGAATATTTTGACTGATAGTTCATTGAACATGCAGATGCAAAATCTGGGAATATAGAAGACAGATACTACATTTTATTACATTTTCAACACCCACACACAAAGACACTACGATAAACTCCTTAAGCTGGTAACTTCTGACTAATTTTATTATATCTTCAAAATTCATTAACAAACAGAAGTAGATGGAAATTCCTTAAGCTTATAATTCCTATACAACCAGAAAACTCAAATCAATTTTGAAGAAAATTTCAAGAAAAGCTCTAAGACTGACACAGTTAAACAATACATCTTGAAAGTGACAGATGAGATTTGACTACAACTAACTGGATGCTTGCAGGGTGATTACTGAACTGAAAACAGCCAAGATTCTTTGGAGCAAGGAGTGTTTGCATTTCTAGGCATCAGGATGGTTCAATTTTCTCACCACTTTTTCTATCAGTATTCTCTTTGAATATGAGTGCCATTTCGTGGAAACACACTGTTTATAAAGCCCTTGTCATCCAGAAATAATGATAAGTACTTGGAGGCAAGACTAAAAATATAAACACACATGCTAAAGTTTGGTAGGTGAACCTCATAATGAAATTATCATTCTAGGGAGTCAGGTGTTAATATCAGTTTATTCTTATTACCAAAATGAAAACACAAAGTTAACATATTCCGGTAAACAACTAGAGCTCCTAAGAGTTGATGGTGCACAATAAGGTCTAGAGTCTTCATGCTGGACACTTGTCCAAAGTCAGTCCTCCACTCTCTGCTCAGTCCAACTACCCCCTGCAGAAGCCTCCCCATGCATCCATCCCTCATGGGGAGTCATGTCTTACTTTCCAAAACTATTCAGCTCACTTAAAAGAAACTTTTACAAGAGCCACTGTAACTTTCATTCAAAGACCAAATTCCAAATTCTCCAGCCCCTGGTAATAAGGAAAAGAGGGGAAAAAGAGAAACCAGGAAAGACATGGAACGAAGTCAGCCCATGAGGGAAGGAGAGTTAGACTAAGATTTATTTAGGAGCAAAATTCTGAAAGAGAAATGTGTTTAACCTCCATTATTCAATCATAGCTGGAAAGTGCACATGGCCTTCTCATTCCTCATACAATAGCATGTTGGCTGCTAGTCCTACCCCCATTTATATATGCCACTCAAACCTGGGCCTGCAAACCTGGGTTCTTGAGGCTTTCTCTTTTCCCTTCTCTTCCTTTTCTGTCTGCCTCTGCAAAAAGCAGAGAGGTGGTCCTTAAGGTAGAAAGAGGCCTGGAATGACAAATTTGTCTCTCGTTATGTTTGGCTGCTGCTGTCAGATCCCCAAGGGTGGAAAACAGTGTTCAGGCTGGAGGCAAAGCAGACATATGTCTGGCCCTAGGAGAATGTTCACAATTGCACTAGAAAATGTTTTGACCGCAGGCCAGTAGCAAACAGGAAAACCCTCTATAAATTTACCTCACCACCCTTCATTCACTTCTATTATTTGAGACTCACTTTGGAGCCTCTTCCTCTTAAGAAATCTAAACTGCAATGAGATAATTATAATAAATAATACTAGTAATGGTATTAATGAGATGGTAATAGCACAGGATATAAGTTATAAGTTATAGACTTTTTTCTTTCAGCTCATAACGATGAGGTTTGTGAAATTACCAGAAGCCATACCTCTCTGTCCATCACATTTTTAAATATATACACACAACTACTCCAATACATCTAAGCAGTAAAACTAGAATCTAAAACGTTCAGTAGCATTGCTCGTACCTAGAAGAGCTTCCTCTGACATTGTCCATTTATTTTGCAACTGATTTAAAATACTGAATAGACGTGACAATATTTGCTTATGACACTGCTATGGTTGAACTTGTCTTTAAAAAATGGAAGCTGTATAAGTTTGCTAAAGGTATCATAACAAAATACCACACAGTGGTTGATTTAAGCAACAGAAATATATGGTCTCACAGTTCAGACGGTTGTGAATCTCAGATGAGGTTCTAGACAAGGGTGGCTTCTTCTGAGATCATTGTTGCTGTTTTGCAGATGGAAGCCATCATTCTGTATGGGTGCAGGCATTCACATGCACACATGCACGCGTGCACACACACACGCACGCACACACACACACACACACACACACACACACACACACACACAGGTGACTTTTTTGCTTGCTTTTAAAGATACCAGTCTGATTAGAATAGGGCTCCAAAGTCTTCACGATAACTTCATCACCTCTTTAAAAAGATATAATTCCCAGTCACATTGTGAGGTACTAGAGATTGGGACCAGAGTAGAGAAATTTTGGAGGGTACAATTCAGCCCCTAACTTGAACCAGTCAAACAGGTCAATTAAAGAAATCTGGCATTTTCAACTCCTCTGTGGCTCCCTCAGATACCTCAGAGAAAGCTAGTATTTTCTTTATTTTTGTCTCAATAACATTAATAACTGTGTTTTGTTTTGGTTCTTGTGGAAGCATACCTGCCTAGAAACACAAGGCCTTGACTTCAAATTCCTGTCTTCAAAAAAATTTTAACTTTATTTTCAAGCTTAACAGCGCCCCTCAAAGCAATCAATTTCTCTAATCAGAGCTTGTACTTCATTTCTAACAGATTTGATAGACTGAGTATACATTATTATAATTTCAAAATATACTCTAATTTCCCTCTTGACTTCTTCATTGACCTATGGGTAATTCAGAAGTGTGTTGCTTAATTTCCAAATGTAGGAGACTTCATGATGGTGTTCTCTTATTAACTTCTAATTTAATTTTGCATTTGTCCTTTGTATTATTTCAGTCCCTTTTAAATTATGGTCTTCCATTCTAAGTCAGGACAATGAGGTCGATAAGCGCATAATTTAGAACAGTTATACTGTGGCTAAGTTGATTCAAAATATCAGTCACATATAGGACAGATTGAGGAAAGCAAACTAAAATTGTTCTTAATTAGGGAAGAACTTTATTATTACTTGTGAGAAAATGGACAAAGAATTTATTTTTAGGAATATGAAAGTATTGAGTAAAGGAAGCTGACTTATACCACTTACAGAAAAAGCCCAAACTTGGAAGTAGGTGCAGCTGTAGTTAAGTGATAAGAGTGCCATCTTTGAGTGAAAAGTTAAGTGTTAACACAAGGCTCTGAGTTCAAGCCCCAGATCTGGCACACATAAGACATACAAATACAAAAGAGGGGGAGGGGAGAGGGAATGGGAGAGGGAGATGAGAGAGGGAGGGAAGGAAAGTAATCCTATTTCTAAACCAAGTATAAATAACTTTACCTCTAGGAATAAAGTACTGAGAGATATCAAAAACATCCAAGAAAAGTGTTTCAAACTTACCCTATGGAAATGGAGCTAGACTGTTACTTTTAACAGAAATTTCCAGAAAACGATTATTTAGCCACAAATTCTATATCCTAAAAATTATGTACAATAAAAATATAAATATTTCCTAAAAGTTACCAATTATATGATCAAGCAACTAAACATAGAAAATGCTTCTTACATTATATCCAAAAGACATATTAACAAATTTTAATAAAAAATAACACTTTCTGTCTCACTTTAAGGAAAACTTATTTAGTTAAGCATATTTTCCTCCAAAGCTATTTAAGCAACAAGACTCAGAAGTAAACCCTGTTTAGATGAGTTTCTAGTCAAGGATTTGACCTACATAAAATAAGTTGTATAAATCAAAAAGCAAGGGCTAAAAATGGTTTAAAGTATTTCAGCCTGGGGATAAACATGAACTAAAGAAGCATAAATTTTCCTGAATACCTTGTATCACACAGCTAAGCAGGATGGACATTTGATATCTAATTTTTAAATTTCTTTTAAAGTAAATTTCACATGTATTTCATTTGTTTTTTGTTTGTTTGTTTTTGTTTTTTGTTGGTCATGGGGCTTGAATTCTAGGCCTGGGTGATGTCCCTGAGCATTTCAGCTCAAGGCTAGCGCTCTACCACTTTAGCCACAGTGCCACTTCCAGCTTTTTCTGTTTATGTGGTGCTAAGGAATCGAACCCAGGGCCTCACGCATGCAAGGCAAGCACTCTACTGCTGAGCCACCTTCCCAGCAATTTTCACATGTATTATGGAAATAACATGGGCTAATAATTTTGGACATAATCATCACAAATACTCACATGATAGCAATCACACTTTTTCAAATGAAATTCCATTGATATAAATTGTGGGTAGTGTTGTATGTATAGAGAGCTGTTGGTTTGATTGCATTTCCACTGATTCCAACACTTCTTGGATGAGTCTGCCTTAATAAAAATTCTCCTTTCCAAAGATCCTTTCAGCTTTTCTTATAGAAATCCTATGTCTGCTCTAAGCAAGACTCTCAGGCACCAGACCTGCCACTGTACATTTTTCAGACATTACACTAGCATTTCTCATACAGTTCCTTATTATAATGGTTTAAATTCCAAATGGAGCCTTGGAAAACAGAGCATACACACTCTCAAGCCATTCTATAGCACATCTGTCAATGGGAACAGAATGTTGTAATAAAGACAGAAGTGATTTTAAAGACAAATTAAATCTTACTAAAAGAACCAGGCTGCAAGGCCCTGTGTTGTCATGGATTGTGAAATATTGTGAATTACGGTTTTCACTTATATCAAACTTAAGCCTTATCCTGGAGACATTGGAGCTCCTTAACCTACAGCTAAACCACACTCTGCATTAACCCACCTATATGGCTAATTCTTAACAGAATGGCAAAAGAAAATTGGATGTTTTTTTGGTGAGATATTTTTATCAATGGATGCTGCTACAAATTGATCCACAAAGTGTTAAAAGAAAGCAACCATTGATTAATTTAAAACAAATAAGCCAAAATTCCCATTTGTGATCAGCCATCAATAAAGGTTGTTATTTTTTTAACTAGTAAATTTTCTTTTATCTAAATTCATAAAGCAGTCCAACACTATAATCACTCAATTTATTGATAAGAGATAGATATACTAAAGCAATTACCATGAACATGCCCTAGTTAAAGTGCTCTCATTATGCACATCTTAATAATAAACTGAAAAAAATCTAAATTCAAATGGACAGCATCATATAAAGTGACATTGTTCTGTGACAATGGGGAAATCTGGGGTTGTGTAATCAGAAGATCTAAACTCAAAACCAGTTTAAAACTTAAAACATTTTTAAAGCTGATTCAGGCTTCTCATTTCTAAACTTTGGAAACTCTACCTTGAAGAATAATTGTACTATAGAAATAAATGCCAAACATCTCACATATGGCGAAAAAGTACTCACAATTATTTCTTTAATAACTAGTAATACTTCTTTGTGTCCTTCTTAAGAATAAAATCATTTTATATAGCATTTTTATTCATTATCACTCTAAACAAGGCAAAGAATAGATTCTTGTACTCTTTAGGAACAAAATTTTTCAAAAAAAATCAAGCTTTATTTTAACATGAAAATGATATTCCTGGTGTACATAATGATGTACTGGTTTCTTATACTGTTGGTTTTCTTTTTATAAGTGGCTGATAGCAACAGTAGATTTTTAAATTCATTTGTAATATATAAGTAAACATTTCTAGAATCTCCCAGTCCATGGTTTTAACCAAAATAAATTTACAATAATAAATGCTGCTGCATCTTTACCACATCCTCAGCAGAAATGACATGAACCATCCAAGTGGTACCAGGAAAGCCACCTGGACTTAAAATCAATAGCTTGAGAATCCTCTTCCTCGTACATATTGATGGAGAAACAATTGGTGCTGGACGATAGGAGATGGACAAAATTAAGTTCACACATTCAAAAAGGCAAGAAAGAAAGAAAGAAAGAAAGAAAGAAAGAAAGAAAGAAAGAAAGAAAGAAAGAAAGAAAGAAAGAAAGAAAGAAAGAAAGAAAGAAAGGAAGGAAGGAAGGAAGGAAGGAAGGAAGGAAGGAAGGAAGGAAGGAAGGAAGAAAGGAAGGAAGAAAGGAAGGAAGGAAGAAAGGAAGGAAGGAAGAAAGAAAGAAAAGAAGAAAGAAAGGAAGAAAGGAAGGAAGAAAGGAAGGAAGAAAGGAAGGAAGAAAGGAAGGAAGAAAGGAAGGAAGGAAGAAAGAAAGAAAGAAAGAAAGAAAGAAAGAAAGAAAGAAAGAAAGAAAGAAAGAAAGAAAGAAAGAAAGAAAGAAAGAAGAGGAGAGAATCCCCAATTGTACATAGTGACAAAGCTTTCCCTGTTGATCCTGGATCCGATTCTTGGCAGATTGTTTAAGGAATGAGTTGTAACTACTCAACAAAGAAGGCAGAAATCCTGGCAGGCAGTGTGGGTTCAAGAGGGATAGGAGCAACCTCCTTTCCTTCTCTGACAAGGCTGGTAACCTGGCAGATCAGGGAACTAGAGCAGATACAAGAATATATTTGGACTTGAAGAAGGAATCTGACAAGAGCTCTCCTGTCAACTTAAAGGACAAGGTATAAAACTGGATGCTGAAGGCTAGGGCAGTGTGTTATACTAACAAAGAGATAAGCCAATCCCATGTCAACATCCAATCTGTGCCCTTCTAAGAAAGGTCCCTAGAGGGAAGGTTTTATCTTTGCCCCTTCTGCTTCACTAGGTTGTTTGTTTCGTTTTCTTTTGGGTTTTATTTTGTTTGTGACATAGTACTCCAGGCCTCACAGTCTGGCTTGGCATTTTCATTCAAGACTAGTGCTGTACCACTTGAGCTACAGCTCCACTTCCAGCTTTTGGATCGTTAATGGGAAATGTGTCTCACAGACTTTTCTGCCCATTCTGGTTTTGGACCCAGATCTTCAGATCTCAGCCTCCTGAGTAACCAGGATTACAGGTGTGAGCAAATGGCACCTGGCTCTGCTTCACTAATTTTTTTTTTTAAACTAATGACCTGGATAAAGCCCAAAAGGAATATTTATTTTTATTTTGAGGTTACCAAACAAAAACTAATATACAGAGCCAGGCACTCATGGCTCATGCCTATAATCCTCCCTACTCCGGAGGCTGAGATCTGAGGATCATGGTTCGAAGCCAGCCCAAGCAGGAAAGTCTGTGAGACTCTTATCTCTAATTGATCACCAAAAAGCTGGAAGTAGAATTGTAGCTAAGTGGTAGATGGATAGCCTTGAGCAAAAAAGCTCAGAGACATTGCCTAAGCCCTGAATCAAGCCCTGAGTCAAAACAAAACAAAACTAATATACTTATGGGCTTTATTCTTCCTCCCTAGATACTCCTCACATACTTACTTATTACCTTCACAATTATTCATCAAAGGAGTCAGAACATTTCATTTTTCATTTTACAAATGAGGAAACTGAGACTTACTGCAGGTAAATGGCTCATTTGGTGGAACAAATATAGAAAATCACCAAGCTGGAATGTCATTCCGAGTCTCAAGTCTTTTGAATTTATATTTTGGTCAAAACCTGGGACTGCCAAAAAGGGGTGACAGATATAGAATTGGAAAAAAAAATAAAGTCCTGACAAGCAGAAGTAAAGGGAAATATCTGAGAAATAGCTTCAGTTAAGAGTTCCAGGATGTCCACATGGACATTTTGTCCATGTAGATGTTCTGAGCTATGTAACAGAATATGATTTGATAAGATGGTAAATTTGCTAATCCAACCATGTTGGGTTATATATTCAGGATAAAGAGGATTATAGCTTCCCTTTCTCTCTACTGCTCACAAGCCATTTGGTAAAGAGAGTCACCCATTAGATTTAATACTTGAGATCATTCCCTACCGTGGGTACCATTATTCTAGTATAAAGAAAAATAGTTACACTGATTTTGGAAGTAATGCTTAGAGATCATGGTACCCAAAACCTGGAATTCCACCTCTTAGACTACACTCGATAGTCATTTGTAAATTTGAAAAAAAGAATAGTTCTCAATAGCTATAAAAGAGACAGACAGAGACCAGCAGAGGGGGGAGGGAAGAATGTGTGTCCTAGAGTTCTATTTAAGCCACAAAGACTGTGAAAGATGTCACTATTTGGGATACAGCATGAAAAATCCAAGAGCATTGCTGATAGAGGGAAATGGAAATGGTGGCATCTCCCCAGGCTCTAACTTACTCGAGCCAAAGACCTCTCCTTCCTCTCTGCCACTTCTCCATGGATCCCTGTTAGGCAGCATCTTTTGCTCTTTCCCCTACTAGTACCCCTGGGTTAGTCTCGTGTGTTTGGCTCAATTTTTATTTTAAAAAGGAGAATCATGAAGCACCTTCATTTAGGCCTTGTAAACCTTCCTAAGATACATGCCTAGTCTCATCCTGATTAAGTACCATCAAGCTTGGATTTCCAAGATCCAAGGCAAGAGATACTCCTTCCAAGCCAACCAAATGGAGAGTTAGGCAGCCTACCAAAGCAACAACAACAACAAAAAAAAAAAATGGGAAAGAGTCTCCAAATAGCAAAGGAGATCCATATTTAAGCATATGCTCAATTTCCTGTGCCAACAACTTTTTAAGTCGTAAAACTGTGCATGCCCTCCGGCATCTCCATAGCATATACTTGGTGATTTGACTTCTATAGGGAGCTTTTTCCTCTTGAACTAATTCACAGCTACTGGGGTTTCCGCCTAGAAATATCTTAGCTTCAGAACTTTTTAAAAACCACTTCACATGTCGGATGCCATCTTTGGCTTTTTTCATTTATAAAACATCATCTTCGTCTTCTATTTCTGGCTCGACTAAGTTTTCTTAGTCCCAGCTTCTATGATGAATTCCAAAGGCAAAACTCGTTAGGTAAACAGGCAGCCACAAAGGGGAAGAACCAACTTAATTCAATACTCTCTGAGTCTGGTCTTCAAGAATCGGTGGTATTTTTCCACGAGATGTAGGTCTCACCGCTTACACTGAAGCAGTTCAAATACCTCTTGTGAGCAGTACTGCAACAGCTCATGCCATATGCCCTGAACTCCCCAGCCAACCACAGCATGCCTCTGAGAATCTGCACATTAATGAATCTCCCTACCAATGTTGCAGACATGCCCACGTGTTTCTCTTAACATTTTATTAATTCATTTCAGGCCCTGAGTTTATGGGTGTGTGTGTGTGTGTGTGTGTGTGTGTGTGTGTGTGTGTGTGTGTGTGTGTGTGTGTGTGTGTGTGTGTGTGTGTGTGTGTGTGTGTGTGTGTGTGTGTGTGTGTGTGTGTGTGTTCGTGTGTTCGTGTGTTTCTGAGTTACGCCCACCAAGACAACATAATATCCAGACAGCAACCCCAAGGGCAATGTGAGAAGGATTTTCTGATTATGTCATCAAACAGGAAACCTCATGGAGACTCAGGGATTAATGCATTTTCCACTGGAACTGAAGGCAGGCAGGATGTAGTCGCCTGGAAGGCAGAGAGGGAGGGAGAAATGCTGGTGGAAATGGAGGGCGCGTCTTTCATAAGATATTTGGAGAAATCAGTCATATGTATTCACATCCTTAAGCCTTTAAACAAACAAGGATTTTCAAACAGCCAACTGTGGTCATAAGTGAGCTACATAAGCCCAGGGTGTAGATGCACCCCACCAAGAGTTTCTCGAACCCATGGCACCATTCTTGCTCCAGATGGCATAGAAAATAATTTATAAATGACAAAAGTTCAATGAGTATATGGCAGCTGTTCAATCCCAGCTCTCTGGCCACCCACTTCAGTAGAACTGAGAGCTTTCAATCAACTCTTGTCTCTCTGAGGACCTTCAAACAGCATCCGAACATGTGTACAATATGTTCTCAGAAAGGAGCTGGCCAAATATGACAGATTAGAAACCCAAATGAAATAAAAATAGGAACTAGAAATATAGACTGTTTTCTCCCCTAAATCTGTAATACTATGCAAAGACTAAGAACAAAGGACTTGGCATTTTTCAAACCAAATTTACACAATGTGGGGTTTTTGTTGTTGTTGTTTTGTTTCTGTTACTACTCACTTTATGTATACTCAAAGCTTCCTTTTCCACGGGATGAGATGTATCTTGAAGGTGGACAATGTTATTTTAATAACATAGAGTCAACATCTTGCTTACCCTACTCTTCATTTATCCAGATAAACCTTTATTTTATGAAAACCTTTCAGTGTAACCTTGGGTCAAAGGCAAGGTAGCTTTGATAGTTCATATCCCTCATTTTACATTTCTGTTGATGTTCCAAACAAAACAAATCTTAAAACAACTACCATCTTGCAAAGTAAACATCTTCCTCCCCTTCCTTTAGCAATAGTGGCTCAGTTACTAGTCAAGCCTTGGGAACCATTTACAGAGAGCGAGAGAGAAGACTGAATACAGAGAGAGAGAAGATACAGATGATCAAAATAGCTAAATTCTGAGCTGTTTTAAAAAAATCAAATGAGGTGAGGTCAAACAAATGCAGTCTGAATAATTTGCCATTTTCACCCTCAAAAATGGCAAGTATAGGAGCTAAGGTTATAACTTAAACAGAGAGACCACTGAGGAGAGTAAATATCTCAAAGCCCACCTGCTCGTGCGCAGCCTGGCATGCACATTCTAAGTTTAGCCCAAGCTAGGTGGGACTAGATACAGAGGAATCACTCCTGATTCCTTATTGGAGGAACCCGCCCACCTATACCCACCCAGTCATGGCTGTTTCCATCTTGTCCATAAATCTCTCAAAAGAAGTTTCCTGATAGCCTGTGAGAGAACATACTCAAAATATGCATGAGGCTTGCTAAAGAAAAAAAAATAAGATTCATACTAAAAGCAACACACACAGGGCATTGTTTTAAGTAAAGATATTTATAATCCCAACTAGAGCTAGTTAAAAACAGTTCTACATTCAGACTTAATTAATGTAAGCCTTTAGTTCCATGTTCTTGTCTTTTAACTCAATAGAGCTAATTGTGTCATTTGTAATTTTTTTTTCTTTCTTTTTGGTACTGGTTGTGGGGCTTGAACTGAGGGCACTGTCCCTGAACTGTTTTATTCAAAGTTAGTACTCTACTACTTGAGACACAGCTCCACTTCCAACTTTTTTGGGTAGTTCATGAGAGATAAGAGTTTTATGGACTTTCCTGCTTTGAACTTCAGTCCTCAGATCTCAGCCTCTTGGGTAGCTAGGATTATAGGCATGCACTACCGTGTTTTGCTCCATTTAAAAAAAAAATTTTAAGGGGCTAGGAAGGTGGCTCAGTAGTAGAGTGCTTGCCTTGCATGCATGAGACCCTGGGTTTGATTCCTCAGCACCACATAAGCAAAAAGAAAAAAGCCGGAAGTGGCACTGTGGCTCAAGTGGTAGAGTGCTAGCCTTGAGCTGAAGAGCTGAGGGGCAGTGCCCAGGCCCAGAGTTCAGGCCCCACGACTGGACCTCCAAAAAAAAAATTTTTTTTAACGTGGCATCACTCATTCATCAATGAGTTTAAAGTATAAGAATCAGAAGACAGCTGGGCACTGGTGGCTCACACCTGTAATCCTAGCTACTCAGGAGGCTGAGATTTGAGGATCATGGTTCAAAGCCAGCCAGGGCATGAAAGTCTGTGAGACTTTTATCTCCAATAAACCACTAGAAAACTGGGAGTGGCACTGTGGCTCAAGTGGTAGAACACTCGCCTTGAGCTGAAGAGCCCAGGGACAGTGCCCACAGCCTGAGTTCAAGCCCCATGACTGACCAAAAAAACAAAAAACAAAACAAAAAAAAGAATCAGAAGACAAACTTTGTCAAATAGAGGCTTAAGAAGCAAAATGGAGAGGAACATTAAAACCAGTCCATTTCCATCCTTTCAAACTTTAAACTTTTTACACTTACTAGCTGTTACTAAAGGTAACAAAGCAGCAGTGCAGAGTACTTTTTTGTATATATTTTTTAAAGAGTTGGACAGCTACCCAGCTCTGGGTAGCAAATATAGAGATCTAGCAACTGTGAAAATTATGTTTGGAGATACTATGAGGATTAAATTTCATACTGAAGAAATTTTATTCGCTGTGCAGAAAAGCTCTAGTTAAACAAATTCTTCAAAACTTGGGACTGGATACATCCAATAAAGCTGTCAAGGAAACAAGGATGCATTGTCTCTTTTCTTTGCCTCAAGGAACTTGGACAGACAGTCACCAGACAGGCGCTGAACTCCCCGTGGCCTTCAAGGATGAATTCGGTAGGACAAGCTCCCTACTACAAAAATGTACTTTACACAAGTAGATGTGTAACTTAAGACTCCCTGTGCTGGGGTTTTATACTGAATTAGTTTTGAGCTGCTTTACTTTTGAAGTTCACTCACCGAAAATACAGCCAAGCAGAACCAGGAGCGCAGTGAAATGCTTAACAAAATAATAATTATTTAGATTTGCAAATAAGGAAAAATTATAAGAGCCCAGTGCTGCAGCTATCTAGTCGACAGCCGATAACATATTGTATAACCCCTTCCAGTTTCCCTGAGCATGGACTCTGCTCATAAGAAACCCCATTTAAGGCCACTATCATTTATGAGACTAGATGTTTGCAGCCAAACACATAGATTATCAAAAGCAGATTGTCAGAATGACCTTAGACCATCCCTGTCCAACACAACGTTCTACAGAGATGGAAATACTCCAGATCTAGGCTGTCCGGGGCCTATGGCTCTTAAACATGGCTCTAATCACATGAAATGTGACTACTGCAACTGAAGAACAAAGATTAGTCCATTGTTTATTTAATTTAAATAGTCACATGTCGCTATTACTATATTGGACAACAGGACTCTAGCAATCTAGATTGGTAGACATAATAAAAGCACCATTGGGGCTGAAAGTATAACTCGGTAGTTGAGTACTTGTTTAGCTGGCACACACACTCCTGGATTCAATTCAGAGTGATGCAAAAACAGAAATAAAAAACAAAAACATTGAACCCAGATTCAAAATCACTTTAAAATTCAAGGTAAAAAAATAATTTTGAAATTAGAATTGCTGTTCAACCTGGACAGACCATTACAGTAGGTTCGCAATGCTTCTCTGTCAGCTATTTTAGTAGCCAAAGTAAAAAGAACAGGGGATTCAATTGAAATATGTCTATCTTTTCTGAATGTGGTAATTCACACTCGTAATCTTACTTACTTAGGAGGGTGATATTGGAGGATTGAGGTTCAAGACTAGCCTAGGGGGAAAAAATTGCAAGATTTCAACCAATAACTAGTGCAGTGGCATACACTTCTCACCCTAAATACACAAGATGCTGAGATCAGGACTGTGATTCCAGGAAAGCCTGGGCAAAAGCAAAAAGCTATGGTGTATGGTGGAAGCAAAAAGAAGATCACAAGCAAAAATTAATGACCCTCTTTCAGAAATAATCAGAGTTTAAAGGGCTGATGAAGCTTATCAATTGCCTGCCTAAAAACACATGAGACCATGGGTTCAAACTCCAATAGTACCAAAAACAAAAGTGTCTATATTTTTAAAAATAGTATGTCAATTCATCATGCATAAAATGGGATATTTTCACACAATATTTGGATCTCAATAAGAGGAAGGGGACTATTCAAAAGTGGAAGTGAGGCTGCACTGATTATTTTAAAAGGAAAAATACATTTTTTAAAAAAGCATTCACTCCATGCTATTGGTATTGCTTGCCTTTAATTTTAAGAATGAGAAGTTGATAAAAAGCACCTCTGTCTAGCATTTTGCAATTTGCATTCTTGCACCTTGACAGACATAACAGTGAGTTGATTCTGTCAGGTGTAAACAGTGTTTTATCACTTTCTATAGAAGTGTGCCTTCGTTATCATTCAACATTTAATTAAGTCATAACACCATGAAAGATCTGGTATTGAGCTCTAGCACATGCACAATACACCATAAATGACAGGCATAAAGAGCTGGAGCTTGAACCTGTAAATAATACTTGAGGCAGAAGAGCAACCTAGGAACAATAGTCAAAAAACACAACTGGATCATGACCATACAACTCACTTCTCTATGATGGTGGGAAAGTCAAATCTTGCTAAAAATCAGTCTACTTATCTGAGAAAAAGGGGGTAACTGTGTGATTTAAGTTAACCCCAGATAGAATGTCCTGCACATCGAAAAGACTACCTTTATATTACCATAATAATATTGGTTGTGGTTACTGCCAAGTTATACAATCTTTTACTGTACTTATAATGTACTGTGTGTGTGTTTTTTTTGTTTCTTTTGTGTGTTCTTCCCCCATGGTATAACCCCTGGTGTCACTATTTGATTCCAGTGCCCTGCATCTCGTATATACATTTTTCTAATTGGGGGAGGGGAAGGGAAATAAGGATACAGGTTGACCCATTGTAACAATGAGATGTACAAGACTCTATGTTGAAAATGAACTTTATAGCTTCGGGCAGTGGGGGAGAAGTTGGGGAGGTAGGGAGGGAAGGGATGGTAAAAGAAAAACAAAGGAGGGGGTAACAATGCTTGATAGGAAATGTACTCATTCTCTTACTCGTGTAACTGTAACCCCTCTATACAGTATCTTTACAATAAAAATTATATATTAAAAAAAATCTTTGAAGCAACTATGTTCTTAACTTGAACCTGGATAGACAGGTAAAATCCTATTATCCAGTTATGTGGCTCTTCAGTTTTCTTTTATTAAGCTCTCTTTTAAGAAAGATTACCTCTCTATCACAAAAAATAAGAAAGGCCCTCAGATGCCCTGATATTCAAGACATTGCCATGTTTAGTACATTGGTAGAAATAGCTACTTTATTATAGCAGTATTTATAAAAGGTGTGTGTGTGTGTGTGTGTGTGTGTGTGTGTGTGTGTGTGTGTGTGTGTGTGTGTGTGTGTGTGTGTGTGTGTCCACTGGTACACTTGTGCCAGCATAGGTACAGTATAGACTGGTGATAGATAGAGGGAAATGTAAAGGCCGGATGGGAGGAATCTCTGTGAATAAAGGCTGAGTTTCCATTCCACTTAGAAACCTTAAAAATGTGTCTAAGATTTTTCTTCCATTCTTGGCTGTCACAGCAATGATCAGAGACACAGCCATTGTATTTAATAGAGCTTCTGTTTCAGTGCAGAAGTAGCAAAGAGGTTTTTATTTTTTTAACTAGACAAATGCATACAAGATAATGCCACAAAGGTAAAGAGATTATAAAAGCAAAAGTGAGATGTTGAACAGTGATAGGCTGAGCAAGGCTACTTTGGATTTGTATAGTAAGAGAAAGTGAAATCTGGGCAGAAAAATAGAGCAAAACACCAAAATCTGCTCTAGGGACCAACTGAAGGAAGAAGATTGTGTGTTTCTCTTGAAAAATCAAGAGAAATTAGCATTCAAAGAAATCTAGAAGAGGGAGAAGACACAAGATGAGCAACTAGTTTACGCCAGGAACTATGTGCTGCTTGATATTCATTAATTCCTGAATCCTCAAAGGAAGTGTTCAAATTCTTTGATAGTTAACACTTGATGGATGGCGAAGAGGAAACACTGGTTCATACAAAGTGAAGTAGGCTAGCTAAAGTGAACAGATAATAAATGAACTAAATTAACACCAGAGTCCAGTAATGCTTTGGAACAGGAGCATGGAAGGAAATTGCTTAAAAAAATAACAACGGCCAACAGGCAGGTGAGATGAGACCTGCCGTAGGAGACAGTTAGCAGAAGCTGAAAAGAGGGACCAAGCTGAATGATACTACATGGAGAAGTAAACAAGGCTTAAGGGTACAAGACTTGGGAGGAAATGACCCCTAAACGCTGTGAAAATGAGGCTTGCCTGTACAAGAGACACAGGGTTCCAAGAAAGGTCTAGGTTTTGGCCTCAGACAGCAAGCTTGCTTTAGATATGTTAACTACAAGGAAAGAGGGACGGTGGAGGTATGACAGATGGGTAGAAACATGAAACAAATTTAGAAGAAAAGCTGAGGCTCAAGATGTGTATTGGGAGGAGTCTCTTAGCCACAGAGCAACTCGGGATCATTTCTGTGAGATCTAATGAGGAAATGTAGTATGTTGCTTATAAGAGCACAAGATGGCTTTCTAATCCTCAGGAAACATGCAAAGTCCTTTCCATCACCAATATGACTACAGCTACACACACACACACACACACACACAATTTAGTTTTAAGTTCATATAAGCTCATGCTCTACCATACAGACATACTCAAAATGACAAGCAAAATGCCACATTATTTAGATTCAAATGCACAGAGTGAAAATACTATGAAATCATGTGGGCTTTGATTTTTTTTTATGTTATTCAATTGATGTCATTGAAACAGGAGAATTAGGCTTGTAATTATTCCCTTATGAGTTCTGCTGTATGTCTAAAACAAAGAATATCACTCATTTCTGTCTCAAGCCAACTTATTTTTTTTTGGGGGGGGGTGGGAATAATAGATGGACCGGAGACAGTGGGAGCTGTGTTTCAACAGGCATGTGGGAAGAAGCAGCAAAGAATGTCAATAAGGAAAAATTCTTGCCAGTCAATCTGAGCCACGTCTCCCACCTGACTGTGTATTCTGGCTGACTGTGACAGTGAGGATAGATCGACTCTTCTCCTCCTGTCTGAGCATGCCAGTCATGTTTAACACTCTAACCCATCATTAGCAAAGTAATGCGGGACAATTATTTTTGCAAGTTCCACTATACATATTTCTTACTATCAGCCTTTGCTGGAATGTAGGGACATAATTGTTGAAAATGAATCCAAGTGCTACTTTATGCTACTACTAATAAGTAAAAAGAAAAAAACAACAAGTTACTGATAAGGAGATTTCTTTTCCTTTCTCTCTCATGGGTTTAGCAGGTAATCTTCAGTAAGAAAAGAACCCAACTTCCTCAGAAAACATAAGCAAACTTAAACTTCCAGTGCTGAGGAAACAGTAAATGCCAAGCCATCAGAGATATATGGGTAGCAGAACATGGCTTATTGACAAGAATTGGACTAGGAGCTAGAAAAACTGATTTCAGTTTGAGTTTCTCTCAGTAGCTAATTCTTGACACCTTGAGTAACTCATTTTATCTTACTGGGAAGTAGGTTTCTTACATCTTGAGGTATAATCTATGATTAAAAAATAGTTTATCAGTATAGGATTTGTCAATAAATCTTCAATTACTATACCTACTTTAGAATCATTTTATGTACTGTTTGACTCCATCTTTTATTGGATTTAGTTATCAACAAAACGACTTATGACAATTCTCTAAAAATACATTAGTTGAAACATCAAAGTCCAGGCTGGCCCAGGCCAAAAGTGTCTAAGACCCTATTTAAAAATAATCAGAGCAAAAAAGAGCTGAAAGTGGGGCTCATGTGGTAGAGCATCTGCCCAACAAGTACAAAGCCTAGAGTTCATATTTCAATTAAAAAAAGAATATAATAGAGAAAACAGAGAATATAAAGCCAATAATAAATGAGAGGCTGAAAGAATAGTTATCTGAAAACAAGCAAGGACTATCTGGGATATTCAAAAGATGCCGATAGTCAATAGGAAAAACGCAACAACTTCCAGTAGGAACATGTACAATAAATGAAAGGGGAAAGGTATGTAAGAGAGAAAAACAAACATGTAAAAAGATAATAAAATCTATCAATATTCAGAAGAACAAAATAAAACAAGGCATTTCATGTTCACTACACAGAAATGGGAAAAAATTAGACGGCTTACTAAGCTATCTTGTGGTGGAAACATGAGTAGCTAAACAACTGTGTTACTGGCAGGGATCACTGTGGAGATGACCTGGAATTTCTTTCTGAAACTACACTGTAGGCAGTATGGAAACTCTGTGCAGATGCCCTATGGCGGAGCAAACCTACTCTTAGTCAAGGTCCAAATAAATTCCACTTGGCATTTTCTAAAAAGCTGTATGTCTGAAGCACAGTAACTGTTCACATTTTGTGAAAATGAGAATGATACAACATGAATGTCCTCCCTGAGGCTGAATACCAATAGAATATAAAGAAAATGGGCCAAATGTAATGAGACACACCTGTTATCCTAGCTACTTAGGAAACAGCTATCAGGAAAATCACAATTAGAGGTCAGACTGAGCAAAAAGTTAGCAAGACCAGATGTGGTAGTACACACCTGTAATGCAACCTATACTAGAGGAATATGGAGGAAGTCTGTGGCCTGTGTCAGCCCTGAGCAAAAAGGGTGAGAATCTACCTGAAAAATTACTGAAGCCCTTCAGATCTTACCCTAGAACTACCAAACATATCATACATACATGAATACACACACATACACACAGAGTGTTCCAGACACATTTGTAACTTAGCACTGGGACACAACAAACAGTTCGAAGGAATGAATCTGATGCATGTATCACAATACCATGTACCTGAAAACAATGGTCAGGGAAGAAAACACAAACAAAAAGGATATATAACGCATATTCATACAAATTAAGATGCAGTTGCAATAGTTGCACAACCAGGATGTATGCATATTCTACAACGTGCTCCATAGGTACATGCACTCGGTTTGTATAGCTGGGTTCTTAAGTGAACAGAAAACAGTACAGCCAGGCAATGTGTAAAGCAGTATACACACATACCCATATGCAAATGAGCAAGGCTCTGTGAATGTGTGATTGGTGTGCATCTACATAACTTGTCGTTGAACAGAAGTTTTATAAAATAATGCTCCTTCTTCCACATGGGGCACTCATTACATCTTCTTTTCCTTTTTTTTAATGCTGATCTTTGGCTACTAAATTGATTGCCTAATCTACCAGTGGGTTGCAACTTTCCATTTTGAAACACTGAAATAGACAATAAGGGGATTATAATGTGTTCCTGGAACAGGAATGAGAGTGCCACACACTCATCACAAACCACGACTCCATAAACAGAAGCTCAAGCACGAACACCAGGAATGAGAAGCAGCCTTTTCTTATGCTGCCTTACCCCCAAAGAGTCATATTCATGGAATGGCCAGCACGTCTGGGTCTACAACTGGTCATGTGACTCTGCCCTAACAGGAATTTCTGGAGCATGAACTTTTCACCCTGACTCCAGCCCTGGCTTGTAGGATTGAGGCCAAAATGAAAGCAGGAAATGATATGCTACTTGCTAAAGCATCAAGGGAGAGTTTAAAGCATACAGGAACATTTTAAAGCATTCCTCCAACACACTAAAATCAGATGCGGAAATAGGAAGGTAGGATTCTTTTCTGCCTTACAAATGGGAAGTTGGAAAACAGGAAGAGAAGAAAGCTGTTAAGGAACAAAACAGTAGGATAGAAAAGTTAAGAACAAGAGTAGGTGACAGATCTCCAAGGTTAGGAAGCAATGTGAAGGGAGGAGATGCTGAGAAACAAAGTCAAAGCACTGCTCTCCATTTTCAGTTCAGGCAATAGAAAAAAAAAATAGAACCCCAAAAGCACACAAAAGTTCCAATTCTCAAGTAACTGAGTAACTGAATATTACCTTTTGAAGGAAGCTTTAGGTCCTTCTAGAAAGGTTTACTAGAAAACACAATTCTTGGGTGAACACTGAAAACAGTAATTTTCAAGTACTTAACTAGAGGTGTAGACTTCTAAGCTACGTTGGCTGAACACTTGGAGTCTAAATATGGTCCAGCACAGAGCAGAACTGTACTTGTATCTGGAGAAGGTATAGTGCTTTGGCCATCCATTACAATACACTCTCTGCAGCCACTGAATAGGCAGTGAAGAAGCTTTGTTGTTAAGTCCTACTACTACAGATATATTTTGGGTCTGGAATGAACACAATGACTCCTACATTAAAGGCCTAGTGCCCACCCTATGGTCCTATCGGGAGGTATTTGATCTTTTAAGAGGTAAGACCTAGTAGAGGAAAGTTAGGTCACTGAGTGCATAGTCTTGAAGGGAATATCAGAAATCAAGACTGTCTCTCTTTCTGCTTTCTGACCACCATGAGGCAAACAGATTCCCACCAAGATCTATTCTTCTATCACAATCCCCAAATTACTGGGCTATGCAACAATTAACTAAAGCCTGGGAAGACCTAGGCCCACATTTAAGTCTTTTTTTCCTTCCTTCTTAAAGCATAATTTTTTCAGGTGTTTTGTTACATTGATGGAAAACTGACTAATATATTTGTCCCAAAAACAGTGTTTCCCTGGAAGGTAGCTTTTAGATAGTGATCTGCAAGTATAGCTGCATGAAATTGAGTTAGTTGGAATCTACATTATCCAGACTATAGTCACCTCTTCCTGTTTACCAACTTCACATTTGTAAGGCAGACAAGAATACCACCTTCATATTTCGACATCTGATTTTAGCGTGCCTATGAAATAAAATAGGTATATTTGCACCAAAACAAACAACACCCCTGCCCCTGCCCCCACCACTCACTGGTGAAAGATACTTCACCAAATCCATATCACCAAAGCACCTGGAGAAGAAATAAGATCTACACATGGAGCTTGATGTGGTACTCCAGCCTGTAATTCTAGCTACTTAAAAGGGAGAACTCAGGAGATTAGACTATTAGACTTGAGGCCAACCTGAACATGAAAGTTTATGAGACTTCATCTTACTCAATGGCAAGGCATTTTGAGTGTGATCACTGGATGAGGAGGTTCTTTTCAACACACACCTGCTAATCTATAAGATCTTCAAGGTAAATAGTATCCCTTGTACTGATTAGGAAACAGACCACCGCAGATAGATGCTAAGAGCTCCTCAAGATTATCTAAGAATAAAGTGACAGAGCCAAGATCCAAACCCAAATTGTTTTTTCAGCAAGCATACTATACTGACTCTCTGAAATCATACTTAACTTAAAAAGAAGAAGTCTTTTTTACCCTATTTAAAACAGTAGAGGCCAAATACCAGGGGCTCATACCTATAATCCTAGCATGTCAACAGGAAACACTGGGTGCAGGTAGCAACGTGTCTATCATCCCATCTAAAAGGAAAAATAAACGGGAGGGTTTCAGTGCACATCAGTCTGGACAAAAAATTTCAGTCCTTGTCTTTAAAATAACCATAGCAAAAAGAACTGTAGGTGTGGCTCAAGCAATAGGATACCTGCCTAACTAGCACAATGCCCTGAGTTAAAAATCTCAGTACCTTCAATGAACAAATAAATAAATACCCTAGCATAGGTATTTGGAGATATGGCATGGTAGTGGAGCAAGTTCCTAGCATATACAAGTTTTAGGCTTAATTCTCAGCAGTACAAATAGTAATTATAATAATATCAATAATAATTTTAAATACACAAAATAGTAGAATTGCTTAAGCCTTTGAAGTATAAACTAGGAACGTCGGTGTACTGAAGTTTATGTTTGTTTGCACTTATACTGGGGTTTGAACTCAGGAACTCATACCTTCTCTCAAAGTTTACAGCCAGCACTCTGAATGAGCCACATATCCAGCCCAGCTTGCTGTGGTTAATTTAAAGATGGGGGCTTCAAACTGTTCTGCCTAGGTTGACTTCAAACAGTGACACCAGATCTTAGCTTCCCTGGTAGAGGTGTGAGCCTTTGGCACCTGGCTAATGTCCTGGTTTGGATCATCATATTATGGTTATTAAAAACCTCTTTGGGGAAGTTGGGTGAAAAGCATGAGGAGACTGTATGATTTTCACACTTGCTTGTGACCTATTTTTTTAATAAAAGAATTTAAATGGAAGTGGTACTGTGGCTCAAAGTGGTAGAGCACTAGCCTTGAGCAAAAAGAACTCAGGGACAGTGCTTGGGCCCCAAGTTCAAGCCCCATAACCGACAAAAGAAAAGTTTTAAAGCTGAGAGTCAGTGGTTCATGCTTATAATTCTAGCTCCTCGGGTGTCTGAGATCTGAGGATCATAGTTTACAGCCAGCCAAAGTAGGAAAGTCATGAGATTATTATCTCCTGTTAACAACCAACAAGTTGGAAGTGGAGTTGTGGTTCAAGTGGCAGAGTGCTAGCAAAATAACTCAGGGACAGAGCTCAGGCCCTGAGTTCAAACCCCAGGACTGGCACATACACAAAAATAAATGTTAATAAATTAATTAAAATATTTATAAGAAAACAATGGGAATGGATCTGAGGGAAGGTTACATGGTATCATTTTTCTTTGTTTGGTTGTGTGTTTGAAACACTCAGTAATCAACAGTGACCGATATATCATAAGAAATAAAATAACACTGGATCATTTCTACTCTGATCCATTTTTAATCAACTTTTATGAAGGTTATATAACTACATAATACCATACTATAAATTTTACACACTCAGGTGCTTAAAGTTTCCTCATCGCAGTTTACCAATTTTTTAAAATTTCATGTCTTTTCCTTGTGTACCATGTTCACATCTAGAAAGCAAAGCAATCTAGCAAATTTCAACTGAATATCAACAGAAGAAAATGCCTGTCATTAAAATAATACTTGATGAGAAATCTTATGTTTCTATCTTGGAAATTGTTTAGAAGCTTTTTTTCTGGTAAACAGAACCATTTTGAACACCCTCATTTATTGTCATTAAATTCACTAACTCTCACAACAATACTATAAAACAACACACCTAATTTACATACAAAGAAAGACTTGTAAGAACTTGCCAATGTCACACAAATATTAAACACCAAAATGAGGATTTGAACTCAGAGCTCTAAAGATGATAGGCCTGCCACTGCTACTCTCTTTGCTTTGATACAATTCCCACGTTCAAAGAGCATTTACTACATCCTTTACCAACCAAACCTTCATGGCAATGTGAAACAGATAATTCATTCCTGGCTCCTAAAGTGAAAGTTTGTTACTAAAGCTGAAGGGAAAAAAAATCTTAGAAGAATGAAAGAAATGCAAGAGGTATTCCAAGTAACAATGTGTGTGTGCTCAGGGGGAAACAGGAGAAGAGCATCTGCCAAATTCACTTTGGCCCATTGGATGCTACCTCACAGATCCTGGTCCAACTTCCATTTCTTCCACTCCACCTTTCCCTCCCCTACTTCCTCTTCTTTCCAAAATCAGAGCAAAGAATCTGAGTATAGTTTCTAAAACATCCTGAAAACGTTGTCTAACAGGAATGGCTATCTACTCCAAGCATAAACTTATCCCAATTAGGGAAACATCTAAAACACTAAAACAAATATTTGTGAGATTGTAAATAATAACAGGAAATAAAATCATCCCAATGCTGATTACAAAAACAAATATATATTTTTTTGGTTGTTTTTCAGAGTTTCCTTCAAGCCTTGGATTCTTTTCTTTCTTTTTTTTTAAAATTGTGAAAATACCATACAGAGAGGTTACAATTACATGGGCAAGATAACAAGTGCATTTCTTATCAAGCATTGTTGCCTCCTCCTTTGTTTCCCCTTCCCATCCCTTCCCATCCCTCCCATCCCCCACTACAGGATCCTCCCCTCCCCCCCACGAAAGTTGTAAAGTTCATTTTTCAACATAATGACTTGTACATCTCATTGTTGCAATGGATCCACCTGTATCCCTATTTAAACGATTTGTTTTTTCCCTTCCCCTCCACAAATTATACCAACATCAAATACAGTGAAAGCAGGGGTTATACCGTGGGGGAGGGACATACAAAGCAACAAAGAAATCATCTTATAAATATGTTAGAAACAATTGCATGAAAGAAAAAAAAATTTGAATACTAATCTTGGGGTTCATGTCCCTAACATCAACTTATCTGACCTTTTCTGCTTGACTCAGACATACACTGGTTATTGCAAATAAGGGAAACCATGGGACCTATGTTTCTTTGGGCCTGTTTTGAGGGAGAATAACTCAAGAAAAGTCATTAAATATGTTTTGTACTCTGTACTTGTGCATAGGATTATAATTTAGTGTGAGTCAACCTTGTACTTGGATGTACTTTTTAATTCAAACTCATGTTTTATATAAAAGTCTTTAATTATATTTAATTCTGCTTCCCACTTAATTCTACTGATCTCTATCTATCCATCTCTGATGATAATGAAACTCAGACTCTGTTCCTTGTAACTAAACACCAGAACTGAGCATTACTTTTAACCATTCATATGTCACCATGCTGACCTCAACGCTAACTTTGGAAATTTTGTCTAATATATTCAACTGGCAGTATGTTTAAATAAGAACAAGGAACTGTCAATCCACTTTGCTTTTAAAAGTAAAATAAAGAGAGTTAGTTGGTTTATACATATTTTTAATTATTTTGGTGTTTTCCCCTTATGGGGATTATTGTATGGAATCTGTAATCATTTTTTTCCTTCCAGCTTCTTGGTAAATTTAGACATGTGCACTACTTTAGATCAATGATAAAGGAAGGATAACTATCTAGAAAGTCGAACACATTGGCTAAAATAATCCTGTCTTCTTTTCCAAACAATAGGTAATAGCTAAAACGATAATACTAATGAGCTGTTTCATTTTTCTGCTCTGATGCTCAGATAGTGCTATGAAGTGTAATATACAAGCTCCCCAAGCACACATCTTCCCATCTCCCTGCACCCCAAAAAAATAAGGAAAGAGAAAAAAAATGATAAAACCATATTACTGTGTCAGGGATTGTGCTAACCTGGGAGATACCACAGGAAATATTTCAGTACCCTCTCTGACAGGTTCACACTCTGATAGAGGAGACAAAGTTAACAGACAATTACAATTCAGTGTGATGGGAACATCACAAAGATAAACATGGCACATGTGAATATACAGGCATGCTAGGGAAATGGGAAGGATGGGATTTCACTTGGAATGCAGGTCAAGGAAATATACAGGAGGGGTTTCCAACACCACCTGGAAAGAGCTGGAACTCTGGGTCTAAAGAAGAGTTCTGCAGAAGAAGTGATACCTAAGAGACAAAGAAAGAACTACTCTCCAGATATAAGAATGGCTATTATATATATATAATGCCTATCATAGATCATATATCATACATATATATATATATATATATATATATATATTGGACTTTTCTGCTTCCATTAGAAAGAATGACACTGCCCCATTTGCAAGGAAATGGAAGGACTTGGAAAAAAAATCATATTAAGTGAAGTAAGTTTATTTGGGTCCCATGGGCTCCCTTATTTGTAATAACTACTCTACATCTAGGATAATCTTAACAGATGAGCAGAATAGCTCAATTGCTATATACATATGACCATAAAAGATGATGCTAAGTGAAATGAACTCTAAGACATGGACAAAAGAGATTTTTGTTGTTGCTGCTGCTGCTGTTGCTGTTGTCAATGTACTGTGTGATAAACCCTATGGTTTATCCCCTGTTGTTACTGTATTCAATTTTGGTACCCTGGGTATTATATATACATTTTTCTGAACTAGGGAGCGGAAGGGCAAACAACAAGATGGAAGATAAAGGATAAAGGGGGAACCAATGCAATAGCAATACTCAAAAGACAATATGTTGGAAATGATCTGTACAACTTGGGGGGGGGGGTAGGAAAGAGGGAGAAAAATGAGGGAAGGGGGTAACAAGTTAGACAAGAAATCTATTCACTACCTTACTTATGTAATTGTAACACCTCCGTAATCACCTTGACAATATTTTTTTAATGGTGAGACAAAGGACAAAGGTGAACCAATTGAACAGCGATACTCAGAAGACACTGGGTTGTAAATGAACTTTACAACTTGGGGAGGGAGTTGGGGGGAGGAAAAGTGGGAGAAAATGAAATAGGGGGTAATAATATTCCACAAGAAATGTACTCATTACCTTCCTTATATAACTGTAACTCCTCTGGCAACACCTTTACAATAAAATTAAGTTTTTTTTTAAAGAATGGCTATCATAAAAATAATCAACACCTTTACAATAAAATAAAGTTTTTTTTAAAGAATGGCTATCATAAAAATAATCAACCATATGAAGTTGAAAGAGAAATCACACACTGCTGGTAGAAATATAAAAAGTTGCCATCAGTTTGGAAAATAGTTTATCAGTTCATCAAAATATTCAGGATAGAATTATCTTAAGACACAGCAAGAGTCAGAATAAAGAATGAAGGAAGTAGAGCCAAAAGTGGTGGTTCAAACCTATAATTCTAACTACTCAGGAGACTGAGATATGGAGGTTTGCAGTTTGAAGATAGCCCAGGCAGAAAAGTCCAGAGACTACATTGCAAATCAATTACCAAAAATGCAAGATTGGAGGCATGGTTCAAGTGATAAAGGCCAGCCAAGCAAGCAAAACTGAGCCAGGTAAGGCCTGAGTTCAAACTCTGGTACCATAAAAATTAAGTGAATGAATGAATGAACACATAAATAAATAAAGTGACAACACATGCTATAACATGGTGAACCAGGCAAACTTTGAAAACTTAGGCAACCTAAATGGAGCCACACACACAAACTTCACACCATTTATTATAAAATTTACCTGAAATGTGTAAGATAAAAACTCTTTAAATATAGGAAGGTAGATTAATAGTTTCTCTTTGACTTAATAAAAATGTTTTGGAGTTAGATTGTATTGATAGTCATGGAATTTTATAAATGGTAAATTGTAAGGTAATTGAATTACTTTTCATTTATGAAAAAAGAGGAAAAGGAAGCAAAAATAGAAAATTAAGTCAGGAGGAAGACAGGGTGGCCAGAATGCTGGATGCTAAAGAGAAAGGATAGGAGCTGGACTAAGATGCAGCTCACCTGCCATTTGTAGCCATGGTTCAGTAGAAGGATCTGAACATGGAAGTTGCAGGAGCTGATGGCTAACACTTCTGTTATGGCTGGAAATAAAGGAGAACGGGGGGAGCAGGGTTGAGTTGTATGACCAAGTTAAGGACATCCCTTTGAAGATCAGAGACGACTGGACAACAAGCCATTTTTTCACGCCCACATTAAAAAAGAAAAGTACCATGTTAAACTCTACAAAACAATGTACTTAGGCACAAAATGGGACTTGGGATCAGAGAAGGGATTTTTCTCCTCTGTTCTAGCTCCTGGATCCCAAGATTAAGGTTTGAGCAAAGCCAGGATTCTTTGCCCCTTCTTTATAGTATGGTTTTACATCTCTCCCAAAGCATTCCAGTTCTATTTATAATTGCTTCCGTTCTGCAGTGGGATGATTCTTGGTTTATTTATTTTCCTCGTGTTTTATGACATTATTTTAACAACCAGGTACCATAGACATGAAAAACAGATATGAACATACTTAATAGGATGCTTTTCATAACCTTAGGGGAAATAAGTTTTTCTCCTCCTTCATTGCATTATGTCTGTCTGTCTCTGTCTCTGTCTGTCTCTGTCTCTCTCTCTTTCTATTGTCACATAATCACTTTTTCAACATTAACAAACTAGAATTCTGAGATGGGAACATATTTTAGTGGTAAAGTGCTTGTTTAGCATGCTAAAGGCCCTGGATTTTATCTCAGCACTGTAAGAAAAAAAAAGTCTATTTTATGTGTTCTAAATTTCCTAGCTGTGTTAGAGGTTGGTGGTCTGAGGCTGACCTAAGCAAAAAGTGTGAGACCCTATCGCAAAGTAACCAAACCAAAATAGATGAGGGGTGACTCAAGTGGTTTAGTGCTTGCCTAGCAAGCACAAGACCCCAGGTTCAAGCCCTAGTGCAAATGAAAGAATCTATTAAATCATATTTACATAAATGATCTCTACCTTTGCTTGATAAAGGTCCTATCAGGTATGAAGCTGAAGATTTTGGCAGAAATTTCTAGATCAAGATTTAGATCCCCACAGATAATGGGATAAACCCCTTTTTCCCCCAGATGTTAGTACCTGCTGGAAAAGCCACAGATCTATTAGGATGTCATAGAAAGAAAGACTGTTGTCTAGTTGAAACCTGTGAGCTCAGTAGCAGCCCTTTAATAAATTTACACTTACACCTCTGTACTTCATCACCTGTGCTCAACAGTGATCCAACCTACTAATTCAAAAGTCCTGAAATAATTCATACATTTTAATAACTGTTACATAGTATATTGTTTCAATGGTTCTACTGCCAATTACCTTTAATCTCTTAGTGGTTCTGACTATCAAATAAATATCATATGGATGTACATATGGGTACTGCTCATGCTTTTAGACAGGCGGTCTTGAAACCCTTCTCTATGAAGGGAAGTGAGGAGAGAGAGGGGCAAGGGCAGAAAGGAAGGGAGGAGAAAGAGAGAGGGGAGGAGAGAGATTAACTAAAATAAAATATTACCAAGTAAAATTGAAATTAAAATAAACTGGAATTACTGATTTTTGTCTACGTAACAATTCAAAAAGATAAGATAGTGGTAGGAAAAGTACAAAATGAAAGGATGCAATAAAATATTAATAAAATATTAATTCAAAATAGTAAAACCATCAAGGACTATACCTAGGCAGCGGCAGTGTGTGTGTGTGTGTGTGTGTGTGTGTGTGTGTGTGTGTGTGTGTGTGTGTGTGTGTGTGTGTATGGGATATGTATGGCATATATATGGGTTTTATATATATATGGGGTATATATCTCTATATGTACAATCATATGTAGATATACATATGTAGATATATATGTAGATAGAGATAGATAGATAGATAGATAGATAGATAGATAGATAGATAGATAGATAGATAGACAGACAGACAGACAGATAGATATCCTCCCTTCCCTTCTTTTATATCTGTCTGTCTGTCTCTCAAGATGGTTTGTGTAGGGATTAAGAATTCAACATCTTGGGGCTGGGAAGGTGGCTCAATGGTAGAGCGCTTGCCTTGCATGCATGAGGCCCTGGGTTCGATTCCTCAGCATCACATAAGCAGGAAAAAAAAGCTGGAAGTGGTGCAGTGGCTCAAGTGGTAGAGTGCTAGCCTGGAGCTAAAGAGCTGAGGGACAGCGCCCAGGCGAGAGTTCAGGCCCCACGACCGGATCCAAAAAAAAAAAAAAAAAAAAAAAAGAATTCAACATCTTTAGGTAAAAATCTGGGCTCTGCCATTTACTAGCTGCTTCCTCTTCTATCTCCTCCTCTCCCCTCTCCTCTCTTCCCTTCCTTCTCCTCCCTTTAAGACTTGTCAACCCTGGATAAATTTACAAAGTATTACGATTAAGAGATAATGTAATTTCTTCTTTTATTTCTTTTTAGAAAAGAAGCATCATATAAAGTAACCTACATAATAAATTAACAAAAAGACTTTATTCTCTGTAAATACCAGATGCAATGTGTCCCCGGCTTGTCCAGGAGCCCACTGGAGCAGGAAAGAAGCAGTAGGGTGCTCAGTGCCTCAGGGATAACCATGATTAGCAACATACTCATCTCCTTCAGGAACAGTCCATGTGTGCTAACTCCGTTATGTATGGACTTGACCTTGCCAATACAAAAACACGTTCAGATTCAGTATGTGAGCTAGAACCAATGCCTTTAGTTGCTCTAATTTCTTAGGTTCTTATTTCTGCCAAAGTAAACATTTTTTTTCTTCAATCCGGATTCCCTGATTTCCCAACTTTGTTTACTTATTTATAGTTTGCTTTAATCCTGTCTTCATTTCTGTTATCTCTCTTGACTAATTAAAATGTATGTCTTTACCCAAGACAACAGGAAAAAATAAAAACAAAAAAAAATCTAAAGTATGCTTCAGGATGGGTCTGAGTTTGAGGGATGAGAGAATTATCACAAAGTGTACAAGGGGTTACTATCCAAAATCAATGACATTATTTTCTTTAGTATCCAAAATCAGTGACACTATTTCCTGTCTATTACCAAAACAGGAGGAGTGGCCAAACTTCCAAACTCAAGTCCTCTAAACCAGTCCCTCCAGCTGTTACTGTACATAAATTGATACATATTGCAGCAATATAAGCAACAGCCATAATTATATATGGCAATAACAGCACTATGGTATTTACTTTATATTGGTAGGATTCATCATAAAATCTATACAATAATCCAATATGATAAATATCATTATTACCTATTACTATTGCCTGCATTTTATAGATAAAATAGAGGATAATTCCCCTGTTCAGAGTCACACACCAGTACATGAGTAAGACATAAGCAGTCTAACTCCAGAAAATGGACTCAAAATCCTAAACATCTAAAATGCCTCTCCTCACCTTCAACCTGATATTCCTAATAATGGCCCTAACACACTAGCATTGCTTTGCTTCCTCTAACTGAATGAGGTTGGTATCCATACCACACAACATGTCTGGAAAAGTTCTGGAGAACAAAGGAAAGGGTGACATTGTCTAAAAGGAAATGTACTCTTTGCCTAACTTATGGTGCTGTAACCTTTCTGTTTAAGAAAGTTTTTTTTAATTTGAATTTTAAAAAGTTCTGGTTTCATAAAATTATATTCTTCACCATAGGACAAGGTCGGTCATTAAAACATTGAAACCGAAATATCTCATTTAATGATTATAGCTTGAAAGATTCTTACCAAGTGAAATCTAGAAGGAGAATTCAGAAATTCTTCCTCTTTTACTTTGTACAATAAAATAAGCATGGAGCATTTTTAAAATCCTATTTGCCAGCCTATTGCATGAAATATTCAAAGAACTCCTATTTGCCCATCACCCAAGAACCTCACTCAAGATGGACCAGGTGTCCCATAATACTCCTTCTAGTCAAAGATCCCTTCCAGGGTGCCCTTTTGTACTTAGTTGTCACCTTTCTTCACTCTCCTTCTATCTGGAACAATGTCCTTGATCTTTATGACCTTCATATTATGAAAGGATTGCAGGGCCATTATTTTGTAAAGTGACCCTGAACAGGGATTATTGATGTTTTCTCATGGGAAGATCCAAGGATTATAGGATTTTGTT